>NC_090440.1:46864751-47182751 GCF_031143425.1 Pleurodeles waltl | reverse complement strand
TGTCCAGCAGTGAAGCAGAGCCACGAGAGCTCTCCCCTCTGCCCCTTTTAAGTGGGGGCTGAAGTGTCCAGCAGGTCTTCACCTCTGGCCTATCCAAATGTGGGACATCACTTCTTTGCCCCGTCCCCTCCTTCTTACACAGTTTTCTGGGATAGCTCAAAATGGCATCCTCCAGGAATTAGTTGCCACATGTGCCCTGAAAGTCTCAGCCCCTCCTCACTGACATTCCTCGCAGGGCCTCTCCAGCCTGCTCCTGTTGCACGGAATGACAGCTGGCTGATTAATGCAAGGCCCTGCTCAAGCAACTGGACAGAGCAGTAATTAGCCCTAATCCTGAGCTGAGTCAGAGAAAGATGACATCCATGGACGACCCATAAGTTGTACAACTATGCTCTTGTAACCTACTGCATCATTCTTTTCTTACAGGTTACAGTGTACTTTGGTGTGACTCTGGTCTCGGTGGATCCCAGAGAACTGGAGTTGCACCCTAGGCCCTCCTTTCCCATTGACATTTAATGGAGTATCCCCACAATGCAAATACCTTAAGCACATTGACATTGGCATTGAACTGAGTGTCCCTATAGTGAAAAGACAGTAAGCACAGTGACTCTCCCTCACATGTGTACACCCCTCTCATGAGGCCTACTCCAGGTCACCACCCACTCTGCATAGTTCCTCCTGCACCAGGCTTACCTAAGTGTACTTCTTGTGCTGCGCACACTAGGAATTCTCCTCCCACAGCCCTCACATGGGTGCACAACCATGTGCACACCTGATCACATGTAACCCGCCCGAGACCTCCTCCCCTTGCTGCGCCGCAGCAGCCTTTCCTTAGTACGGCGGCACCGGCGGTAATCATGTGCAGTCCATTTTACAATTTGTTTACTGTGCATGAGTCCCCTCATAGGAGGCTCCCTCACAGTAAAAAGTCAAAAGCCAGGTGGTCAAAAAGCGAAAAATCTGGGCAGACCTGATGGTCAGAACCGTCCTCTAACAAGGGGGCTTGGCCATCCTAATACCCTGTAAAAGTTTAGAAATCAAGGGGTGTTCCCCAACCAGTCTACCCTCAAAGTGAGGGTGTCCTGCTGAAACAGATGACCTGAAGTTATTAATGTTGCTATATGCTAGACCCTGAGTTGCTAAATTAGACAGAACATGAGCAATCATGGTAATCTGGGCCCCCATGGGATCAATACTCCATTCACTGCACCAACCCACCCATCACTTCCAGGAGGCTTCATAGCGCTTATGGGTGGAGGGAGCCCAAGACTGGGAAAGTAAAATCATAGCGTCTCTCGAAATGCCCGACATTTGCCAACATTTCCAGAAAGTCTCCATGCCACGAGAATTAACTGTCCCTGAATTATCAGTTAATGAGGGAGCCCTAACGGGCCCCGGAGTAACGAAGGGAATGATGGCATTCGAACTGGTGGAGCACGCAATAGTGACATCACTACTGGAAACCACGACTGAGCCTTCCAGAGCGGGGTCACTAATATGATCTCCGCTAATTGCCTCTTGACTTGCACGAGTACTCTCTGAATCATAGAGAATGGAGGGAAAGCATAAAGGAGGTCTTGGGGTAATTCCTGAAGAAAAGCATCCAAGCTCATTGCTAGTGGATCCGGGCTCCACCTGAAGAATCGTGGAAGTTGGGAGTTGAGTCTGGATGCAAAAAGATCTATTGAGCATGAGCCCCACTGATTGATCAGACTGTGAAAGATTGATTGATGCAGCTTCCAATCCCTGCCATTCTTGAGAAAATGAGAGTTCCAGTCCGCTTCCACATTGGAGAGGCCTGGAATATACTCTGCTATCAGTGAGATTTGATGATGGATAGAAAAATGCCAAAATTCCTTGGTGATCTCCGCCAGAATGCGAGACCTGGTCCGCCAAGGCGATTTATATACCTCACTGCTGAAATGTCCATCCGCAATAGAATACAGCAACTGGCCTTTAGATGAGAAAGGGAGCGAATCGTGAAAGCTCCCGCTAGAAGCTCCAAGCAGTTGATGTGAAGGTTCAGTTTCTCTGAGGACCAACGACCTCCCATCTCCACTGCACCGCAACGAGCTCCCCAGCTCCACTGACTTGCACCCGATTCTATCACTATTTCTGGTGAGGACACAAAGGTGGCCTTGTCTTTCCATGCATCCATGTGGTCCAGTCACCAATCAATCTCTGACTTGACCTCCTCTGACAACAGACTCTGTTCTGAGTAAGTCAGACCCTTGCAGAGATGCATAATCTTCAGACGTTGGAGGGCTCGATATTACAAAGGTCCCGGAAAAATTGCCTGGATAGAAGAGACAAGAAGCCCTACCAGGTGAGCTAAAGTCCTTAACGATATAGTCTGAGAGGCAAGGGCTCTCCGTAACACTCTCTTGAGCCAGATACACTTCACCAGAGGTAATTTTAGTTGCGCTTGAATGGAATCCACCTGAAAGCTTAAGAATTCTATACATTGCGAGGGGGGCATTATAGACTTTTCACTGTTGATCAGGAAACCAAGATTTTGTAGAATCTGGATTGCCCAAGCCAGGTGATTTAGAACCAAATCCTTGGACTGGGCCATGATTAGGATATCGTCGAGGTATATAATGAGGCGAACGCCTTGTTCTCAAAGAAACTGTGCTACTGGGCGTAGCAGCTTGGTGAAACACCAAGAGGCCGAAGACAGACCGATTAGAAGGACATTGAATTCATACCATTGGTTGTATTGAATCCTAGTTTATTTTAATGGGATACAGGAGTTAGCTTAGCCTTTGGCTTGCAGAGTCGTGCCCCCATCACCTAGTGACTTTTACCCTACTTAGCTTGCTCTGTTTTAGCACATTTATTTAATTAAATCTTTTAAGATGGCAGCCTCGTTTTTAGTTTGGCCCATGTTTTAGTTTGCATAATCAGTGCCACCACGCTAAGGCGGCAATATCAAGCGGCAAAGATAAACACATTGTAGGTGTTCACATTAGGTGCTTTCCCTCTTCACGCTTTCTTGGGCATTGTTTATATAAATTACCATCCCAAGCATGTCTTGTTAACTATTGTTTGGGAACAGACCTACGTCAGGGGATTAGGTTTAACCTGCCTAGCTCTCTTCTAGGTTAGAGATTAGGTACATGACATTAGGGTATTAGGACACATTTCACACTTTTGGGCCTCATTACGACCCTGGAGGCTGGCGGTAAGCTGGCGGTAACACCGCCAACAGGCTGGCGGTATTATTCCAGCTATTATGACCGTGGCGCAATAGGCACAGCCATACCACCGGCCCTTCCACTATACCGCCAGGCTTTCGCCTGGCGGTCAAAATCCCCAGGGCAGTGGTGCAAGCACCGCTGCCCTGGGGATTATGAGTCACCGACCGCCAGCCTGGCCATGGCAGTAAACACCGCCATGGAAAGGCTGGCGGTAAGGGGGACTTGGGGTGCCCCTGCACTGCCCATGCACTTGGCATGGGCAGTGCAGGGGCCCACAGGCATAGCCCCGTCGTGCATTTCACTGCCCAACTTTCAGGTGCTACTGCACCCGCTGCCCATCAGCATTGCCACCGGCTCTATTACGAGCTGGCTGCCACAAATCACATTACTCTGGCTGAAGCAGCAACTATAGGATAGTTCCACAAAGCACAGTCACAGGCAGGGTAGCTCTTCTTCCTCAGCTCTTCAGCTGTTCTCTAGGCAGAGGTTCCTCTTGTTTCCAGGAGGGTTTCTAAAGTCTGTGGTTTTGGGTGCCCTTCTTATACCCAATTTCTCCTTTGAAGTAGGCCTACTTCAAAGTAAAGTCTCTTTTGAATGTGAAATCCTGCCTTGCCCAGGCCAGGCCCCAGATACTCACCAGGGGGTTGGAAACTGCATTGTGTGAGGGCAGGCACAGCCCTTTCAGGTGTGAGTGACCACTCCTCCCCTCCTTCCTAGCACAGATGGCTCATCGGGATATGCAGGCTACACCCCAGCTCCCTTTGTGTCACTGTCTAGTGTGAGGTGCAACCAGCCCAACTGTCAAACTGACACAGACAGGGAATCCACAAACAGGCAGAGTCACAGAAATGGTATAAGCAAGAAAATGCTCACTTTCTAAAAGTGGCATTTTCAAACACACAATCTTAAAATTAACTTTACTAAAAGATTATTTTTAAATTGTGAGCTCAGAGACCCCAAACTCCACATGTCCATCCGCTCCAAAAGGGAATCTACACTTTAATCAGATATAAAGGTAGCCCCCATGTTATCGGAGAAACAACAAAAGGAGGGGCAGCAAAATGGGATATTCGGAGTGCAAACTCCTGGTCCCGTGCGTAAGGTTCCCACTAGACAATGAATCAAAAAAAGAGATTACACACGGTTCCAAACAATGCAGAAGGTTTCTTTCAAGAGGATGGTTCAATCAGTAGATGGAAACCAAAATATTTCGAAGCAAGAGCCCTCACTCACCATCCGGTGACATGCTTCATCATAGGGCCCAGCTCCTCGCCAGGCCGGCGCTGCAATGCCTGACGGTCCCCACGAGGGGGCTCTTTGGCGGAGATCTTTTGAAAATCGTATGTAGCCGGTCAAAAACAATAAAGTGAAGGATTGGTATATAGGAAAGTGTTAAAAATGACTAGAGGTAAAGACTAATGATTTTTATTCTCATGCTGATACCTCTGACATGATTAAAACCAGTAAGCGGGGAATTAGTGGGATAATGTCCACATACCCCATGAAAAAACAGGTAGGTATAGTTGTTATGTCTCTTAATAGGGAATAGTAAGAAAGAGACAGTGCACACAGGGTCCCCTGTGTCACTCTATGTAGTTGGTCAACATGTTTCTCGCTTTTTTAAGAATTGTCTTATGCGATTCGTCAGGACCTAATTACATACCTAATCCTTTAAACCATGGATATTCCCACAAATAAGGAAATCAAAACCCTCCAAAAACTAATGGTAGGGCCACATCGGGGTAGTCCAGGCTCTAAAAAATCCACTCTGATTTTTTCAAGGGACGGCCACTGCAGGAACACCTATGCCTGCTCCTATAACCCGATATTCCCCCATGTTAACCTATGAGAGGAACAGGCATTGCAACAGTGAAAAACGAATTTAGCAATATTTCACTGTCAGGACATATAACCCACATTACTATATGTCCTACTTTAACCATACACTGCGCCCTGCCCTTGGGGCTACCTAGGGCCTACCTTAGGGGTGTCTGAAATGTAAGAAAAGGGAAGGTTTTGGCCTGGCAAGTGGGCACACTTGCCAAGTCGAATTTACAGTTAAAACTGCAACACAGACACTGCAGTGGCAGGTCTGAGACATGATTACAGAGCTACTTATGTGGGTGGCACAACCAGTGCTGCAGGCCCAATAGCAGAATTTGATTTACAGGCCCTGGCACCTCTAGTGCACTTTACTAGGGACTTACTAGTAAACCAAATATGCCAATCATGGATAAACCAATTACATATACATTTGGTAAAGGAGCACTTGCATGTTAAAACTGGTTAGCAGTGGTAAAGTGTAACAAAACAGCAAAATCAGAGTCCAGAACACATCAACAACCTGGGGAACAGAGGGAAAAAGTTAAGGGAGACCACGCCAAGGATGAAAAGTCTAACAATTATATAGATGACTTGTTCAGTTTGTAATGCGAACTTTGAACACTATACCAGTGCGTCCAGCACCACCAGCACCTGCTGGATATCAATCGGCTACTGGGATTAGTCCACAAACAATATATACTATCATGGGTAAGGTACCCACAGAACAAGAGATAATACCGTTCTGGATAGCCTGGAAAACAAATCAGCTGGAAGCTGTGTTTCCCCATAAGGGACCACAGGAGAAACAGAATTCTCACAATGTGCTTGCCCTTTGGGATGGTTCCCTCGGTGGATGATCATTCCAACCCAGGCGGTCGGTGTTAAACCAGCGGTCAAACCGCAAACAGGCTGGCGGGGAAAAAAATGGAATTCTGACCCTGGCGGAAACCGCCAACAGAGACCGCCACATTACCACACGCCCGCCATGGCGGCACAAATAAACAGCGCGGCGGTCACCGCCAACAGACAGGCGGGAGACAATGTACCGCCCACCCTATCACAACCTACCAATCCGCCTCCTTTTCCGGGGCGGAATCCCCACCGATAAAAACATGGCGGAAACAGCTATTTCGAAGGGAAAACGCTCACCTCCATACAGCCCACGAGGAATAAGGACAGCATGGAACCCGAACTCCACATACTCCCAGCGATTGTGTACCTACTCCTCTACCAGGAGCACGAACGCCGGCGCAGAAGACAACGGTGAGTACTGCACCTACGACAAAGGGGAGGGGGGTGGAGAAAATATTACGGGTGCACACATACGCGACACACCCACCCTCACCCTCACCCACTACAACACACACATCAATGCGTATCAACACATCAGAGTGACACCTCGAAAAAAAACCCGGAAGAATGCAAACACAAAAGGAAAAGATTCTAAACATAGGAATATATTGTATTACTGGCTGAAAAATATAAATCTACATCAAAAACTGTTATATACATATATGTACAAGTCCGAGCGTTGTAGCATGTATTGTCCGTGGATCACTGGGCCCAAATCACATGGGCAAAGCCCACACAAGATACCTGACTCCAATGGAGAGAACACTGCAGGGGCATCAGATAGCAAAACTACAGGCACCTCAGGGGGAACGGAAGGGGGGGCACCTCAGCCAGATGAGTCAACGACGCCAGATCCACGAGGGGCCTCCATGGCCACTGTTCAATCCTGGGGAGTGCAAAGCCACAGTCTCTCAAGTCCGGACAGTGGGTGGGTTGCCCACTGTTTAATCCTGGGGAGTGCAAAGCCACAGTCTCTCAAGTCTCTACAGTGGGTGGCTTGCCCACTGTTATATCCTGGGGAGTGCAAAGCCACAGTCTCTCAAGTCTCTACAGTGGGTGGCTTGCCCACTGTTATATCCTGGGGAGTGCAAAGCCACAGTCTCTCAAGTCTCTACAGTGGGTGGGTTGCCCACTGTTATATCCTGGGGAGTGCAAAGCCACAGTCTCACAAGTGGATAACAGTCTCCACTGGTTCTGGGTGGGGCCTGGTGCACAGACTGCTTCGTGCAGTCCTACCCGACTAAGATGCGGGCCAGCCCCTGGCGCTCATGGTTCATCGGTGCTTGAGATGAAGGGCCCAGTTCAGCTGGTGCTTGAGACGGCGGTGCCCAGTTCAGCGGTGCTTGAGAGGAAGGGCCCAGTTCAGCTGGTGCTTGAGACGGCGGTGCCCAGTTCAGCGGTGCTTGAGACGGCGGTGCCCAGTTCAGCGGTGCTTGAGATGAAGGGCCCAGTTCAGCGGTGCTTGAGACGGCGGTGCCCAGTTCAGCGGTGCTTGAGATGAAGGGCCCAGTTCAGCGGTGCTTGAGATGAAGGGCCCAGTTCAGCGGTGCTTGAGACGGCGGTGCCCAGTTCAGCGGTGCTTGAGAGGAAGGGCCCAGTTCAGCTGGTGCTTGAGACGGTGGTGCCCAGTTCAGCGGTGCTTGAGATGAAGGGCCCAGTTCAGCGGTGCTTGAGACGGCGGTGCCCAGTTCAGCGGTGTTTGAGATGGCGGTGCCCAGTTCAGCGGTGCTTGAGAGGAAGGGCCCAGTTCAGCTGGTGCTTGAGACGGCGGTGCCCAGTTCAGCGGTGCTTGAGATGAAGGGCCCAGTTCATCGGTGCTTGAGACGGCGGTGCCCAGTTCAGCGGTGCTTGAGAGGAAGGGCCCAGTTCAGCTGGTGCTTGAGACGGCGGTGCCCAGTTCAGCGGTGCTTGAGATGAAGGGCCCAGTTCAGCGGTGCTTGAGACGGCGGTGCCCAGTTCAGCGGTGCTTGAGACGGCGGTGCCCAGTTCAGCGGTGCTTGAGATGAACGGCCCAGTTCAGCTGGTGCTTGAGACGGCGGTGCCCAGTTCAGCGGTGCTTGAGATGAAGGGCCCAGTTCAGCGGTGCTTGAGACGGTGGTGCCCAGTTCAGCGGTGCTTGAGACGGCGGTGCCCAGTTCAGCGGTGCTTGAGATGAAGGGCCCAGTTCAGCGGTGCTTGAGATGAAGGGCCCAGTTCAGCGGTGCTTGAGATGAAGGGCCCAGTTCAGCATGCTTGAGACGGCGGTGCCCAGTTCAGCGGTGCTTGAGACGGCGGTGCCCAGTTCAGCGGTGCTTGAGATGAAGGGCCCAGTTCAGCGGTGCTTGAGATGAAGAGCCCAGTTCAGCGGATCTGGCCATGGCGTGGAGTTCATTTGCCACCAGTCCTGTAGCTGGCGCGGCCCTCCTGGGCTGCAGTGCCGGGCATGTTGGTGGCCTCCTGCCCACCTGGGATGGGGCTGGCGGGGCCCCCCTGGGCTGCAGTGCCGGGCATGTTGGTGGCCTCCTGCCCACCTGGGATGGGGCTGGCGGGGCCCTCCTGGCCAGCTGGGCTGATAGCGGTCTTGTCGGGCGTGCTGCCCTTCCCAGCCTTCCCTGATCGCCTGTGGCCCTTCCCCACCTTGGGCGGTGTGACAGCTGTCTCCACACCTCCTGCCGGAGCCATGGTAGGGGTTTTTGTGCCTGGTGTCTTCACCCTCTCGCGACGGCCACTGCCTATCTTTGATTGTTTCTCCGGGGGTGGGCTGCCCGTGCCTTGGCTCCGTACTGAACTGGCTGCCCTGGAGGGTGGGGGACTCCATAGTCCATGGCAGACTGTCATGACAGGGCCCGGTTTTGTGGTGGCTGAGGTGCTGACTGGAGTCCTATGACATGGACGGGGTGGGGGAGTTGGTGGAAAGAGGTTAAGTTTGGACAAGAAAAGCTTTTTAGGAGCAATGAGAGGGGTAGGTGTAGTGGGTATGGAAGTGGAGGAAGAGGATGTGGTTGTAGAAGTTTGAAGTCTGGTGTCTTTGGGTGCAGGTGCTTGGGCTGGAGGCTGTCGTGAGGTGGATGGCTGTTGGGTTAGTGGCTGCCTGCGTTTGTGTAACTTGGAAGAGGGGGTCACAGACACACTGGGAGAGGACACAGGGGACGTGTAAATGGCAGTGGGGGTGGTGACTGCACGTGTGCGGGGGGTTCTGGTGTGTGTGCTGGTGATGGACGTAGTGGCTGAAGATGTAGTGCATGCAGGTGTGAGTGGAGACGTGACAGGGTGGGAGGAGGGAGACGAGGAGGAGGGGGACACAGTGGAGGCAGTGGTGTTGGTATGTCTGTATGTGGATGTTGCTTGGGTGAATGCCTGTGTGATGTGTGGTGCTCATGTCTGCCTGAGCTTCCCTTGGGTGTTGAGGTGTGTGCAGGCTGGTCTGATGGTGTGTCTGGGATAGGCAGAGGTACAGGTGATAGGGTCTGGGTGGAGGAAGTTGGAGGGGGGAGGCTAGAGACAGGGACAATGGCTGCCATCAGTGCTGAGGCCAGAGTGTTGAATGATCGCTGAAGGGCAGCCTGACCAGAATGAATGCCCTCCAGGTATGCATTACTCTGGTGCACCTCTCTTTCGACACCCTGGATGGCATTCAATATGGTAGACTGCCCAACAGTGAGCGTCCTCAGGAGGTCAATGATCTCCTCACTGAGGGCAGCAGGGGTGACTGGGGCAGGGCCTGAGGTGCCTGGGGCGAAGGAGATGCCCACCTTCCTGGATGAGCGGGCACGGGGCAAACGCTGAGGGGCTGCTGGGAGGGCGGTGCTGGTGCGCTGGGTGGCGGCTGTACCTGTTGTTGCGGGGGGCACAGATGTTGCCGCCACCACAAGGGAACTCCCTTCAGAGGACGAGTCTGTGTCACTTATGTCTGCCCAAGTCCCCGCTGTGGAGCTCCCCTCGCCCTCCGTCCCACTGGTGAAATCGGAATCCGTTGCATGGCCCTCCATGACCATGTGGGATGCAGCTCCCTCGTGCTCCGATGCCACTTCTCCTCCGCCTGATGATGCTAATGCACACATGAACAGGAAAACCACAAAAAAGGGGGGGGGAGAAAATAAAGACATGTTGAGTGCATGCATTGGCGACACCGTTGGCGGACAGGACAGACACAGAAGCCCCCTGCACTACGCCGCACACTTGGGGTCCACTACTCAATCCGTGGGACATGGCCTACAAGCCTATGGACGACATCTGCACACATAGATGACACAGGGCCATGAATAGCTGTACTTGGCACCCTACAGAGGTGGGGGGTGGGGGCACAGGACCATGCCTTATGGAGGGGCCTAGCCTACAGAATTCGCCCTGGCCTAGGGATACCCACAGCCCTCCTCCCCCACCCAGACACCTCCACTGCGCGCAAAGTCACCAGAATGAGAGTGTACTCACCCCCTTGTGTCTGCTGTGATGTCCTCACGCGCCCATCCAAATCGGGGTAGGCCACCGCCAGGATCCGGGACATCAGGGGGGTCAAAGTTCGACTGGCACCCCTCCCACGTTGGGAGGCCATCCCCAGCTGAGCCTCCGCCGTCTTCCTGCTCCAGCGTCGGATGTCCTCCCATCTCTTCTGGCAGTGGGTGCCCCGTCTCTGGTGGACCCCCAGGGTCCGGACGTCCTTGGCGATGGCACGCCAAATATTAATCTTCTGGTGGGCGCTGACCTATGTGAAATGTACAGGGGTAGAAAAAGAGTCATCACCTATGCACCCTCAATGTGAGTGGCCCCCCATCCCTACCCTTGCCATGTGGCACATGCTCTCATCCGTCGTTTGATGCATGCCTCAATCGCTCCCCTCCCCACCATCTTTCATCCACCCCACTCAACACAGGTATTGGCCACTAAGCATGGCCCCAGTGTACTTACCTGTTGGTCTGGAGGACCGTAGAGTAGCGCATACTGGGGGAGGACCCCATCCACGAGTTTCTCCAATTCCTGAGCAGTGAAGGCAGGGGCCCTTTCCCCAGACGCATGAGCCATTGTCTCTTCCAGACCGAGGTCACAGCAGCACTTGCAGTGTAGGTCCTCTCCTGTCGAAGATCAGGTATCGAGTGATTAAGCAGATAGAAAATGGCGGTCAAGCCCATCCTCATTGGCTCCTGAGACCCATTGGGTTCAATGTTAACCAATGCTGCTTAGCGCCGCGGTCTTTGACCGCCTACCGCCACGGTGTGCCACACCAGCGCATTTACCTCTCATCCCATTGTCGCACTTCACAGGTCAGGCAGCCGCCATTTCTAGGGCCCACATGGCTTACTTTTTACTGCGTCACACATACCTAGGCCTTGCATCAACACTCATACAAGCCATTCAATGCATTGGGAATCGTGTTTTGTGCAAGCTGTGGTTACGTACCTGTGGGTTGATTGACTCTGTGCTCGCTGTTGTCCTTCATAGGCACCGTCCGCTGGGACATGCGAGGAGATGGAGGAATCTTCCCGTGTACAGACCGCTGGTAGACCTGTCGACAATGGAGGAAAGACATGTCATACTGACATACAGGCTTGACCGAGCCACTATTCATGAACTGTGTGCCCAGCTGGAGCCAGACCTGATGTCACCAATCCGCCAACCCACAGGGATCCCCCCTCTAGTGCAGGTGCTGTCAGTGCTCCATTTCCTTGCAAGTGGGTCATTTCAAACAACAGTGGCCATATCATCAGGGATGTCCCAGACTATGTTTTCCAAGGTGTTGTCCAGAGTGTTGTCTGCCCTGCTGAAACACATGCGGAGCTACATCGTTTTCCCTCAGGTGGAGGATTTGCCTACAGTGAAAGGTGACTTCTATGCCCTTGGACATATCCCCAACATCATAGGTGCCATTGATGGGACCCATGTGGCTTTAGTACCCCCCAGCAGGAGTGAACAAGTGTACAGAAACAGGAAGAGTTATCATTCTATGAATGTACAGATGGTGTGTTTGGCAGACCAGTACATCTCCCATGTTAATGCTAAGTTCCCTGGCTCAGTGCATGACGCGTACATCATGCGGAATAGCAGCATCCATTACGTGATGGGTCAACTCCAGAGGCAACGTGTGTGGCTAACTGGTGACTCTGGTTACCCCAACCTGTCATGGCTACTGACCCCAGTGAGGAATCCCAGGACAAGGGCAGAGGAACGGTACAATGAGGCCCATGGGAGAACTAGGAGGGTGATCGAGCGGACCTTCGGCCTCCTGAAGGCCAGGTTCCGCTGCCTCCATATGACAGGTGGATCCCTATTGTACTCACCAAAGAAGGTGTGTCAGATCATCGTGGCCTGCTGTATGCTTCACAACCTGGCTTTGCGACGCCAGGTGCCTTTTCTGCAGGAGGATGGTCCAGATGGTGGTGTTGTAGCAGCTGTGGAGCCTGTGGAGAGTGAAGACGAGGAAGCCGAAGAGGACGACATAGACAACAGGAACGCAGTAATACAGCAGTATTTTCAATGACACACAGGTAAGATTCCAACCCAGCATATTACATATACTTAACCCCTACTACCTCTCTACTGTCTGACCTTTTCCCCCAGTGTATGGCAACTGAGTTGTGACTTTCCCTTCCAATTTCAAAGATGTGGGCCCCACTGCGTGACATCTGCTTTGTTTCCCCATGGACTACAGCTGTGTGACAGTGGTATGTTGGCATCACAATGTAAATATGCATTTTTGGCACGGTAATGTCTAATACATTTGTACAAACTCACAGCCAGACTCCTGATTGTTTTGTGCAATAACTGTGTTTATTTCAGTGCTCTATATTGGTGGGTGGTTGCAAATCGGTGAGGGGTGATGGTGGAGGATTGTCCATGGCAGAGTCCAGACTATTTGTATCACAGGTGCATTGTCCAAATGCCTGTGGAAAGTGGAGCAGGGGCAGTTTAAGGATGGACAGGGTGACAATGTGGGACAGTGGGATGACAATCAGGGAGGTATCCTTTGCTGGCGGGGGTCTTGGCATCTTACTCTGTCTTCTTCCTGGATCTCAGGGCCCGCTTGCGGGGTGGTTCTCCTTCTGCAGGGGGTGGGGTGCTGGTGGCCTGTTGGTCCTGTGGCGGGGCCTCCTGTCCACTAGCGCCGGCAGAGGTGGTAGGCAGTTCTTGGTCCATGCTAGTGTCAGGGGCCCTTTGTGGTGCCACTGTGTCCCGCAATGTGGTGACTATCATATTCAGAGCCCCTACAATGGTGCCCATGGCGGAACTGATGTTTCGTAGCTCCTCCCTGAACCCCAGATACTGTTCCTCCTGCAGGAGCTGGATCTCCTGAAACCTGGCCAGTACCGTCGCCATCGTCTCCTGGGAATGATGGTAGGCTCACATGATGGAGGAGAGGGCCTCGTGGAGAGTGGGTTCCCTGGGCCTGTCCCCCCCCTGTCGCACAGCAGCCCTCCTAGTTCCCCTGGGCCTCTGTCCCCTGGACCGTGTGCCCACTACCACTGCCCCCAGGTCCCTGTTGTTGTTGGGGTGGTGGGTTAACCTGGTTGCCCTGTAGTGGTGGACACACCGCTGATTGACGTGTCCTGGGGACAGAGGTATGGGCCCGCTGGGTGGGTGCTGTGCTGGTGTCCCCAGAGGGGGGAAGGTCTGCTATGGGCTGTGGCTGTCTGAGGGGAAACGACTGTCCAGAGGTCCCCGATGGGCCGGGCTGGTCATCTAGATCCAGGTCGACAGAGGTGCTGTCCTCACTGTGGGCCTCTTCTGGGGGTGGAGTGGACATTTGTGGACCCTCCTGCGCGGTGACGTGGCGTTCGGGTCCTGCAGGGGTATAAAAGTATGGTTGTAGCATTTGTGTGTGCCATAGCGTGTAATGGGTGGGTGCCCGTGTACCCCAGTGCTGGCATTCCTGTGTGGGGGCTTTTGTGACGGTGCTTTGTTGATGGGTGTCCATGCTTTGTGGTCGCATGCAGGGCTTGGGGTTGGGATGGGTGGGCTGTGATGGGGAGACATTAGCAAGGAGTAGCATGTGATGGGGGTGAGGGTGAGGGTGGGGGTATGAGTTGGCATGCTGGTGGGGTGGGGTGGGAGGGATGAAGTAGTGAAGATGAGACTTACCAGAGTCCTTCCTCCTCCTACTCCTGCGAGGCCCTCAGGATGCAGGATTGCCAAGACCTGCTCCTCCCATGTTGTAAATTCAGGGGGAGGAGGTGGGGGTCCGCCGCCAGTCCGCTGCACCGCGATGTTGTGCCTGGATACCATTGAACGCACCTTCCCCCGTAGGTCGTTCCACCGCTTCCTGATGTCGTCCCTATTTCTTGGGTGCTGTCCCACAGCGTTGACCCTATCGACTATTCTGCTCCATAGCTCCAATCTTCCTGGCAATGGTGGTGTGCTGCACCTGTGTTCCGAAGAGCTATGGCTCTACCCGTACAATTTCCTCCACCATGACCCTGAGTTCATCCTCCGAGAACCTGGGGTGTCTTTGTGGTGCCATGGGGTGGTGTGGGTGATGTGTGGGGTGGATTGTGTGGTGATGTGTATTGATGTGTTGTGTGAAGTGCGTGGAAATATTGCTGGGTGAAAGTAAAATGCGCGTCTGGGTGCTCAGTTCTCTTTTTCTCAGTGCATGCGTGGTCCCGATTCTGTAGGAGTGGGGGGTTGAGGGTGATGTGGGTGTGTGTTTTATATTGTGTTGGGTGTGTGGGAGTGGTGTGTGTATGTGTATCAGGTGTGTGTATTTGTAATTGTCCAATGTGGCTGTGTTTTGTAAGTGTGTGTGTATTTTGAGTGCGCCGGTGTGTACCGCCAATGGTATACCGCGGTTGAAAGACCGCTGCGTGGATTCGTGTGTCGTGATAGTGTGGGCGTATTTCTGTTGGCGTAACGGTGGAGGTTTGGTCATCGCCAGTTTCTCGCTGCCCTTTGGTGTTGCGGACTTTTGTGGATGACTGTATTTAGACAGGGACAAAGAGCTACCGAAAATTATACTACTAGTATAGGACAGGGTAGTTTGGGAGCCAAACCAAAGGAACTTTAATTACAGAGTACCACCCCTAAGGAAGGTACTAAACAAGCACTGGAGGGTTCTAATAAGTGCTGTGATAAACAAAAACTATTTAAAGATAGACGAAATAAGAGAGCAGATTCTCCACACCTGGAGAACTCCAACAGGAGATACACTCTCAGAAATAGAAAAAATATAAAAGCTCCTGACAGATATACGGATTCACGTCCCTCTCGTTCCTTTCAGGACGCACCGGATAGATGTAGCGAGAGAGAGGGCCGTCCTGATTGACGTCCTGAATACATGAAACAAAAGAAAGACTCACCACAGTCTTCGGACAAAAAAGTAGATAAGTCCCCACAACAAAAGCCAGAGTTTAAAAAGAAAAAGGTGGCAGCACTGTCAATCAAAAATGCCAGTACGCTTGAGAACATTGCTGAAGAACAAGACGTGGGGATTGACACTGTTAGACAGCGCAGCAGAGGTCACGATATGTCACGATATGTCGCCAGAGTCTGAAAGATCATCTGGATACAACAGCAACTAGTGATGTCATTTTGGTTGAGACTGCGAACGGGCACATTCTCCCACCCGACAGGGTCTATGACTTAAATATCCAAATTGAGTGAGATGTAGAGTGCACCATTAGGGTGATATTTTGGGATGAACTTAGTTGTGATATCCTGCTGGCCGAAAGGAAGCACGTCCGTAAGCTCCCACATGGTGAAGATGTAATTTTGCCTTCTTTATCTGATCTTGTCCTGTAGGCGGTAAAGGAACCCTACGCTGTTGAATGGGCTTTAGCGCAGGCACCCGCACTATACTGCAATCATGTAGGTTGGGACAGAGACTCGCCTTGTCATGTAATTCAGCTCAGGCCTTCCCCCCAAACTCAACCACAATATCCCGTCAAGCATGAGGCTAA
Organism: Pleurodeles waltl; assembly: GCF_031143425.1. Classification (NCBI taxonomy): domain Eukaryota; kingdom Metazoa; phylum Chordata; class Amphibia; order Caudata; family Salamandridae; genus Pleurodeles; species Pleurodeles waltl. The sequence goes on along the minus strand of NC_090440.1, from coordinate 47,167,012 downwards.
AGCTCCAGTGAGGGAACTCCTAGCTCAGCGTATCAGGGAGTGATTGAGCCCTATGCCTCTGCATGAATAACCCGTTATTCCCCGTTGAAAAACAAAACCATTCTTACAGAATAGTAGTAGATAATAGACATTTAAACAGTCATACACGTATATACGCTATACAAAATTCACATAGCACAGCACTAATTAACAATATAGTGCGCAAAAAATATAAAACAACGTTGGATATTTCCAACTGGTTCTTCTGCCAAAACCTAGCACAGGAAAGGCGGGACAGGAGTGCATTCTCATTTGGCTCACAAAAACGCTTCTGTCATTTGCCCCAAGGCTACAAGAACAGTCCCGGGCTGTTCTCAGCTCGAGTAACATTAATATTACATGATATTGATTCTGAGGCGTTGTCTTATGTGGATGATATCTATCTCACAGATGACGACCTCAACATTCATCTTATCAGAGTTGGTCGAATTGTGTTAGGATTCGCAGCCCTTGGCTACAAATTCAATTTTAGGAAAAGTAAGATAGCCTTTCTCAGTGATACGAGCGATCAAATGAGGGGAAGAGCCTGGCCCCACAATTTCTAAAAAAATGTGTGCAACTCCACCCATCTGACACTCTTGAGAAACTACAGTCTTTACTTGGTTTCTTCAACTTTGGCAGAGCATATATTCCTGACAATGCACAACCTATCAAGCCACTCTTTGACTTAATATGCCCTGATTTTACTAGCAGACACTAGACAGTTGAACATACACACATCGTTACAGAATTGCAACAGGACATGCTGGAAGCAAAACACTTGCACACCCATGACAACAAAACAAACTTGGTCATCAGAATAATTGCTGGTGCCATTGGGTTCACTTATGTCACCTTTAATGAAGGGGACACGGTGCCCATAGCATATAAATCACATTTATACTCCAATGCAGAACAACGTTTTGCACCTACAGAAAAAATTCTAACTGCAGTTCAGATGGCTGTCATTAAGGAGAGGCCACTTGCCCAGGGGAAACGCATGATTGTTGTTACCCCGGTGCCAGTCTTAGAGGCACACAATACCTACACGCAGACCTTATGGGACTGCACAGCTCAGTTGGCTAAACTCAAAGCCCTTATTTTAGTGCTAGAACATATAGGCCCTCATTACGACACTGGCGGTCGGTGATAAAGTGGCGATAGTACCGCCAACAGGCTGGCGGTACTTACTGTCATACTATGACATTGGCGGTATGGCTGAAGCCATACCGCAAATGTACCACACCGACCGCCATGGCGGTAACAGCCGCTGGGCTGGAGATACATATCTCTAGCCCGGCGGCTGTTACTGTACCACCGGCGGTATCGTGACCCCGCATACCGCCATGGTTTTCGTGGGTTTTTTACCGCCACAAAAACCATGGCGGTAGGCACAATTAGTGGCAGGGAATTCCTTCCCTGGCACTGTTAGGGGTCTCCCCCACCCTCCTCCTCCTCCCAGAGTCCTCACCGCCCTCCCCTCCCCCTTCCGACCCCCCCACATATACACACATACACACGCATACATGCACACTTATACACACATGCGTAACCACATTCACCCACGCATGCATATATTCATACACACACAGCAACACTCACTAACATACATCCAGGCACACACGCAATCACACGTCACAACATACACTCACACCCATTCCTGCACACACGCATTACACACGCCTCACACCCCCATGCACGCATACAAACACAGTCACACACACATACACAGAACACCCCCTTCCCCTGTTGGAGCGCCCACTTACCTGCTTGCAGGGGGTCCTTCCGGTTGGAGACGGGTCGCGGCACTGCTGCCAGCAGAAGTGTCTTCCAGCGGAATACCGCCAGACCGCATTATGGATCATAATCCAGCCGGCGGCGCTCTTCCGGGGTGGCGCCGCTGCTGGCAGCAGCACCACCTTACCGCCGTACGTCACCATGACCATTGCCGGAATTCCACCAGCCCTCTACAGTCATAATGGCATGGACGGTCGGTAGCCACAGCGACGGTATGTTGGTGGCCGTCACTTTGGCAGTAGGCGGGATTTACCGCCAGGGTCTTAATGACCTCCATAGAGCCAGGATTGCTGACTTTAATAGTCTGTGACTCATACTACTGTGTCCAGTCGTACAATGATTATCTCAATCATTGGAAGTTGAATGGGTTCAAAGATTCCAAAGGGAACACGATAAAACACAGAACTCTGTGGGGGAGGGTGGCTGATCTCAAGGATAAGCTACCTTGTGTCCATGTAGTACATACATTGGGCCACCAACGTGTAGGAGTACACTTTATCGGCAACACTTTGGCTCATGAAGCAGCCAAATCTGCAGTAGCTATGGCTTCTGTCGCTGCAGTGACTCGTTCTCAGACAAGATTGGATAATGAAGTCTTGACTGCTGTGAAAGCTTCGGCTGAAGGAAAGTCCCTTCCAAAAGCATACCCTACAAAATATTCTTATCACATCAGTGCACAGAATGTTGCCTACGCAACACTTCCTGGGGTTGGAGATCGAGCGATTCCCAATGAAGACCAGAGATTAGATCTGATAAAAGCAGCGCATGAGGGTGTCGCTTCTGCTCATGCTGGTATTTCTGCCACAGTAAAACTGTTACAGAAACGCTTCTGTTAGCCAAGTATACAAACAGACAAAACAGTACGTCCTTTGTTGTGACATTTGCCAGCAAATTAAGGGCTCAAACATCAAACGCCCACCACAGACATCCCTCTTAGAGCCCAGCAGGCCACTATAATGTGTGTACCTGGATCACTGCAGTCCACTTCAACCTGATGGTGCATACAAATACATCTTAGTCGCTGTAGATTATTGTTCTAGATTCCTGTGGGTATGGCCTCAACGGTCAGCTGACGCTCGAACTGTTATAAAAGACTTGCTGATCTTTATCTGTACATATGCGGTTGAAGCATTCCATTATGACCAGGGCCCTACATTTGCCTCTAAGGCATTCAGGGACACCATGGGGAAGATGGGTGTTGAACTCCATTACTCCTCACCATACCATCCCGAGGGAAATTCGGTTGTGGAGAGGCGGAGCCATGATCTACAGCAATCCTTAACAGCTAGAGTATTAGATTCTGGCCATAGTTGGCTCCATCACCTATATGGGGTCCATAGAGCACTGAATAATCTGCCAAGACGGTCCTTGGGGGGATGCACTCCCTATGAGGTTCTCTTTGGGATACCTATGTATATCCCAGATCTTGATGGCCCTGGTTTGGTGGCAGCAGACACACCTTTTCACATAAATGAACGTCTCACTTTTTTACAGGAGCTTCAGAAATTTTGTGATGATAAATCATCCGCCAGTGCTGCCACCTTAGGAATAAGGGACTTCCCAACAACTGCCACTGGCTGGATTCCTAAAGTCAGGGATCTGGTTCATGAGAAAATCGCTGTGAAGAAGGAATTCGGCCCCTCCCTCAAAGCACCAGTCCCAGTCCTGGGAATACGAGGCACAGAACAGTCAGACTACCACCGCTGGCTGGTTCCAAAGGAAACAGATTCATTTCCATTGGCGAGGTCAAACTTCACCATGTGGCCGATCCTGCACAGTAAATCCAGAGGTCCCTTGGGTAGTTTCCGGTCCCCTATCACTACCCAACAGGACATACCTCCTCAAAGTAGAAGTAACAACACTACTTCTGACTACACAAGCATGACCAACAAAGCTACAAATACCTCCTCGACTGTGGGGAGGGTGGAAATGAGCTCTTGGTGATTCCAGTTACCACTTCAACGACAGTACCTGTCCAAGATTTGGCTGTTTTCTACACCAACACTCTCCAAGAAAATTGAAGAAATCGCCGGTGCGGAGAAAAAATCTGCACCGTTAGGTAAGCGTCTTTGAGGTCCAGACGCACTAACCAATCCCCTTCTTGTAAGAGGTCTCTTAATAGTTGGATACCCTCCATCTTGAAGTGACATTACACTATCCACGAGTTGATGTCTTTTAGATTTCGCACAAGGTGAAAGCCTCTGTCTTTTTTCTGAACCAAAAATATTGTGCTGACAAAACCTGTTGGATGGGGATGTGAGCTTACTATCGCTTGCTTGCGCAGAAGCGTTACTATTTCTGCATTTATGAAAGAGCTTTCTGTTTGGGAAAAATGGAGAGGAAGGGGGTAGTCTTTGGTTGGGATGGAATGAAACTGTAGTCTGTAACCCTGCACTGTTTGCAGAATCCAAGAGTCTTGAGATATGCATGTCCCAGCATGAAAATGGTCCTTTAACCTCCCCTCAAGTATCACTTCTGCAAAGGGAATTATTCTCACCTGAATCTGAGGCATCTGACACATTGTCAGAACCTCATCCACCGCCTCTGTAGCCACAACCACGACCACGACCTCTTCTGGATCTGGATTGATAGAATCCTGAGGTTGCTTGATAGGAACCTCAGCCTCTCTGGTTGTAGTTGGGAGAGGTCTGATAAAATCCTCTGCCTGACACCCGACCTCGATAGCGTCCGGCCCTTGTAAAATGGTTACCACTAAACATTCTTCTCATCGAGGTTTGAGCTTTACCCAGTGCCGAAATAATGGAGAGGTATTTACTCAGGTCTTTAACAAACATGTCCCCAAAAAGTAGACCATTAGATAAAGATCCCGGTTCCGTACTGGCGAGTGGTCTATATGCATTAAAAACGACTTCTGTCATTCTGTGGACATGGCACAGTTAGCGTTTCCTAAAAGGCAAATAGCTGTTTGAGCCCATTCTAAAATGGCTTCCGGGTCCAAAGGCATGTTAGCTTCCTTAGCCTGAACCGCTAGCTCTAAGATTTTTGTAATGGGTCCGACAGGTCAAGAAGCTTGTCCTGGCACCCCTTCCAGGCTCGATCTAGGCCCTTCTTAGAGACTTTAGAATTTTTTTTTAGGAAAGTAGCCACACTGGGGTATAGTTCTGGGGTATCTGCCACTGTACCAAATAATGAGGGATGAGGACATTCGGATTGCAGTGTACTGCGCACGTCTTTATCAAAGCTCTTTCACAATCTCTCATGCACATAATGTGCCACCTCTACACATGGCACCTACTCAGTAGATCTGGGGTGAATAATGTTTTCAAGGTCCAAAAAATGTTTTTGTTGTGCTACTGCCGCCCTTGTGGTGTGGTGGTATTTGCGTTTATGCTTGCCCGATCGTTTGGGCTCTGCTAGAGCTTGATCTGGGTCAGAAGAATGTGAAATAGATGAATTGGACTCGTCCCTGCGAGGTATTGGTGGAATTGAAAAGGATTCAGAATCCATCTCAGTCCCATGTCCATATTCGTGGCCTTTAAGGACTGGGGTTGCCATCTGAGAGAATAGCTCAGCTGAGGAAAATGAATCCAAAGGCACTCTTGGGGACAGGCCCCTATTATCGGTTTGAGTATCTCTAGTCAGTGACTCAGAGGACGGTCGTCTCATTAACTCTCTCTGCCCAAATCTTACCAAAGGTTGTGTAAAAGGTTTTAAGGCCTTAATCAGGGCCTGACTGAGTCCTGTACATGATGGCCCAGGGCTTGTACCAATCTTTCCTCCATCTGATGTTCGAATGGCACTTCTGCCTCTTCTTGGAAATACCCATCCTCTTCTGAGAAATATACCATAGCCAGAGGGAAAGAAGGAGTTCAAATGGGGGGGGGACAACAACCCCAGCAGGCAGAAAATGGAGAAAAACTCCTAATATATCTCTAGAGACCCAGTCTCTCAAGGCCTAGAAATTGAATGTGGAGGGAGCACCTGACGAATTTCCCCTAGAACAAGCCCTTAACCGTTTTTGCAACCCGTCGAGTCTTCTGGGGGCACTACTGGCAATATTCCAAGCATGCAGCACAAACGACGATCTCCAACTCTGAAAAGATCGAAGATCGCGTCCACGCATGCGCAATGGCAGAAATAGAAAGAGGACACAGTCCTCTAGGCAGCACTCGACTGGCCTCACCCGGAGGCACAAGACACACAAGAAACACACTCCCAAAAGATCAGAGCGTAAAATTAAAATGCCTGATGCTGAGGGAGACGCGAGGCGTCACACTTTACAACCAGACCCACAAGGGGAATGGATCAAGTGTGTAAGCGTGGGTGCCAGTTTCAATACATAAGGGATATCCCTTAGATGAGCGCCGCTCAGCCCTGCTCCTGCTCCACGAGCCCAATCAATAAAGCTACAGATAACATTATATAATAGTAAATAAACTTGTGAGTACTTATCTTCTGCTGCGCAGCAGCAAAGGAAAAGGAAGGACTATAGAGACAATGACATTTATAGGAAGAGCAGGCCTAGGATTGGGCATACTAGGACTACAAGTGCTTTTGGGAAGCATAGTTTTTTGGTTTACTTAAAGTTTATTGGCTGCTGTAGAAATTTCAGTAAAGAAAAAGAAGCATTATCGGAAGCCTCTGGTCTTCACATAAAATCTGATTTTGCACACTATTTATGTGGCCTTTGACTATCTGGTTATATAATAAAGCTTTGAAACTTTTACAGTAGGAGTTTTCTTCCATTGCCACATGGGCCATGGTGTTTAAATGTGTTGTGTGGATTTGAATTGATTGTGTATGGTTACCACACTATTCACTGGGTCAAAAGATCCCATTGACCTCGGGGAAGCGTTTTCAAACCCTGCGAAGGATGAGAAAAATGCGCTAGCACTTGTAATGTACATTTAAATAAACTAGCACCCATGGGGAGACATTCTCAAGGCTCTTTACTGGGCTACACCGCACACCGGCATCTCAACAATGTCAGGTCCAGACAGCTCTCTCATTGCCCCTATGTTTTGGCTTCCACCACTCACTGAATTGTGACTGCTGACACAGAACTCTCATCCATGTCTATTTTGGCTTGCCTAACTCACGATTTACGTCATTGCATCAAACATGGGGAGAGGATGTGGCGTAATGGTCAGAGCTGCCATCCTTGGGGCTAGGGAACTAGGCTCAAGTCTCGGCGTTGGCTCAACATCTAATCCTGTGATTCTTGGCAAATCCCTTAATCTCCCCGTCCCTCCTATGCCGTGTTGCCTGCCTGCATGCCAAGGGCTCCATTGTACTAGCTTTTTGCCATGTGTCTGCATGTGAAGAATTTTCTAACGTATGGCATCCATTATATCCTATGGATTGCCTCTAGTATGCCAGCGTCAATATTTTAAAAAACAAAATATGTCCTGCTTCTCTACTGCACTCAAATTTATTAGAATATCAGATGATGCTAAATCCATTTTGGGCGTGCAAGCCGTGGTGGGCAGTCGGCCCAAGTGCACAAAGAAAAAGTCCAGCTATTCTCAAGTATGGGAATAGTCCCACGGTTCACGCACAATCTTACAGTTACCATTTGTTGGGCGCTTACAATTTCAGGAGAAGAAAATCAAGGCAATTTACACAAAAATGATTTGTCCTTGTGTGATGTAACTGGTGCTCATGTAAAGCGCTCCAATACTTCTGGGTCGAGTTCACGCAATATAAAAAACTGCCAAAAATAAATACATAAGTATATCACAAGTGAGGCATCTGCAGGGTACTAGCAACACACCTACTCTAATTTACATCATGCACTGGGGAGGTATTTCAAAGCCCCCCTCTCTTGGCCCACAGTATGCACTTGTATCTGAGCACTGAGGGGTCCATAGAGTTCTTCAACCCTGGTATCCCAGAACTGAGACATCCACAGGGCTCTCGCAGTGCACATCAATCCTCCACCATGCACTAGTGTTTCACTACACATGGTTCTAACAATGAACCTCTATCCTTAGCTACAGAATGCAAGTAATATTCCACAATATGCCCTCAGAGCTATTACAAAACCCCTCACTGTCTCCTCGCAGCTGCTGCCAGAATCTCAAGACATGACCATGCCTGTTGCAAAAATCTGCCCACCTTGCAGGTTGATCATTTCAAACCGAGAAGGAACTGGTTTATCGTCTCATCCTTCTGAAGTTGATCAAATACGTATCATCAAGTTCAGCTAATAACACAGCAGCCACTCACATGCCTAAACTAATTCACTTTAGACGTGCTATATACCAATGCTGTCTATTCACGTGTGTATCTCTGGAGCCTTCCAAACGTGGCCAGCATTTAAGCCGCTCTGTGCAACATACAAAGAGTTTGCGAGAAACTGATAACAGATCAGGCAACTAAGCACGAGCCAGAGACGTCTATGAACCTAAGAAACCTGCAGTTTACAGGTTCTGATCCAATATGACAGCCCGGGGGTTGCGCGCCTGCTGCAGCCATCAGTGCGTAATCAGCTGGTCACTGGCTCTAGTGGCGCATCTGCTGCAGGGGTCCTCGAGGGCCACAGTGGCACTTCAGCGTCACTGTGCCAGGTATGGGCCTGGCCCTGTGTCCAGAGAGTCTGCACACAGGCCAAGGTGATGTCTGGTGAGCGGCGGGCAGGGGGTCACCGGGGCTGTGCCAATGGGTTGCAGGCCCCATTGGGAAAAAAGGACCACTGGCAGTCAAGGTATACACTTTCCTGAATGTCCTCTTAGAGACCCCGTAGAAAGACCGCCGTTTGTCCTCTTTAAATTGTATTATTTCCCATCAGCTCTTGCTGGTTCCTCGTCATTGGCCCATCACACTTTCTCCATCATGGAATGTTGTCTGGTTGTCGCTGGAGTGTAGAAGGTTTGGGCGGGGACGGGGGTAGAGGGATGAATAAATATGAAAATCCTTCAGCGTACTCTCGAGAAAGTGGGAAAATTGTTGAACTTGGAGTTCTCGAGCTTCAACCGTCAACGAAAGCAATTACCCTTCTGCCCCTCCCTCGAAAGGAATATTCTGAAATTCATCTTTCTACATGTGGAACCGTGTTATTGGTAATTTCGCAGATCTCCCGCGCCCGTCCATCAAACTGACAGGCATTTAGATTAGTCCATGTGGGATGATGTATGGGTGAAATCAGTCCTGGAAACGGTTGGAACGTGGTACCCCGTCCTGCGGGCACCGTGCGCCTCGACGGGCAGGTGCGCTGTAAACATGGGCATCTAAACACTGTGATCGGCGCCTGGGTTTTATATCTACAGGATTCCGCCGAGTGCGGTCTGGGCTTTTAAATGGCGGACTTCCACCGGTTGTCATCAAACATCTTCAGGAAGGTGGAAGAAGGCGACTTCCTCCTCCTAACAGGAGCGCAACTATCAATAGTGCAGCAGGTGCTGTGGTACCGGGGCGCATGGTTGTGAGGGGGTCCGCCTCACTCCAATTAGTGGTATCCTTTTATGATAAAACTAGGTATAGGATTCCAAATGACCGTGTTTGTCTTAGGGGCCCTGGTGCCCTTGTTACAGCACGCTTTTGTAAAGTGCTAAATGCGCCGAACCAGTCACCTCAAGGCGTTGAGTGAAAAAAACAAAAGCAACAAAGGCACGCCCACAAAATGCTGAAATGAAAGAGGGCCAAATTACTGATTGGAAGAATAGGGCCCAGATTTACTAAGCGCTTTGTGTCACCATTGCATCATGCAAGGTAGGCTAGGGCAATGCAAGCTCTTAAGTCAGATTTACTAAGCCACGCAAAGCCACCTTGCGTGGTTTTGAGTGGTTTAGTAAATCTGGAGTAACACAAGGCAGCGCAAGTCACCGTCTTATGTTATTTTGAGTTGGGAAGACGTTTCATGCAGTGCTTGATTTGTAAATTAAAACGTGCCGGTGCCCAAAGTCCTCCTCTTAACCCCTTCACTGCCAGGCCTTTTCCCCCTCATGTGCGAGCCTTTTTTTGGCTATTTGGGGGAGTTCGCGATTAGGCCCTCATAACTTCTTGTTCACATAAGCTACCCATGCCAAATTTGCATCCTTTTTTTCCAACATCCTAGGGATTCTAGAGGTACCCAGACTTTGTGGGATCCCCAGAAGGAGACCAAGAAATTAGCCAAAATTCAGTGAAAATGTTTTTTTTCAAAAAAATTGGAAAAAAGGGCTGCAGAAGGCAGCTTGTGATTTTTCCCCTGAAAAAGGCATCAACAAAGGGTTTGCGGTGGCAAGATCACCATCTTCCAAGCTTTCAGGAACAGGCAGACTTGAATTGGAAAACCCAATTTTTCAATACAATTTTGACATTTTACTGGGCCATACCCCATTTTTACTAACTTTTGTGCTTTCAGCCTCCTTCCAGTTAGTGACCAAAATGGGTAAGAAACCAATGCTGGATCCCAGAAAGCTAAACATTTCTGAAAGGTAGACAAAATTCTGAATTCAGCAAGGGGTCATTTGTGTAGATCCTACAAGTGTTTCCTACAGAAAATAACAGCTGAAATACAAAAATATTGACATTGAGGTGAAAAAAACAGCAATTTTTCTCCACGTTTTACTCTGTAACTTTTCCCTGCGATGTCAGATTTTTTAAAGCAATATACCGTTACGTCAGCTGGACTCTTCTGGTTGCGTGGATATATAGGGCTTGTAGGTTCATCAAGAACTCTAGGTACCCAGAGCCAATAAATGAACTGCACCTTGCAATGGGTTTTTATTCTATACGGGTATACAGCAATTAATTTGCTGAAATATAAAAAGTGAAAAATAGGTATCAAGAATACCTTTGTATTTCCAAAATGGCCACAAGATAAGGTGTTGAGAAGCAGTGATTATTTTTACATCTCTGAATTCCGGGGTGCCCATACTATCATGTGAATTACAGGGCATTTCTCAAATAGACATCTTTTTTACACACTGCCTTACATTTGGAAGGAAAAAATGTAGAGAAAGACAAGCAGCAATAACACTTGTTTTGCTATTCTGTGTACTTGTTTTGCTATTCTGTGTTCTGTGTTTAAATGGCACCTCACTTGTGTGGGTAGGCCTAGCGCCCACGAAAGGAAATGGCTCAAAACACAACGTGGACGCATCACATTTTTTCACAGAAAACAGAGGTGTTTTTTGCAAAGTGCCTACCTGTGAATTTTGGCCTCTAGCTCAGTCGGCACCTGGGGAAACCTAGCAAACCAGCACATTTTTGAAAACTAGACACCTAGGGGAATCCAAGATGGAGTGACTAGTGGGGATCCGACCAGGTTCTGTTACCCAGAATCCTTTGCAAACCTCAAAATTTGACCAAAAAAACACCTATTCCTCTCATTTCGGTGACAGAAAGTTCTGGAATCTGAGAGGAGCCACAAGTTTCCTTCCACCCAGCGTTCCCCCATGTCTCCCGATACAAATGGTACCTCACTTGTGTGGGTAGGCCTAGCGCCCACGAAAGGAAATGGCCCAAAACACAACGTGGACACATCACATTTTTTCACAGAAAACAGAGGTGTTTTTTTACAAAGTACTTACCTGTGGATTTCGGCCACTAGCACAGCTGGCACCTGGGGAAACCTAGCAAACCAGCGCATTTTCGAAAACTAGACACAAAGGGGAATCCAAGATGGGGTGACTTGTGGGGCTCTGACCAGGTTCTGTTACCCAGAATCCTTTGCAAACCTCAAAATTTGACCAAAACAACACCTTTTCCTCTCATTTCGGTGACAGAAAGTTCTGGAATCTGAGAGGAGCCACAAATTTCCTTCCACCCAGCGTTTCCCCAAGTCTCCCAATAAAAAAAAAAGAACCTCACTTGTATGAGTAGACCTAGCGCCCACAAAAGGAAATGGCCCAAAACACATCATGGACACATCACATTTTTTCACAGAAAACAGAGGTGTTTTTTACAAAGTGACTACCTGTGGATTTTGGCCTTCAGCTCAGCCGGCACCTGGGGAAACCTAGCAAACCAGTGCATTTTTGAAAACTAGACACCTAGGGGAATCCAAGATGGGGTGACTTATGGGGCTCTGACCATATTCTGTTACCCAGAATCCTTTGCAAACCTCAAAATTTGACCAAAAAAACACATTTTCCTCTCATTTCGGTGAGATAAAGTTCTGGAATCTGAGAGGAGCCACAAATGTCCTTCCACCCAGCGTTCCCCCAAGTCTCCCGATAAAAATGGTACCTCACTGGTGTGGGTAGGCTGAGCGCCCACTAAAAGAAATGGCCCAAAACACAACGTGGACACCTCACATTTTTTCACAGAAAACAGAGGTGTTTTTTACAAAGTGCCTACCTGTGGATTTTGGCCTCTAGCTCAGCCGGCACCTGGGGAAACCTAGCAAACCAGCACATTTAAAAAAGCTAGACACCTAGGGGAATCCAAGATTGGGTGATTTGTGGGGATCTGACCAGGTTCTGTTACCCAGAATCCTTTGCAAACCTAAAAATTTGACCAAAAAAACACTTTTTCCTCTCATTTCGGTGACCGAAAGTTCTGGAATCAGAGAGGAGCCACAAATTTCCTTCCACCCAGCACTCCCCAAAGTCTCCCGATAAAAATGGTACCTCACTTGTGTGGGTAGGCCTAGCGCCCACAAAAGGAAATGGCTCAAAACACAACGTGGACACATCACATATTTTCACAGAAAACAGGTGTTTTTTACAAAGTGCCTACCTGTGGATTTTGGCCTTTAGCTCAGCCGGCACCTGGGGAAACCTAGCAAACCAGCGCATTTTTTAAAACTAGACACCTAGGGGAATCCATGATGGGGTGACTTGTGGGGCTCTGACCAGGTTCTGTTACCCAAAATCCTTTGCAAACCTCAAAACTTGACCACAAAAACACCTTTTCCTCTCATTTCGGTGACATAAAGTTCTGGAATCTGAGAAGAGCCACAAATTTCCTTCCACCCAGCGTCCCTCCAAGTCTCCCGATAAAAATGGTACCTCACTTGTGTGGGTAGGCCTAGCGCCCACGAAAGGAAATGGCCCAAAACACAACGTGGACACATCACATTTTTTCACAGAAAACAGGTGTTTTTTTACAAAGTGCCTACCTGTGGATTTTGGCCTCTAGCACAGCGGCACCTGGGGAAACCTAGCGAACCAGCACATTTCCGAAAACTAGACACCTAGGGGAATCCAAGATGGGGTGACTTGTGGGGCTCTGACCAGGTTCCCAATAAAAATGGTACCTCACTTGTGTGGGTAGGCCTAGCGCCCACGAAAGGAAATGGCTTAAAACACAACGTTGACACATCAAAATTATCAAATACAAAGCTACCTGTTTTTGCAGGGGGGCACCTGCGTTTTTGGTCCTGGGCTCAGCAGCCTTCTAGGGAAAACTACCAAACCCAGACATTTTTGAAAACTAAACACCCGAGGGAGTCCAGTGAGGTGTGACTTGCGTGGATCCCCCAATGTTTTCTTACCCAGAATCCTCAGCAAACCTCAAATTTAGCTAAAAAATCAAATTTTTCCCATATTTCTGTGTGGGATCACCACACTGGGACACATTTCATACTACCCAATGTTCCCCTCAGTCTCCCGGTGAAAATGATACCTCATTTGTGTAGGTGGGCCAAATGCTTGTGAAAGGGAAGAGCCAAAAACATGTCGATATTGAGGGGAAACAAAAGGGGTCCAAAAGGGCAGTTTGCAAAAAACATTTTTAGGCTGACAAGTGCAGCAGAATTTTTATCGGTATAGATGAGACAATGCTGGGTGGTAGGAATTTTGTGGATTCCTGCAGATTCCGGATGGTTCCATCACAAAAACGTGGGAAGAATGTGTGATTTCCAACAAAGTTGGAGGTTTGCATGGGATTGTGGGTACAAAAATGGTGCGGGGTGCATGTGAAACACACCACCCTGGAATCAACCAGATGTTTAGTTTTCAGATGTGTCTAGGTCTTGTGGATTTTTCTAAATGGCAGCGTCCCAAAATCCATAAAGTGCAGCCCTCACCATTCCAAGTGGGACGATTTTGAGAGTAAGCCAAGTTCTCATGGCCCAAATGTAAAACTAAAATCCCAAATAATCAAATGTCTTCTTGCTTGCTGTGGGATAAGATGTTTTAGAGTGGGGGGAGAGCTGAAAGACTGTTACCCCCTTCAGTTGACGTGGTGCGTAACCAGGCCCATACTGGGTGGTAGCCACCACCCCAATATATATGTATATTTTTTAATTCCTTGGCATCTAGTAGACTTTACGCCGCCCACGGGGTGTGGATCAGGGGTAATTGCCCCATCTGCCCACTAGTGGGCAGAACAACTTTGGCCCCATTTATTTGGGGTGGGTGTATGGCCATACCCCCACCCTCTTATTTTTGGAAAAAAAACTTCCATGGCCTCTGGTGGGCTTTCTGCCCCCCCGTGGGGCAGATGGACCTTCCAAAAATAGGCCCATCTGCCCCCAATGGGGGGCAGATTTGGCCAACAGTAATGTGCTCCCATGGGGAGCGACTCTTACCCAAGGGGCTGCCTCCCTAAAGAAAACACATATATACACACACACCAATCCCTGGTGCCTAAGTGGTTTCTGCCCCCACGGGGGCAGATTGGCCTAACAAAAATTGGCCGATCTGCCCCTAAGGGGGTCAGAAATGGTCTAAATACAATTCCCCCCCCAGGGGAGTGACCCTTGCCTAATGGGTCACTCCCCATCTCTAAAAAAAAAAAAAAAAAAAAAAAAAAAAACACAAAAAAAGAATTTGCCCTGGCGCCTAGAGGTTTCTGCCTCCCCCTGGGGGCAGATCGGCCAAATAACAATAGGCCGATCTGCCCCCAGGGGAGGGCAGAAATGGCCTAAAATAAATTTGCCCCCCCCCCGGGAGCGACACTTGCCTACGGGGTCGCTCCCCTTGTGTGACATTGCCACAAAAAAAAAAGATCCCCGGTGCCTAGTGGTTTCTGATTGACCTAAAATCGGCCGATCTGCCCCCAAAGGTGGCAGAAATCGCCTAAATACAATTTGCCCCTCCAGGGGAGCGACCCTTGCCTACGGGGTCGCTCCCCTTGCGTGACATTGGCGCAAAAAAAAAGATACCCAGTGCCTAGTTGTTTCTGCCCCCCTTGACCTAAAATCGGCCGATCTGCCCCCAAGGGGGGCAGAAATGGTCTAAATACAATTTGCCCCCCAGGGGAGCGACCCTTGCCTAATGGGTCGCTCCCCATCTCTAAAAAAACAAACAAACAAAAGAAAAACACAAAAAAAGAATTTACCCTGGCGCCTAGAGGTTTCTGCCCCCACGGGGGCAGATTGGCCTAATAACAATAGGCCGATCTGCCCCCGGGGGGGCAGAAATGGCCTAAAATAAATGTTTCCCACGACCCCCCCATTCCCCTGGGAGCGACACTTGCCTACGGGGTCGCTCCCCTTGCGTGACATTGGCGCAAAAAAAAGATCCCCTGTGCCTAGTGGTTTCTGCCCCCTTTGGGGCAGATTGACCTAAAATCGGCCGATCTGCCCCCAAAGGCGGCAGAAATGGCCTAAATACAATTTGCCCCTCCAGGGGAGCGACCCTTGCCTAAGGGGTCACTCACTATCGGTAAAACAACAACAGTAACAAAAATCCCCGGTGCCTAGTGGTTTCTGCCCCCCTTGGGGGCAGATTGGCCTAATTAAAATAGGCTGATCTGCCCCCCAGGGGCACAGAAATGGCCTAAAATAAATTTGCCCCCCAGGGGAACGACCCTTGTCTAAGGGGTCGCTCCCCTTGCGTGACATTGCCACAAAAAAAAAAGATCCCCGGTGCCTAGTGGTTTCTGATTGACCTAAAATCGGCCGATCTGCCCCCAAAGGTGGCAGAAATCGCCTAAATACAATTTGCCCCTCCAGGGGAGCGACCCTTGCCTACGGGGTCGCTCCCCTTGCGTGACATTGGCGCAAAAAAAAAGATACCCAGTGCCTAGTTGTTTCTGCCCCCCTTGACCTAAAATCGGCCGATCTGCCCCCAAGGGGGGCAGAAATGGTCTAAATACAATTTGCCCCCCAGGGGAGCGACCCTTGCCTAATGGGTCGCTCCCCATCTCTAAAAAAACAAACAAACAAAAGAAAAACACAAAAAAAGAATTTACCCTGGCGCCTAGAGGTTTCTGCCCCCACGGGGGCAGATTGGCCTAATAACAATAGGCCGATCTGCCCCCGGGGGGGCAGAAATGGCCTAAAATAAATGTTTCCCACGACCCCCCCATTCCCCTGGGAGCGACACTTGCCTACGGGGTCGCTCCCCTTGCGTGACATTGGCGCAAAAAAAAGATCCCCTGTGCCTAGTGGTTTCTGCCCCCTTTGGGGCAGATTGACCTAAAATCGGCCGATCTGCCCCCAAAGGCGGCAGAAATGGCCTAAATACAATTTGCCCCTCCAGGGGAGCGACCCTTGCCTAAGGGGTCACTCACTATCGGTAAAACAACAACAGTAACAAAAATCCCCGGTGCCTAGTGGTTTCTGCCCCCCTTGGGGGCAGATCGGCCTAATTAAAATAGGCTGATCTGCCCCCCAGGGGCGCAGAAATGGCCTAAAATAAATTTGCCCCCCAGGGGAACGACCCTTGTCTAAGGGGTCGCTCCCCTTGCGTGAAATTCACGAAGAAAAAACAACAACAACAACAAAAATCCCCTGGTGTCTAGTGGTTTCTGCCCCCCTTGGGGGCAGATTGGCCTCATAAAAATAGGCCAGTCTGCCCCCAAGGGAGGCAGAAATGGCCTAAATATAATTTGTCCCCTAGGGAAGTGACCCTTGCCTAAGGGGTCGCTCCCCTTGCGTGAAATTCACGAAGAAAAAACAACAACAACAAAAATCCCCTGGCGCCTAGAGGTTTCTGCCCCCCCTGGGGGCAGATCGGCCTAATAACAATAGGCCGATCTGCCCCCAGGGGAGGGCAGAAATGGCCTAAAATAAATTTGCCCCCCCCCCACCGGAGCGACACTTGCCTACGGGGTCGCTCCCCTTGTGTGACATTGCCACAAAAAAAAAAGATCCCCGGTGCCTAGTGGTTTCTGATTGACCTAAAATCGGCCGATCTGCCCCCAAAGGCGGCAGAAATCGCCTAAATACAATTTGCCCCTCCAGGGGAGCGACACTTGCCGACGGGGTCGCTCCCCTTGCGTGACATTGGCGCAAAAAAAAAGATCCCCAGTGCCTAGTTGTTTCTGCCCCCCTTGACCTAAAATCGGCTGATCTGCCCCCAAGGGGGGCAGAAATGGTCTAAATACAATTTGCCCCCCCAGGAGAGCGACCCTTGCTTAATGGGTCGCTCCCCATCTCTAAAAAAACAAACAAACAAAAAAAAAACACAAAAAAAGAATTTACCCTGGCGCCTAGAGGTTTCTGCCCCGGGGGGGGCAGAAATGGCCTAAAATAAATTTTCCCCACAACCCCCCCATTCCTCTGGGAGAGACACTTGCCTACGGGGTCGCTCCCCTTGCGTGACATTGGCGCAAAAAAAAAGATCCCCTGTGCCTAGTGGTTTCTGCCCCCTTTGGGGCAGATTGACCTAAAATCTGCCGATCTGCCCCCAAAGGCGGCAGAAATGGCCTAAATACAATTTGCCCCTCCAGGGGAGCGACCCTTGCCTAAGGGTCACTCACTATCGGTAAAACAACAACAGTAACAAAAATCCCCGGTGCCTAGTGGTTTCTGCCCCCCTTGGGGGCAGATCGGCCTAATTAAAATAGGCTGATCTGCCCCCCAGAGGGGCAGAAATCGCCTAAAATAAATTTGCCCCCCAGGGGAACGACCCTTGTCTAAGGGGTCGCTCCCCTTGCGTGAAATTCACGAAGAAACAACAACAACAACAAAAATCCCCTGGTGTCTAGTCTCTTCTGCCCCCCTTGGGGGCAGATTGGCCTCATAAAAATAGGCCAGTCTGCCCCCAAGGGAGGCAGAAATGGCATAAATATAATTTGCCCCCTAGGGGAGTGACCCTTGCCTAAGGGGTCGCTCCCCTTGCGTGAAATTCACGAAGAAAAAACAACAACAACAAAAATCCCCTGGTGTCTAGTGGTTTCTGCCCCCCTTGGGGGCAGATTGGCCTCATAAAAATAGGCCAGTCTGCCCCCAAGGGAGGCAGAAATGGCCTAAATATAATTTGCCCCCTAGGGGAGTGACCCTTGCCTAAGGGGTCGCTCCCCACCTCTAAAAAAACAAAAAAACAAAAAAATGATCCCTGGTACCTAGAGGTTTCTGCCCCCATGGGGGAGCAGAAAAGGCTGTAAAAAAAAATGGCCCCCCTGGGAGCGACCCTTGCCCAAGGGGTCGCTCCCTTTTGCCAATTTCCCAAAAAATAAATCTCTGGTGTCTAGTGGGCGTTTTAGCAGCTGGATTGCTTGCAATCCGGCTGTTAAAACACTCAGAGAGACTTCAAAGGGAAGGAAAATCATTTCCTTCCCTTTGAAGCCTCTTCGGCCTCCTCCACGTGATTCTCTTCCGATTGCGCTGAAAGATGAGCTTCCAGCGCGATGGGAGGAGGCCTTGTGATTGTCAGCGTGCGATCGTGCGCTGATGTCACAGGGGGTGGGGGGGTTAGGGGTGGAAGGGGAAGAGATTCCCCTTCCATCCACGACCGGGGGGTGTGGGGCCGCGCTCCCCCCGGTTCCTGGGTGCAGGACGAGGTGATCTCGTCCCAGGCACCCAGGAACAGGTGCCTTGGACGTGATCACCTCTTCCAAGGCACCCTAGCAGTTAAACACATAAATGTGAGAACACGGAATACTGAGGCGGTGCAATCCTGAAGCCATCTCGGGCCTCTTCAATCCATTTACAGCCACTCCCTGTCCCTTCAGCTCACTCTTGCAGCTTTCTGCTTTCTCCCTTTGTGACGCTTTTTTGTTTTTCCCGTCCTCCGTCTTTCCCATATGAGGCTTTTGCTCGCAGCAAATGCTTGAGGCAGAACAATAAGCCCCGGCCCTCGAAAACAAGTGCCGGTGCTCAGCCCTGGAAAGAACAAGCACAAATTAAGCACTGGTTTCATGGGTTTAGCATGGGTGTTTTCACCTATTCACTCATTTTGTTTTGGTTCATTCACAGATTTACTAAGACGCGTAGACCTGGGAATGCGTCAAAAGGGTATGCCATCCCAACAGATGTGTAACAAGGAGTAATAGCTTTATTTCTCCTTGTCATTTCCTCTTTCTACATGTGCTGTGTTCTGTAGCACACAGGTAATGAGGAAGGTACCTCTGAGGATTGTTTTGGTGCTAGAAGGTGCGCCTTCTTGCACAAAAACAATCCTGCATCTAGCACAGGCAGCCTTGCACCATGGCGCAAGGCTGCCTGCGTTGAAACTAGGCAGCACGTAGTGCACCAGCGCAGAGAGAGAGCAGGAATGGGCCATATATTAGAAATTTAGCAGATTCCCGCTCTCACCATTTGACACAGGGCATCAAGTTGTCTTGCTGCTTTGCGTTTGGCTGAACCAAAATAAATCTGGGCCACCTGGAGGTTGAGGTCTGTTTACTTTCTGTGGTTCCCTCTCCTTGCTTTCCTAGCAGCTTCTCTGCTCCGATAGCAGACTGCTGTGGGGGTAAGGGTGTAACCTTGTGATCAGCAGTCAAACGTATTGTGACGTCAATTCTGAAACCCAGATTTTTGGGGGGCTCCGTGTATTTTAAGGCCACACTAATGTTCCTCTCATGTTACCAGTATGATTTGTATAAAGGGGGTGGTTGGCCCATTTATCAGAAATTCATATGGGCTGAAGCAGGCAACAAGGGCCCGGTCCCATTAGATCTAACACTGTGATCAGAAAAGCAGAAATTTGCTGTTTCACACATACTTACAAGATCCATTTTTTCCATTTATATCTTCCTCCTTCTTTCCTGAGTTTGAGTTTTTTCTCTCTTTTGCTCTGGATCAAAGTTTGTTGGAAAAATTAAGTACTGGTTTCCAAAAATGAGTGTTGATGGGCCTCACCTACAACCACTGGCTCAAATTAAGCTCTGCATATGTCTCTGTACATCGCCTGGTGCAATATGGCAAATGATATTTCTGTTTTTTGTCAAGACTTTGGTGCAATTATTAACCAGCAAAAAGGAAATGTAGCGCTGACGATTGGGTAAAAACTAACAGCATTGAAAGAACCGTAACTGCAGTCTGATGTCTCTAAAAAGCATATTTGGGCCTCATGCACAAAGGGACATATTTACAAGACCCTTGCGCCACCTTAGCGCCGGCATAACGTCTATTTTTTTTTACACTAAGGAGGTGCAATGGAGGATTTTCTGTTGCACCATATTTACAAAGTGGCGCAATGCTTCAGGCATAATGTATGCAAGGGAGCTTTCTGGCGCAGGAAGACCTGAAAAAACGGCTAAGTGAAATTTACAACATTGTGGGCAGTGAAATTTACAACATTACCATGCACCATTTTGTTCGGTCATTTTTAACAGAGCAGGCGTTAAAATGACACACCCATTATATTAAATGGGCCTCCCTGTGCTTTACTGCACTTGTTACAACATATTTGACGTTAGTGTAGCAAACGCCACAGTAGCATCAAAAATGTTGATTCTATTGTGCTAGCGACTGCCATGGTGCACCATATTGTAAATACGGAGCAACCATGGTTCCGTAAGGTGCCGGTAGGGGGGTGAAAGAAAAGTGGCACATCATCTATGATGGACCACTTTCTTGTAAATATGCCCCTCTGTGTTTTAACAGTCTTAAATCCACAGATTCAGTAAATCTGAAGGTTTGCAACAGTGAAAAAATGTTTAAACATGCTAAACCCATTTAATGATTTGGAAAAGGTTTTCCGAAACAAAATGTAAGGAATCGCCATTTAAAAGGGGCTTTCAAAGGACGTACCTTCCAAATACATATTCCTTAAGGTATGTATTAATGTTTTGCTACCGAAATCAGGTCAGAAAACATTGTCACCAATAGTAATCCATTCACAGATTTGAAGGAGTCCAGAGGGACACCTCCCCCTTTGTGAACAGTGAAAAACATATCCTTTAAGAGAGTTATCAGAGGTTCTATACTACACTTAAAAAAAGTTTGCAAATTTTACCATTTTATTATTTTTAAGGAAATGGGCTGCATTTTTTAAATACACATTGGCATAGCAAATATTAATAGGTCTGGCGTTGGATGCCAACCTTCTGGTAATTTTGGTTTTGTCATGGTTATGCAAAACTTTATTGTGTGGGAATATGCCGGGTCCTCATCAATCTAAAAATAATAATCTGTTACAGCCAAAAACATTTTTTTGGTCATTACATCACTATAGTACTGCCTGGCACTGAAGGGAACTACATGAAAAGTCATCCATTTGAAATTGACTGCAAGCCTCTAGAAGAAAGAAAGAAAGCAGGCAAGAAAAAAGGCAAGAAAAAAGAGAAGAGAAAAGGCATCAAATAAGGGAAGAGAAAAAAGATGAGAAAGAAGGCAAAAAGAAAGAAAAAAGGAGAGAAAGAAAGAATGAAAGACAATGAAAAAAGAGAGAAGGGAAAGGAAAGAAAAGGGAAGAGAGTAGTAAATAGTAAAGAAAGCAAGATAAGGAAAGAAAACCAAAAAGGAAAAAGAGAGAATTAAGAACAAAAGAGAGAAGGTAAGAGAAAGAGAGAAGGAAAGAAAAAAGGAAAAAAGTAATGATAGATGGCAAGAAAGAAAGAAGAAAAAGAAAGATAGAAAGAAGGAAAGAAAGAAAGAAAGAAAGAAAACGCAGAACAGTTTCAAATGGACACAATCTGGCACAGTGTGAAATAGCAGCAGTCAGAAAAGCAAAACACTCCAAAAGGAAGTTACAACAGCCTTGGCAGGAGGTGGGATCTGATAAAGATGCAATGTGCATCAGAATTTTCCTGGTATCACATAAGGCTCTAAACACACTAACATAATTACAAAGTAAAAATAAAAACACTGACACTGAAGGGAAACTAGCTTGTCTGAGGATGTGCTTCTTGTGAGAGAACAAAATGCAGTCACTCAAAGTGAAGTTAACCAGTGGCTTAAGTCGGCTGATCTACTGACCCATGCTATATGCAGTAGTGGGCAGAAGCAACATTTCAATGACACACAACAGGGCAGTAGATGAAGAAAGGTGGCTTAAAGCCCCTTATAGGTAAGTTTATTATACACATGCCAAACCTAAAAAAGTTTGCTTTATTTAAAAGCAGTCATTGACATGTTAGTCAGCTGACTCTAGCAGGCCACCATACCTGTGACTGTAGCTAATCTTACTGGGTCACAACTTGAGACATTGCTTATTAATATTCATGAGGTAGGTTGGCTTGTGACCCACTACGATTCTGTATTTTGTGAACCAACCTATTAATACATAGGTTGGTTCACGAATAAGAATACATTTGTTATAAGTCAGTGCGCAAATTGCAACCCTTTAACGTCATGCATTCTTCCTAAATGTGGCCGTAATTAGGCAAAGTAGTGGACAAAAGTTAAGCTATTGAAATAACATCAGGGATCTGATGTTCAGAGATTACCAATAAAAAATCATACAGTGCATCAAATAACAATTTGCAAATTGTGATTTCTTATTAGGAATCTAATAAAATGTATTTGGTTGAAGTGGGCATTAGTTGCACACTGATTTCTACGAAATGCAGTGGTATGTTGTTAACCACACTGTGTACTTAATCACAAAATACCAATTCATAGTGGGTCGCAGTTTGACCCACCTCATTAATGTGCATGACGTAGGTCGCAAATTGAGATCGGCTACGATTGGTTACAGTCACAGGTATGGTGGCTTCTTGGGGTCAGCCGACTACCATTGCTGCAACTGCTTTTAAATAAAGCAATCTTTTTTTTTTTGTATATACATCCCTTTTACCTAACAGGGAAAAGCAGGATACATTTAAAGAAGAAATTGAATAATTTTACCCAGTGCCTCCTCTTTTTTTACATTCCCAAAGGGGAAGGGGTCCCCTGGGGACTCCGGTTATCACCAATTTTTATTTGGTGGTAAAATACTAATGTTTTTGAACCTGTTTTCACTTGCAAAACATTACTGCCTAAAATAAGGTATCGGTCTCTGAAAGCCCTTTACACTACTTCCAGGTACCAAATCTGTAATTAGATTGAAACCCAAATTTCAATTTGATAATGGGTAAAAAAGCAATTTTTCAAAAGCAAATGGTCAAATTTCACCTTTACAACCCAAAAATCGCTTTGTACATCAGGGCCATAGTACAATATTCTGTAGACGGACAACACAGGGTCCTGCAGGGAGACATACAAAACCCATTTAAGAGTTTTAGAAGTCATTGCTTAAAGGTCCACCCCAGGAAATTGAAAAAGCTGAATATTTTCCAGTGATGCATTATATGGTGTATGAGATTAGCTGCAGAGCAATATGATAGGCAGGTCTTGCTTGACATACACTCTCAGAGACATGAACCAAATCTGTGATATCAGCTCCTCACGCAGGACTTCCCTGAAATCGGATTTGAAAGAGGGTAATTTAGGATCATCTGAAGCATCAGAGCTCTTAAACAGATAATGCTGGACTCTATAATGAGGTGGACGCCTGCGGCGTAGCACGTTTCTGCTTACCTGGCATCTACTGCGCCAGGATCTTTGCATCAAATGCAGGGGATTATGCATACACTGCCTTCAGCTGAATGTTCAATTCTCCAACACATTCATGAACCTTCTTCCGCAAGGACTTTCGTTGCAGCCCAGAATGCCAGTGCATGGGACATCTCTCGCCAGTGCATCAGCATGTTTTGGACAATGGGAGCGAATGCGACATGTAGGTTGCAGCAAATCCCAAAACAAATTCTTAAAATCCCAACAGGAGTATAGGTGACCATAATTGGCTTAATTATATCTAGCTTAATCACTCATAATTACACCAAAATTACTCACAATTATGTGAGAAGCATAATCCAGCATTTAGCGCTATTTTCTTAATGCAAAATGCACCCCTACGTCTAAAAAATAGGCCAGAGGATGCATTTTGTGCTAAGAAAATGGCACTAAATGCTAGAGGACATGAACAGCAGTAGACAGCAGATGCTCGCTCTCTCTTAGTTCCTGTGCTCCTGCAGTGTGAGTTTTGCTCCAAAATACTCCTAATTACGCAAGCTGGCAAAATTGCGTAATTTCTGTGATTTTGCATCATAAGACTTTGCATAATTACTCAGATTACTCCAGCGTGTTTAAAATCTTACCTAGGCCTAGTTAGAAGCCACATCTGCAAAGGCATCATCATTATTCTTCTATTCTTTCTTTAGTACAAATGTTCCCCTGATGTAAGCGTGCGTCATAACATTGAGGAAAAAAACTAAAATATTGTGAGGCTAAAATATCAAGGCCTAAATATCGAAAACCAAAATATCATGTTAGTAAATG
Source organism: Pleurodeles waltl (assembly GCF_031143425.1). Lineage (NCBI taxonomy): Eukaryota > Metazoa > Chordata > Amphibia > Caudata > Salamandridae > Pleurodeles > Pleurodeles waltl. The sequence goes on along the minus strand of NC_090440.1, from coordinate 47,142,930 downwards.
CATATAGCTAAATATAGATTTACTAATCTCAATTCCTCATCTACAATATGCTGAAGATATATATATGTATATATCATCAAGATACATAGGTGTGAAATTAAGAGTAGTAAACCTGCACTTACGTATATGTACTGGCTTTCATGGTATTTTGGTTCTCAGTATGACAGCATCACTTTGGTACCATTTTATTCTTCTCCCTGGTGGAAATCCTTTGGTGAGTGGGGCATGAAATAACTTTTTTAATGTAGACAAAATGTAAAAGACACTCAATTTTAGAGATAAAGTTTGATTTGCCAGTGAATTCCTATTTTATTCCTTTCAGAAGTTCCATCATGTGTTACAGACGAAAGGCCAGGGGTTAGTTGCAGGAACACATGGCAAACCTATTGTAGAGATGGCAGGATGACCCTCTGGTAGCCCTGCACACCGTAAATATGAGCTGTGTTAAGTGTGTGTTCAGTAGCGTAGCAAGGATGCCATGGGCCCAGTGTAAGCAAGGAAAAGGGCCACTTTGACTGCTGACTGGGTAGTAAAACACAGCATATTTCAGGGTTCAATGGCCCGTAAGGGGTCTGGGTGCCAGTGCCTCGTACCTGCTGCACCAATGGTAGCTACGTCCATGTGTGTATTATATGAAACAGATGCTTTTGAATACATCATGATGTCTCACCAGCCTTGTTTGGTGGTTCAGTAGCTGGGTCTATAAAATGAGTACCATGATGTGGGTATCAAAAGCATATGGTATTCAGTACCAAGGTATGTTCTCTTCTATTCTTGGTGGGACATGCACTTTACATATACACATGTTATGCTAATGTTCTATCAAGATTACTGGGGCTAGGGGACAGAAACAAATTAAGGGTCCTAGAGGGGCTATTTGAGCTCAGAGGGAAAATAATCCATTGCAGGGATCTTGGGATTTTATCTATGAGATGAGGAGGAGAAGCACTCAGAGATTCCCCCGCCTGGGGTGGAGTGAGGAACCCACAAAGTGTCTACAGAGTTCCCCCTGGAGTAGAGGAACAGTCACCCACCAAGGATCTAGTGACTCCGCGGAGGAGCTGAGGTGCAATCACCACTGATGGGTCCATGAAATTCACCTAGGAGTGAAGGAGAAGCAACTTGGGGTCATGGAGGAGAGGAGGGGGAGAAACCCACTGAAGGATGTTTGGCGTACGGTGCAGAAGGGGAGAAAACAACTGAAGTTTTAATGGGATCCACCTTTGAATGAAGGGGTGCAACCCTCTTTGGTTAAACGAGGTTATCCACAACTAGAAGGGGAACAACCATGAGGACTATGAAAGATCTATGGCATACAACCAGGAGATGAGTGGAAGCAATCTACTTAATGGTCTATAGTTGGCTGTCCCCTTAGGCCCATCAGTGGGTTGCACCCTCTTCTGCTCAGGGGCAACCCATGATGGGTCTACGGGGACCACCAAGATGCAGAAGGAAAGACACCTGCTGAAGGTTCTGTACGGACCACCTAGGAGAGGGAGAAGGAACAACCCACTGAAGTGTCTAGTTGGTACACCTGGTTTAGGAGATGTTGCAACTCAATAAACATTAAGCTGATATCATAGTAGTTGGTTGAAGGGTGTCAAACCTTAAATGGTGAAGGAACAACTCAAACAGTGTTAAAACCCAATAACACAGCACCCCTAATAGCGAAACTCCCCCAACTTCCCCACCCCCTCTGAGCCATATAAAAAATTATCCCAATCCCTCCTACCCCCACCCCTAAAAAACACAAAACACTACCCTGACCCCCCACTCCTGCCCCTAAAAACTAAACTACCCCGACACCCCCACCCGCCCTTAGCTTTATAACCTTCCCCCAATAAGTAAACTACCTCAAACCCCCACCCACTCTAAGCCCTAAAAAAAAAACTATCCCACCCCTAAAAACGAAATTACCTCAAAGCCCCCGCCCACCCTAAACCCTAAAAAAAAAATACCTCGACCCTCCGCTGCCTCCAAAAACAAAGGCCCACATTTAAACTTTTTGACGCTGAACTGCGCTAACGCGTCAAAAGGTTTACCACCGGCTAACGCCACACCAAGACGCCGAGCGTCATATTTATGGTATGATGCTAGCCGACGGTAAGGTCCGGCTAGCGTCATAGAAAAGGACGCAAGCTGGGTGTGGGAGGTCTATGGGGAGCAGGGGGTTTAGCATCAGAGGATGACGCTAGTACAGGAAGAGGCAAAAAAAAATGCCTCTGCCCAGACTAGCATCATTTTTTGAAGGTAAAACCCCATGGACATGACTCCTGTCTCAGTTAAGAGCCCCCACCCCCAATGGCATGGCCATTGGGCACAGTGCCATGTAGGGGGGCCCAAGTTAGGTCCCCCTATGGCACTTTGAAAAGAAATCAAAAATACTTCCTGATATGGGTTCCCCCATCCTTAGGTGTCCTCCAGGTGTGGGTGCACGTAGGTGGGGGTGTCCCTTGGGGCAGGGAAGAGCACCTGTGGGCTGTTTCCATGGTCTCTGACCGTGGAAAAAGGCCCACAGGTCCCCTAACGCCTGCCCATACCCAGGCGTTAAATAGCGCCAAAATCTAAATATGGTGTTAGGTTTGTGCCAGATTTATGTAGAAATAAATGCTGTAAATCCGGTGCGACTGTGTATAAATATTGGACTTCAGACACCACCTCTTCAGTGCACTTCTGAACCTGTGGATACTGTGCCAGGATGACGGGGTGCTCTGCTGGTACAAGGACTGTCACACTGCTGGACTGCTGCTCTAAAGGAACTGCTACCCTGCTGTGCTGACTTGCTGCCCTCTTGCCTGGGGAACAAGAACTGTAACTGTAACTTCATTGTGAACCCAGGACTCCAGAGTGACTCCAAGGGCTAGTCATCTGGCCTATGATCTGAGCCCCCGGGGATGTAAAAGGCTCCCCAACCTCCTCCTGGACCCAGCTGCAGTGAGTTCCTGACCCCCAAAAGGTGCCCCTCAGATCCAAGAGCCCTGTCTCAATGGGCTCTTAAACCAAGCTTTTGGGCTCTTCACGGCCGTGAATTTAGTGAGAGCTGTCACCAGCCTATCTCTCAACACAGCAGCATCTAACTGATCTCGGGGGTCCACCAAAGCAAACCACCTGCTTACCCGTTTGCGGCGCCGGGCCTGCCCTTCACACCATGCCGAAAACTGCCTGTAATGCCCTTCTTGCTCTTTGTGACCCTTTCTAACATTACTGGGACTTTTGACACAAAATGTGAGAAGGTAAACCATCACGAGTCGGCCCAATGCGACCAAATATCTTAAGTTGGCGCATTGTGCTTTGGTGCTTTATTTACTTTATTCTTTAAAAATTCATACTGATTGGATTTTTGTCATTTTGCTCTTGATTATTTATTAATATTTACTCTATGATTTTAACTTGGTGTGGGATCTTTTGGGTGGATTCACTATTTTACTGTTTGAAGTATTGCACAAATACTTTGCAGGTTGTTTCTAATTTAAAACTGACTGCTCTGTGCCAAGCTGCCAGGGGGCTGAACACAGGTTATTTTGGAGTTTGCTTGTGCCTTACCATGACAAGGCATATTGTTGCTGCTTGACCAGGGCTCACACCGCAGTCACCCTGCAATACAACCTCCCTCGCTCACTATACTTTCTTAGAAGGATTGCAACCTATGAACTGCAAAAAACAATGGTATCTCTGTGACAAAAGCAGTAACCCACTGAACTTTCCACATAAAGTACACATCTATGCTGCGTTATGAGTCAAAATTGTGACTAGAAAAATCTCATATCTCTCCAGTGCATTAACTACCAAAGCTATTTTACCATTATCATCATCCCCTGAGCACACACAAAACTCTGCAGCAGGTACCCTAACCAAAGGAGATATGTTATAAAGCAGCCTCTTTGTAACCAATTAAGATAGAATAATCTTACATTTGTCCTTGTTTCCAATTTCATTGCAGTTTTTAATAAAGTGAATGCATCAATTGACTTTCGGACACTACTTTACACTACTGAGCTCCCCTTTTCGATGTCACACTTTAACCCCAATTTTATGGGTTCCCAGAGTGATTTTTTTCTATTTATAGCACTGACTTAGGCTATGTTAGTTTGGAAAGTGTCAACCATGGGTTGTGGGTATTCTCTGCTGCAGTCCACTGGGTAAGGAACAGGTGTTGTGATCTTCCAGCTATCTTGTGTCTGTATGATTAGTAGCATTGAAGGTCGAGAGATCAATAGGGTGGACCAATCTAAGTGTAGTCTGTGTTGTGGGCAGCTAATGCCTTATAGCATAAAAGACATTGGCAGAGGAAAAAGCATCATCAGACGCACCCTCGCCTACAGACCACCAGGACCATGCCCGAGCTTCTGCAGCTCCATCTCTGATCTCATTGCCCTGATCGCCATCTACTCCAAGCACTACATCTTCTCAGGGGATTTTAGCTTCCACATCGATGACCCTAGCGACACCAACACTACCAACCTCCTGGAAAGACTGAACAACATAGGCCTCAAGCAACTTGTCACCAAGCCTACCCGTGTCTTGGGAGAAACGCTTGACGAGTTTTCACATCCAGCAAATCGCCAAGTACAGCCACGTCTCACAGCTCACCTACACCGGCCACTAGAGCCTCCACTTCACCATCTAAGGACCTACCAACACTGGCACAATGTTCCCCAGCTGCACGTGCAGAATGTGGAAAAAATTTCAGAAGACCAGAGGAACAGTGCTCTCAACACCTACCAACCAGGCACAACATCCAACCCAGAACAGTCTGTGAAGAGCTTATCCAGGTGGATCACAAAATGCACCAACACAATCGCCCCACCAAAGCACCCAAATCCAAATGACCTGCCAGATGGTCCACCACAGAGCTGGAATCCACCAAAGGCCACTGCCAGAAGCTACAAAGGAAGTGGCGCACCAGCAAAGAAACAGAAGACCATACCACCTACAAGACAGCACTCAACTAGTACCAACGCTTCCCGAAAGAAACAAAGAAGAATGCCCTAGCAGACCACATATACGCCAGTACTAACCACAGAAAGAAGCTCTTCACCATCATGAAGGAGTTCTCCAACCCCGCAGCTGCAGAGAACTACATCACCCCCTCCCAAGAACTGTATGACACCCTGGCAAACGTCTTCCATGACAAGATGTCAGTCATCTATGAAAACTTCCAACCCCAAGCTCCCCATCACTGACAGCATCATCCTGCTCACGCCCATGAACACAAACCCAGAACACCTGTTTACCCATTGGGACTCTCTCACAACTCAAGCCACAATGTCCCATCATGAACTATATGCACTTGGGAGCACCCACAGACCCCTGTCCCCACCACGTCTTCAACATCAGGAGCAGGACGGTTGGCAATGAGCTCAAGATACTCCTTAATATCTCCATCACCTTGGCATCCTTCCATTAGGACTGGAAACATGCTATAGTGAGGCTCCTCCTGAAGAAACCACCTGTCGTCCCAGCAGAACCTAACAACTACTAGCCCATCTCCCTTCCTAGAGAAGGTTCCCAAGAAGGACATCAACCAACAACTCACCGAGCACCTGGAACGCAACATCCTCCTGGACCCCTCTCAATCCAGATTCTGGGCCAACCATAGGACAGAGACTGCCCTGACTGCAGCAACCAATGACCTCAGGGCCCTCCTGGACCAGAGCAGATCAGCAGCCGTCATCCTCATAGACCTGTCAGCCATCTTTGACACCGTTTCCCACCACATCTTGATCAACAGACTCCACCACATTGGAATCGAGGGAGACGCCCTTTAATGGATCACCTTGTATCTCACAGGAAAGACCCAAAGAATCCTTCTCCCACCGTTCACCTCGAAACCCATTAGGATCATCTGCGGCATCCCCTAAGGCTCATCCCTCAGCCCCACCCTCTTCAACATGTACATGACCCCCTGGCCAACGCCGTCAGAACGCACAGACTCAACATCATCTCTTATACCAACGACAGTCAGCTTATCCTCTCATTGTCAGAAGACCCCTCCATCACCAGAGCCAACTTCCACAGACGGATGAGGAACATCACCGACTGGATGAAGGACAACTGTCTTAAACTCAAAAGGGACAAAACGTAAGTCCTCATTTTTGGGAACAACCACTCGCCATAAAATGACTCATGGAGGCCTGCTGAACTCAGTTCACCCCTCCCCAACAGACCACGCCCGCCACCTAGGCATCATCTTGGACAGCAAGTTATCTATGATGAAATAGGTAAATGCAGTCTCATCCGCCTGCTTCCACACCCTCTGCACACTCCACAAGATCTGCAAGTGGCTCTCAGTCAACACCAGAAAGACCGTCTCACAGGCCCTTGTCACCAGCAAGCTGGACTACAAGAACACGCTCTACATAGGAATCACTGCACGCCTCCTGAACAGACTACAGACAATACAAAACTCAGTGGCAAGACTCATCCTCAACCTCCCTAGACAGATCCACATCACACCCCACCTCAAGAAGCTACACTGGCTCCCGATCCAGAAGAGATGCCAGTTCGAGATGTTGACCGATGCCTACACAGCCCTGCACATCGAAGGACCAGCATACATCAACAAATCCATGACCTTCCACCACTGACCAGACACCTATGATCCGGCTCCTTCTTCCTCACAGATACCATCTCGAACTGCATAGGCAACAGTCGAGGACACTCCTTCTCTCACCTGATGGTTAAAGCTTGGAAGGACATTCCTCTGCACAGCAGGACCGCCACATCGCCCCGGCAATTCAGAAAGGATCTCAAGACCTTGCTGTTCGAACGAACAGACCACTGCAAAGCAGTTAGCAACTCCAGCACCTTGAGACTCTCATGGGTGATTTGCTGAGCTTTATAAATCCTTGATTAATTAACTGATTGATTGATTAAGTCTCAAAGACGAGACCTATTGGCTTTGTCAATGCTTGTTAATACATCTCAATGCAGTGATATAATCTGACATATGAAAGTGAAACGCTTCCACATGTTAAAGAAATACACTTTTTGGAATTTTGAAGAGACTTTCTCTTAGGTTTACATAATGTTTGTTGCACGAATTACATGCCAAATATATTCATGGCTCAGACCATGCATCGGCTCTTAGAGCCAACCCCGACCCTTGGCTCGGCTCTGGCTCTCCTTGTTAATTTGTTGGCTCTTTCTGTGTTATCTGGTAAGGTGTTTGGTCTTGAGGATGTATGTCAAAGTATAGGTTGACTGTCTGAAATTCACAGATTACGATAATGGTGGGGAAAACTGATATTGTGAGGGTATAAAGAGAACTTAGACTTGCCGCGCGCCGGGTAGGCTTCTGAAGCATAAATGGCCACCATGGAAGATCAGAAGGAATTGGGGCTCCTGTGAGAGTGACACCAGGACCAGCTTTGGGCGGTGCAACTGGTGCAACTGCACCTGGCGCTGACCTGGTGAAAGGTACGCTGTGTTTAAAAGAACTCTGTGTTAAAGCATGTGCTTCAGAGTTCCTTGCATGTCCAGCAGTTTTCAGGCATCAATGAAATGTCAGGGTAACTCTAGTGATTAATGTGCTGGAGTGGTCAGAGTTTTTGTCTAGAGGCACTGTTGGCACATCATAATGTAGCACAGAGGGTTAATGTGCCTGCTGCAAAGAACATGTACCATGCAGATCACAGAACTGAGGCCCTGATTCATGAAAAGTTAGCGCCACCTTTATGTTATTTTTTTACGCAAAAGCGGTGCAAACTTACAAAATATAATTATATTTTGTAAGTTTGCACCACTTTTGCGTCAAAAAATGACTTCTCATAAATCAGGCCCTGAGTGTGTATAAACTAAAAGTAACGCTATATAAAAAAATTAAATGTATGTCAGAGAGGAGCTATGGAGAGATGAGAGGCACTGTTGGAGCGTGGTAGTTTTGAAATTCACGGAAAAGGAGTCTTTGGGGGAGGGTCACTAAAACGATTGTTGGACCGTGAGCCACCAGCGATAAAGTAGGCACTGAGTGGCACTGAACGGATTAACTGCTTCTTACATAGAGCCATCCCCTAAAACAGTGTGGAAAGAGCCAGGATTAGGCTGAGAGCAAAACATCCATCAACCGAGGGACAGGGGGCCACACAGGATTGTGTGCATGCGTAATGAGGACCGAGGAGGGGAGGTTCTGCGAAGCTCTAAAGTTGTTATCGTATGGAGTAGAGTGACGGATCGCCTCTGGCACATTCATCTTCGGAACATAACTTGATTTCTATATCAAGCGCTTCTCTAGCGCTTACTCACCTAGCTCTCGAAGAGCCTTCCTCACAGGTGCGACTCCAAGCGTTACTGCAGGGAGAGCAGAATCTCACTTGTAGGGGCTTCTTTCCGCCCTTGAAGCTTTTAAAAAATCCAGATTTTCACCCTTAAATGACCTTGCACAGATCCCTGGTTTTCCTTTGCAAAGTAATCTGCCAAGATTTTCGTGCACATTGTCAGATACTTTTCACCACAGCGTGCTGTTTTTCTTTGTAATCGAAGCCAACCAAGCGAAAAACATATATTGGGTCTTCTAGTGTGTGCTTATGAACTATGGGCCAGATGTACAATCCTCAATGTTTGCGACTTGTAATTTACATTTTTTTTGCAAATTGCAAATTGAGAGTCGCAAACACTGATGTTCATCAGTATCTGAGACATTGTTTGCGATTCCCAAATGGGTCGCAAGGCACCCTCCTCATTGTTATTCATGAGACAGGTTGCAATTTGCGACCTATTGGGAAGGGCCGGCACTCACAGGGATGGTGGCCTGCTGGGGTCAGCAGACCACTATGTCAGTGACTGCTTTTTAAATAAAGCAGTTTTTTTAATGCAGCCTGTTTGCTTAAAGGAAATTAAGATACATTTAGAAAATAAAAATGAAAAGTTTTCTTTTCATTTTTTTAAAGTGTCTGTGGGACCACTGCCTGCTTTGAAAAAATATTGGTGCCCCCATTCAAAAAGGGGAAAGGGTCCCTTGGGGACCCTTCCCATTTGCAAATGGCTTACCTCCTCCTTCAAGGAGTCAGAAAAGTATGAATGTTTTGCGACCACATTCCCAGTCGCAAAATATACAAGCATACCAGTGTGAGTCGCTAATAGGAATGGGCATCCTTTACACGCCCCTCCCTAATAGCAACTTCTAAACCCTATTTTGCAAGTCGGTAATACCTACCATCTGGGATGTGGCTCAAGCCTGGCAGCGGCGCTACCGCGCCTGGGTGCCATAATCAGCCCCACGGGCGTCCATGGCTCCACTGCCAGAAGTGAGATGGGGCAGGCTGAGGGCCTAGGAATTGCCAGTGGCCGGCCCTGGGCCTAGGCCGCAAACTTGGGATACAACGATCGGCTACTAGAAAAGTGAATGCCAGCAGTGTCGATACATGGGCCCTAGCGGCCTAGAGCCTCTCAACGGAGCGCACCCTCCCTGAAGGCCAATACCAACAATTGCGCCAGGGGCATTGACCACTCTTCTACACCTCTGGTGGCTCTTACACATTGCGATGCAAGGGTGGAGCATGCTACTTGGCACCGGGCCCTGCATGAGGCTGGTGGCCTCTGGTATGAACATTGATTGTGGCAGCATAATTAACTGGATCCCAGAACAGGTCACTATGAAGCTGGTGCAACCCTGCCTCCAGACCCGATCAGAACTTACCCCATGCAACATCAGAGGCCCGGTGGTGCTGCAGTGCCCTTCACAGGCTGCCCTGCCCCTTGGCTGGGGACGGCCTTCGGGTGGAGTCGCTGGCCCTCCAGGCTACAGGTGGCAATCAGGCCGTGCTCTGGGGCCAGGTCTATGTACTATGCTGATGTCGCCCGCTTATAAGGGGCAATTTACAGATAACTATCGGGATGGCCGGCGCAGCCTGGACAACCGGAGGCACTGTGACAGTCGGGCATCGGACTTTGGCACTAACAGCCTCCCCCTTTTTGAGACAAGCACAGACCTGAAGGCCATGAGTGCTAGGGGAAGCTGGGGAGACCCTCCTTCACGTACTGTAAATGGAGGCATTGGGGTGAAACCCAGCATCGAACCCTATCAAGATATTATTTGGCTGGCTTCCGGGTGGACCCCCCCTGACGTAGGCTGGGACCGAACAATAACCTCCTGCAGCTTGGCTGGCACCTAGTGCATGGTCCTTTCATTGTGCCTCCCTGAATAACTGTGGTCTGTGCTGATTTGCTTCCCACAAGGGAAATGGTCTACCAGAGGGCTGATTGATGCTGCACATTCACTACAGCAGCTGCCCTTCACAGTCACAGCATCCTACTAGCGGACCCTCTGTTTGACGGCTTAAGAGCCGCCCATCTGACCCACTGCTGGCTGTGATGAGAGCTATGACCTAATAACCCCACCCAAGCAGACAATACGGACAGGGGCTACTCCCCAAAGGCTGTACGCAGCTCTCTCTCTTTGGCTTAGGGCTCATACCACCACGTGGGCTCCATCCTCTGGCATCCTAAGGGCCCTGCAGTTTCAGCCAGGGCATCTACCTGTGGAGGGAGCATGGAGGTGGGTGCTGCACTTTGTCTCTCCACCCCTCCAGGTGCTTAAGATCATGCTGACCATCCTCTACTATGGGTCGCACCAAATCCACAACTGAGAATCAGGCGCTGCATGCACATGCACGGTCCACCCCTTCAGACACCTCACTGACCCAAACACTGGAGAACTATGTCCCCCAAACCAACAAACTCCCGCAGATGGACAAACTGGATGTCATTCTTCAAGAATTCCTGGAGTCCCGGGTAAACACTTAAATGACGGCTGGCAGCCATAACAACAGATTTCAGCCTGCTCAAGGATGACCAGAGTAAATTGGCTGATAAAGTTAGAACAAACAAACTGGCCCTTGCCACGCTGACGCCAGGCCAGCGGAACATTTGACCCAACTTTCCCAACTGCACAGGCAGGTGGAACAGCTTCATGCTCATGTGGATGATGCAGAAGGAAGGTCTTGCAGAAACAATATGCGGATTGTAGGTGTCAGGGAGCATGCTAAAGGACCCCACCCCACCCATTTATAGAGTACTGTCCCCGCACAGTGGTGGCCCCAACAGATTATCTGACTATTTTGTGGTAGAGAGAGCCCACAGGGTCCCCTCAAGAAATCCATACTCATGGCGACTCACTGTTCCATGATGGCCATGATACTCAACTCCAGGGACCAGGACATGATCCTTCGCACCATAGGTGAAAATGAGCCTATCCTTATGCCAAATGCTACAATTTTCTCATTCCTAGATTACACGATTTCAGTGGAACCCAGGTGTGCAACTTTCAAAAAAATCAAGAAACCTTTTATGCACATCTGACCTCAAATATGTACTGCTCTTTCCGGCCAGATGCAAGGTACTCCACGATCAGCGCTCCCTCTTCTGTGAAATCCCTGAAGAGGCATGGAGCTGGTTGGAACAATATTTCCCAGATTCTCAATGGCCACAATCACTAGGATGCGAACCACCAAAAGCGCAGCGAGCTCTGTGGAACCGTCGATGAGGGGCTCCACATAACTCTCACCTGGAGTTGGTCCCCTCACAGCAGCAAGCCTTGGAGAGCCAATGAATAGCAATCTGTTTGATGCACTCCTTGCGACACACCAAAGAGACCACTAGTTCCAGCTCCTCCCTGGGCAGCACACCAGACTCAGATTCTGCCACAACACCTCAGATGACATATGACTTGCTGGGCTGAAGGTTGAAAGTACAAACTATGATGACGTTCTGCATGGGGACACAGAATACATAATGTTGACTCCACCTATTTACCCCTTTTCTCAGTTTTTACCCATGGACCTGGTAACTGCACACTGCGCTATGTTACGGGAGAGAGGGCAAAGGTTGAGATTTTCTGCTTCCTTACTTCAAAAGAGTAGGACCTGGGGGTCCTGGGTCGGGTTGGCTTAGACAGAAGAATGCACTTATACCAGATATCTCTTCCTAGTATAGAAGACTTAAATCCTCAAACCCCTATTAGCTGAGGCAACTGTTCTATAATGATTATAACGTTTTGGTTGTTTACATGCTTTGGTCCAACAATAGGTAACTGTTGGACCTTGAATTTAATAATAGAAGTTGTTTGTTTTCTAATGTCACCTACTTTTTTAACTGGTGGCAGGGTGGTGGTGGTGGGTGGAAGAGCAGGAGCTGCGGGGAGGATCATGGAGTGCACAACTCTGACAGGATGAATGTCAAGCATGTTTCCTATAATATTGTTACCTGGAATGTACAGGAACTAGGATCCATATACAAGAGGCATAGAGTGCTAGCACAACTGAACAGGCGTGGGGCGCATATGGCATTTTTACAACAGACACACCTAATCACCCATGAGGCCCATAAGTTGTTCCACACCTCCTATTCTTCATTCCCGCGTGGTGCAGCAATATGGCTTTGAGCTGGGGTCCCATTCAAATTACTAGAATCAAAGATAGACACACAGGGATGATACATATTCCTATGAGGGACACTAGACAGGGCATTGATTGTGTTGGGATGTGTATACGCACCCAATACTGACCAATATATTTACTTAACTCACCTGTCTTCTATATCAGCAGATTGGACCATGTAACCCTGGGCATTGAGTGGAGATTTTAATGCTGTCATTGATATTGTCCTCGACCGCTCCCGACCCCCCAACACAGCACCAATAAGAGAAGCTAAGGCACTGAAGCAATGGTTAGAAGGTGCGGGTCAACCATCATGCAGCAGAGAGGGAATACTCATTTTACTACCCTCCTCACATGCTTCTCACTACCTCTGAGGGCTGTTCTCCCCATAGACTAACATAGGGGAATGATTGAAATCACGCCCAGCTGCAATAGTAGATGGTAGTAGAGCAGGCTCATGATATTTCCTACCATTGAATTGGCAGTGAAAAACCCCTTCCTAGGGTAAGGCTGCTTTTGTCATTAATAACTCAGATATGCCACTTCTGGAAAGCGGACATTTCTGTGCCCTAAGGGTTGTTGTGTGACTTTCTACATGGCTCCACTCAACACTGGAGGTTAGGCGAGCAAATCTGTGCATTCCCCCAGCGACAGCTATAAACATTGAGCATGCAAACGGAATGAAAAATCTCTGCCATTTGAGGGCCTGGCTGGATAAATTGGAGGGACAGGTTTTGACACCTAACCAGATTAATATCTACATTCCACAGCCCCCTGGTAGACAGGACTGAAATTTAGGGGAGACACATATGTGGTTCAAAGAGAGAACCTTTCAACCATCCCCAACTTCAAAGGCACATTACAGTATAACTACTGGTGCCATACTGCAGCAGAGTAGAGATACACTTGCAGAGACATGGGACCTGAGAAACTGGACCACTTGGTGCACACTGCTATAGGAATCTGTTGTGCACAAGGAGGTATTACTGCCCTTGGAAGGGACCTCACACCCTTCCTGTATCGTGCCTTCCCTGGGCAGACTGCCTGTTGCTGTGTGGCACCCAGAAGTGTGCTCTCCAGGGGCCCATAAGCTTGCCCCATGTTCTCTTTTGGAGATCTCAGGGACATCAAAGACCTTCATAGGTTGCGATCCACGATGATGGGGGCATAACCGTAGCAGTGCCTCATTGTACCTCATGTGGCATTACTTAACTTGTGCCTGTGTGTGTGACCGGAATTGTCTGGTGCAACCTGTATCTAAGCGCACCGGGCGTAGAGCCTCATTTCCAGAGAGGTACTGAATATGCATCTCTTTGATTGTGATTGGAATTGTCTGGTGCAACTCGTAACAATGCACACCAGGCGTTGTGCCTCATTCCCGGGAGGAATGAGACTAGTAACTCTTCACCATAACTGATCGGAATTGTCTGGTGATCCGTATCAACGTGCATCAGGCATTGTGGCTCATTTCCAGGGTCGCACTGGATTTATAATTCTTCGTGGTGTGTGACAGGAACTGTCTGGTGCGGCCCATTTCAAGGTGCACCAGGCATTGTCCCACATTTCCAGGGAGGCCCAAAATTTGCAACTCATTGTTGTATGTGAATCTGGAACTGTCCAGTGCAACGCATGTGCACCAGACGTTGTGCCCGCATTACCTGGGTGCATCTCTGATCAATGTTTACTTGATGGGGCACCTCTACCTTTCGAGCAACCCCTTCCCCCCTCCGGTGCTGGGCTGGTGCCAGAAGGCATGTTACAGAAACCTTTAATTGAATGAGCCACTGCCCTCAACTGTTTCTGCTCCGCATCCTGTGGGTGAACTTCCTGAGTGGTGGCCAACCCCCTTTTGTTTGTCAACTGCCTCCTAATTAGACCTGCTACCTACTTCCTACCATCTTCTATGGTACCTCAACTAAGAGTGACTCTGGCCGAGAGCAGCCTGATCTCAGGTGAAGGGGTGATCTCTTTCTAAACTGTTGGTGTGGGGTAGTTGGGGAAAGACTGAGGGTGGAGGAGTGTTTGGGCCACGGGGTCTGTATTGTGCTACCAATTGACCTGCTGGATATCAGTTGCACTGTACTACAGTGCTGCATGTGTGTGAGTGTGTAAGTGTGCTCCATTCGGACCTGCCTGATATTCATAGCACCGCATAGCAGTGCTGAGTAAATTTGTTCTTGTGGGAATGGCTGCATGAGGCTGCCTGCTAGTGATTACACTACCCAGCGGTGCTGCTTTACACATTTCTTACCAGCTGGATACTACGTTAGACATTGGTTCTATCCGTGAGGCCTTAGCCCATGGTGCTGCTGAAAGTGTTGTCATTATCAGTATGTACATATTCCTGATATCATTGTTATCTGGGGTGCATCCTATAATTGTGTTGTATTGAATTACATTAATTGCCAGGGTGGGCCTAGTTCTGACAACGTATCACACCGCATAAGAGTGCTGGGGGGGTAACGTAGGTGTTTTCGCATGTATGCATGCTACTGATGTCATTTTAACATGGTTGGGCCTACTACTGCTAGTAATATTACCACATGTGATTTATGCCCATAAGTTCATGATTTTTATGTTGTGTTAATTAATGTGTGTGTTGAATACACACTGTGTTTACCTTCCACACGTGTGAAGCCACTTTTGTGATGCTCATTGTATTTATTATGTGGGAGTGCTGCGCCAATGCTTTACACATTGCCTTTGTAATAAGCCTGACTGCCCAGTGGCAAGCTACCCAAGGGTGAGTGCAGGTTATACAGTGAGTGTAATCACCCACCCCTGATGAGAGTAGCAGGTTCTGCTTGGCTGGGGACTCACCACAGCCAACCAGACCATGCTTCCTCCATTGTGACACCTAAGATATTCTTGAAGGCAACTTTTTATGAACTATAAATTCCCTCAAGGGGAAGATTGCCTTTTGGATTACCCTACCCCTGTTTGTAGTCAGCTGCCTATCCTTAGCAAAGATGGTCATGCTGTCACTGCTTTTATATTATTTTGTAAATCTTCCTGTTGTGGTCCCAGTGTGGATATTTATGCTGCTGAGTACAATGTTGGTGGGACTTCCCTGGGGACCAGGACACCATGGTCGGTCTCGCTAAGCTGCAGCTTCCAGCGGATGGTGGAGGCATGGGGGCCTCGGACTTCAAAGCTTAATATCTGGCAGGACAGCTGCAATGAATAGACTACTGGTTAGCCAGATAGATGTCGGACCTACGGCAGCACACCTAAACTGGGGCCAACAGCACAAATTAATTTGTCCAGGAGTGACCCCACCACGAACCACCACACTTTTACCACCTGTGGCCCTCAATTACTGGAAACGTGCGGTGAGATATACCGCTCCCGCTCTACCATACATGCAGAACATTCCACTACACTGCCTCCCCACACCCTCAGTTACCCTGACAGCACAACAGTTGAGGACATGGGAACAGAACGGGGAATTGACAGTGGTTTTGTTGTTTCATGATGGCATGCTGATGTCCCACACTGACTTTACTTACACACACAGACTCCTTGAGACCCTGTTTTTAACCTATCCTAGGCTGATTCGCTATGTCCGTCAATGCTGGGCTTCAGATTGGACAGAACTCACCACACATGAATTATTACAAGCATTACATACCATGGGACATGGCAGACATCTGGTGCATTGACTTTATCATGGAATCTGGGCACATCTCAAAGCTTCCCTCAACCCCTTCAAATTAAGTGGGAAACAGACTTAATTTGTGAATTCTCGGATAATGACCGCGCCCAAATACTGGAATACCCTAAAAAGGTCTCTCGAAATGCGAAGTTCAGATTTATACAATTCTCCATTGTACATAGGGCATTCTTAACACCCCACAGAATCAATGCCATTTTTTCCACTGCCTTCTTCATGTGTCCAAGATACAGAGCTTTGGATGCTTATCTCCGCCATATGCTATGGTAGTGCCCTACAATACATATATACTGGGCAGGAGTTTCGTCGGCTCTGTCGGGTCTCACTAGTCTTGACTAGTGGAACAATCCTGCTCAATGTCTCCGGGGTCTGCACCCCAGGCCCAGGGGCTCCAGAATAATAGCTAGGTTTGCTGACTTGGCCCTTTTGTTGGCTAAGCGAGTTATGACACAACACTGAAAATCCAAAGGGGCCCCCAGAGTGGATCATTGGTGAGCATAGATGGACTGCTGGGGCCTGGAAGAGATTGAGGCTCTACGTAGAGAAGAATACAGAGGTCTATACAAGATATGCTTGAGTGGGATGCACTACTGTAGGGATTTAAGGCGCTGGGAACTGCCTCTGATAGAGACGGCTAGAGTAAATGCATCTGTCCCAAAGGAAGACTTGAGATCCATGTTGCCCCCTCTCCGTTATACACTCCTTGTACGATATTGTACACTCTACACATGCCTCGGCCCACACTGTCCAATCTTATAGGTGACATGTTGGGGAGAGATGGGGGTAACAGGTTCACTACACTCTATGTATAAACATTTGATATACCATGTGTCTTTCCTGCATCTGACTGGGATACTACATCCTTGTATACATAATACTGTCTGTCAATAGCAATAACAAACAGATGTACTGTTGAATTTTACAAGAAAATGCAATAAAGTTTGTGTTTAAAAGAAATGGAGATCCATCAGATATAATGCACTTAAGTGTGCATTGCTGAGTGGCTTAACATCACTTTAATCCTGCTTTTCAGGCTGCTTTTAAATTAAATGTATATGAAAATTCAACTTTGGAATTGAAAGGTACTTCCAAAGTCTCAAACTACCTTATTTTTACATGTCACCCCTAAATCCCCCCTTAAGTTTCACTAGGGTAGGGAGCCTTGTAACTATAAGCAGGGACATTATAAGAGAAAGATTTTTTAAATGCCCTGGTGAGGGAAAACTGCCAAGTTTATTCTTCCCCATTGTAGTACATTAGCTCAATAGGCTAACATGGGAATACTTTATTTAAGTATAACTATTGCTAGGAAAGAGCTCGAAATGGCATTCTTGGACTTAAAATGATAGTTAGAATAAACTTGGCACTGTTAGATTTGTTGCAACTATTACAGAAAAGATGTTATTTAACTTTATTTTCTGTGACTCAAAATCCACCCCTCCAGCAGCTCTTTATCTGATTCACCAGTCTCTGCAAGGCTGAGCCAAGCTGCCTTAATGAGGTGTGAAGTAGCCTGCATTGAGACAATGGGGCATCTGGTGGGTGGAGAGCTGCAAGCTGCAGAGTAAGAGGCAGGGAGGGGGCTGGGTAGCCAAACTGATCTTCAAAGAGGGAATGGAAGTTAGGACAGGATCCAGGCTTACCCCCACATCCTGCTACCCAATCCAGATGGGAGTCCCAGTAATTAGATTAGCAGAGGTGTGGAAGGTGAGTGTTAAGGAATTTAGGCCACACCAATGGGATGGCTTAGCTGGATCCTAAACCCAAGGAGAGGCTTTCTCCATTTTGGATTTTGGAAGAATGGTGCTTCCTGGGATTGATTTCTGCCACACTTTGCAAGAAATGGTCACCCCAGAGGGTGGCACCGTGCACCCCAATGGCCAGGGGTGCCCCCTGCTTGCCAGCCCAGGAACACTGCATAAGTATGAGAGAGTTGCCCAGCAACTAAGATCACTATCTGAAACTACAAGGAGAAGAAGGACTACCCTGTTGGAACCCTAGATGGCACCCCAAAGGATCGCACTCTCTATGACTGCACCTGCTGCACACTGGGGAACTACAGCGCTAAGGACTTTGCCTGGCTTTAAGAAATGAAGGAGTGGATTCCCTGATAGCAACAGGTTAGCAGTGCTTCACTTGCACCATCTCCATCAAGAAGACCCCAGTTGGGCAGTCTCCAGTGGCCTTTGAAGGAATTAGCCAGGTGCATTCTGAGAAACGTAGTTCCAACATCCCAAGGACCATCTCAAAGATTCTACACCCTTGGATTGGTTTTGTGGATGCCCAAAGATCCCTGCCTGGAAACAGAAAGAAGAGGAAGTGCTTTGCGGGTGGAATTCCTGTTCTGTATCAAGAAGGACTGCACCTGCTGCATTCTTGGGGCTTCACAAAAGAGGACTTTGCCTGACTTCTAAAGGATTCAGGAGCAGAATTCTGGTAAGCGACAGGTGAAACAGAGCTACCAAGAGTCACCTGCATCAGCTCCTGCCAGAAGAGCCCAACGTGACAGCATTCAGAGGACTTTTAAGGATTTGGCCAGGTGCATTGTGGGCATTTTAGTCCCAACTCCCAAGGAGTAACTCAGAGATTCTGTAACCTTGGAAAGGTGTTGTGGACCACTTTCCTTCATCATTAAACACTACTGGAAGTGAGCATAAAAGTGTTACATTGCAGGCAGCTGGAACTCTTGACTGTGTCTTGGTCCAGGGTGATCTTTTTTAATTCTTTGAGTGCTATTTGCTTCTAAGCACTAGTTGTACTTTTAATCCTTAAAAATGCGTATCTCTGGTCCCCTACATTGGATTTTTTGTTGTTTAAGTATCATTTTAATAATATAAAAATAAGCTATGTTTATAAATTGGTGTGGGATTGTTATCATGTTTTGTATCTTACTAATTTATTGTACTGGTGTTTTTAAATGCTTTGCATAGCTGACTCCTAGGTTAAGCCTGTCTGCTCGCAGCCAAGCTACCAAGAGTTGAGCAAGGATTAATTTATTGAGACCTTGACTGGACCTTACGCGTGATTGTGGCCTTATTGCTAGCTGTAGGTACCTACCTGCATCTACTAGTAATCCACCTTCCAACATTTGGTGCTCAGCACTGAGGATCGTACTTGTTTTTAACCACACCATACATGTATTTAAGTGACAACCTTTAAAAATCCTCTAAATTGACACATAGCAAAAATAGATTTTTGAATTTTTGAAATTTGAACTATTTTTTTTAATTAATAAATTTTTTAATTTTCCCAAATAGTTCTTGTGTTCAATTGGTGCTAATGTTTTCGTGACCCAAAACTAGGGATACCATGGAGCTTGACGCCGCTAACCTGTCCAAACCACAGTGGTTGACCTTAGGGTACAGTGTAGGGCCAAGGGGCTACCTACTGCTAATAGAATTAGGAAAGCAGAACTGATTAGATCCCTTAAGACCTAGGCACAGACAGTTCCAGAGAGTAAAGGGGAGGTGTAGGATGACCCCTCCAACAACCTCCAGCATGGGGAGGGTGACAACTTGTCCATTGCTTCTAGTATCAGGTTTATTCTTCCAACCAGGTAAGGGAGGGGAGGCTCCCACATTGAGGAACCAGGACTGTCCCTTGAGGAGAGGCAGCTTCAGGCTCAGTTATCAGCCCTAGCTACGGAGAAGAAAAAACTGGAACTAGACAAGAAGAAGTGGGCAAGGGAGGAAGAGAGAAGGAATGGTGTCAGCGACAATGAAGAATATGGTGAGATACACAGGGGTGGTAGATTTGAGATTTGATCCCAGACTTTCCAAGAGAAAGGTTCCCTGGGATGTAGAGGGGGATGACATTGTCAAATGCCTAACTGCATTTGAAATGGCACTTAAGACAAGAAGGGTCCACTCTAAGTATGACGTTCACTCCTGTGGGAACTGATCTCAGTAGCTGGGAGGGATATGGTCCTGACCCTATAGGGGGATGAGGAAGAATCCTACCCACCCATAAGAAAATGCGCAGTCAGACAATTTGGTCCCACCCCAGAACAGTACAGGGTGAAGTTCAGGGACACCTAGAAAGTAAACACACAGTCCTGGATGGAATTTGTAGATGTCTCAGTGAAGGCACTAGAGGGCTGGATTAAGGGTAACCAGGTGAATACTTAGGAGGGACTGTATAATTTAATCCCTAAGGAGCACATCCTGACATTGTGTACAGAAGAAGTTACACCAGCATCTAGTGGACTCAAAGTTGTCTGGTCCCAGGGAACTGGGCGAGACAGCTGATGAGTGGGTGAGAACCTGGATTTCCCATCAGAACTGAGAACGAGACTCAGGGTTAGGGACACAAAAACCTAAGGAGGGAGGTGGTAAGCCCACCACAGAGACTCCCTTAGTACCACAGACCCCTATAAAGGCAGAGAGTTGATTCTGCTCCAGTTCTGATAGGCAGAAGCAGGGGAACCAGGGCTTAAAAAGTACTTGTACAGCAGGGTGTGTTTTGACTGTTAGCAGGCAGGTCACTTTAAGGGTGACCCTTTAAACTAAATCCAGATCCAAACTTGACTTTGGAATTAAGGGTAGTTCCAAAGTCTCAAACTGCTTCTACATATAAGTCACCCTATAGTCCCGCCTAAGTGCCCCAGGGGTAAAGCGCCTTGTAACTATAAGCAGGGACATTACAAAATATGTTTTATATGTCCTGGT
This sequence comes from Pleurodeles waltl, assembly GCF_031143425.1. Lineage (NCBI taxonomy): Eukaryota > Metazoa > Chordata > Amphibia > Caudata > Salamandridae > Pleurodeles > Pleurodeles waltl. Next base: position 47,122,216 of record NC_090440.1, on the reverse strand, counting down.
AATGGAAAAACTGCCAATTTCATTTTCCCCATTGTATTACATTAGCTTCATAGGCCATCATGGGAATACTTTATTAAAGTATAACTATTGCTAGGAAAGGGTTAAAAATGTCCTTCCTGGATTTAAAATGATTGAATAAAGCCAACAGCTTGCCATTGTTAGACTTGTTATAACTATTACAGAAAATAAGTTATAGATCTGTCTTTTCTGTGAGCCAAACTCCAGCCTTCCAGCAGCTCCTCTCTGATTGGGCAGTCTCTGCGCTGCAGTAATGAGGTGTTAAGTGTCCTGCATTGAGACAATGGGACATCTGGTGGGTGGAGATCTGCAAATAGTAGAGCAAAAGGCAGGAAGGGGGCTGGGTAGGCACACTTGTCCTCAAAAGAGGGCATGACAGTTAGGAGAGGATCCAGGCTCATCCTCACATCTTGCCATCCCAGTCATATGGAAGCCCCAATGTTGGACATGGCCCTTCTTAGGGGATTTCTCTGAAACATTTTGCCTTTTTCTCCTGTTTTTTTGCTGACTAACTTGCAGGACCGTATAACTCCGGGCACTTCCCCACTGTACTGCAATGGGAAAGTGCATGTGCCCTTCCTACATATGCGCAAAAGGAGGGCTTATGTGATTGGTTGAGGTGCTGTACTCAGGAGTGCTCTGTAAAAAGGTACACCCCATCCCCAGGGGGTACCACCCTGGCCACCAGTGGGACTCTACACTGAGTGTGCCACCCACCAGAATAGCCTGACCAATATGTATTAGGCCTGACAGTGCAGGCTTGTAGAGGCACAGTGCATCTGCGCTCAGGGTGGCATCTCCCCCATCCTGGCCAAACCTGAGTAGGCCTTACTTTACCCCTAGAGCACCCTCCCTTGAGGGCGGAGCAGGTGGTAGGCAGAAGGCAGGGCAGGTACATAAGGGGGTTCCCTGCCCTGGTAGGGGAGAACCCCCACATGAGTTTTCTCTACCTAGGAGATCGGCTCTCCCCAGAGGTTTTGCTGATCCTCTTTGAATGATCTTAGGGCCCTGCATACTTTCTCACTGTAAGTACAGTATGAAAGTTAGTGTGCCTTTCTTACAAATATTAGGAAGTGGCGCCTACCAAAGTACGATGGTGTTTTAATATATACTGAGCCTGTAATTGTAGGCCAGTGTGTGCGCATTTACACAATGGTGCTTTAATATGTACTGAGCCTGCAATTGCAGGCCAGTATTGGTGCACTTGCACAATGATATTTTCATGTAGACTGAGCCTGTCACAGTGGGCCTGTGTGGGTGCATTTGCAACTTTTTGGTGTTCTTAAACTTGCGTCCACCCTACCCCTGCAGACTTGTGTGTGCGCCAGGGCACATGTGCCCAGGGAGCAAAAAATACCCATGTGGGTTTTAATTTCCAATGAGAGCTGCTCTGCCAATAGGTTACAATTGGGGAAGCTTTTAAATTAATCCTAGCTGCAATAGTGGGTTGCAGTGGAGCAGCCTCATGATGTTTACTGTCATTGGTTTCACAATGACAAACCCCTTCAAATGGTAAAGGTGTTTTTGTCAAGAATACCTTGGAAATGCGACTTCTAGAAAGTAGGCATTTCTATGTTCTGAAACTCTTTTGTAGGCCTTTTTAATTCAGCTTCATTCCACTGGAAGGTGGGGAAAACGCATCTGGGCATTCCCCAGTGACAGCTATAAAACTTGGGCAACTGGAACAACAGACCTCTGCCATTTGAGGATGTGGCTGGATAGACTGGAGGGAAAGGCTTTGACATTTGGCCTCTCGGGCCAGATCATGGCCCAGCTAAAGATTAAGATCTGCATTCCATGGAGGGTGGCAGAAAGGTCTGAAATTTAGGGGAGATATCTGTGGTTCAAGGGAAGCCCTCTGAACCTCCCCCAACTTCAAGGCACACAGTATAACTACTGGTACCACACTTCAGAGGCTCAGAGATAAACTTATAGATGTGGGACCGGAGACCCTGGACTGCGTGATGCACACTGCAAGAGGAATCAGTTGTCCACAAGGAGCATTTACTGCCCTTGGAAGAGAACCGCACACCCTTCCTGTATTGTGGCTGACCTTGGAAGACTGCCTGCTGCTGTGTGGCACTCTGAAGTGTGCTCTCCAAGGTCTTGTTGGCTTGCCCCCTGTTCTCTGGGGAGGTCTCAGAGACATCAAAGGTCTCCCGTGACGTAAGACAGCATTGCTCTCTTAAGTGCCTATATCGGCTGCTAGGAGTAACTTGGTAGCAGCGGTGTGAGTGTAGAAGTATTGTGCCTGGTGACCGAAATTGCCTCGTGTGGAGTCTTCAAAGTACTGCCTGCATTTAAGGAGTGTGGCCTTTCATCGTGGGGCCACAACATGCATTAGTGTCTTGTTGGTAGTGAGCTGATTCACCAGTTGTGGGATCCTGCATGGCCCGCTTTTGTTGAGCATGCGCATTTCTTTTGTGCAACACCCACTCTCATGTTCATTGTGTGCTGTGTACGATTCACTGGTTGCGACCCTCGGAGTTGGGGGCCTACCTGGAGCAATGCCTCATTCTTCCTTGTGTGGCACTGATGAACTTGTGTCTCTGTGTGTGTGACTGGAATGGTCTGGTGCGGCTCAAGTCATCCCTTACCAGACGTTCTGCCTCATTCCAGGGAGGTACGGGATTGGAACTCTTCATGTGTAAGGAATTGTCTGGTGTGACTCAAATCATCGTGCACCAGATGTGGTGCCTCATTCCAAGGAGGTACGCAATTGGTAACTGTCTGTGGGTGATCAGAATGACTGGTGCGACTCAAGCCATCGCGCACCAGATGTTATGCCTCATTCCAGGAAGGCACTGCAATGGTAACTTTCTGTGGGCAATCGGAATTGTCTGGTGCAACTCAAGCCATTGCGCACCAGATGTTATGCCTCATTCCAGGGAGGCACTGAAATGGTAACTTTCTGTGGGCAATCGGAATTGTCTGGTGCAACTCAACTCCTCGCGCGCCAGATGTTGTGCCTCATTCCAGGGAGGTACGGGATTGGAACTCTTCATGTGTAAGGAATTGTCTGGTGGGACTCAAATCATTGTGCACACGATGTGGTGCCTCATTCCAAGGAGGTACGCAATTGGTAACTGTCTGTGGGCGATCAGAATGTCAGGTGCGACTCAAGCCATCGCGCACCAGATGTTATGCCTCATTCCAGGAAGGCACTGCAATGGTAACTTTCTGTGGGCAATCGGAATTGTCTGGTGCAACTCAAGTCCTCATGCGCCAGATGTTGTGCCTCATTCCAGGGAGGCACTGCATTGGTCACTTTGCGTGTGCGATCGGAATAGTTTGTGCAACTCAAGTCATCGCGCACTAGATGTGCCTCATACCAGGGAGGTGAAGCATTGGTCATTTTGCATGTGCAACTGGAATTGTCTTGTGCAACTCAAGTCTTCGTGCATCAGACATTGTGCCTGATCCCATGGAGGTACTGCATTAGTCACTTTGCATGTGTGATAAGAACTGTCTGGTACGACTCAAGTCTTTGCGCACCAGACATTGTGCCTCATTTCAGGGACGTGCATAAATTGGGAACTCTTTGTGGGTGAACAGAATCGTCTGGTGCAACTCGCACCAGATGTTGAGCCTCCATCCAGGGAGATGCAGATTTGATAACTCTTCGTGTGCAAGCGGGACTGTCTGGGCTGACTCAAGTCATAGCAACCTAAACATGGTGCCCTCTTCCCAGGGAGGTGCGGAATTGGTAACTATTTGTTTGTTGAAATGCCTGGCTTGGCTGGGTGTCACTGTGAACAGCATGGGACCCAAGGCGACCCTCCCACATGCTTTGCAGACTGAGGCCCGCGCAGGAAGGAACGTTGTGGAGACCCCTGAGTGAACATCCAGAGTAGTGGCCAAACCTCCATTTGTCGACTGTTGGCTAATCAGTCATTATCTCTCTCTTTCCTCCAGCTTTTCCCAAGGATTCTGAATAAGTGTAACCACTGGCCGTGAGCAGCCTAGGATCTGGGAAAAGGTTGCTTCCATCTCGAGCTCTTGGGGCAGGAACTGGTTGGAGGGTGGAGGAAGGTTTTGGTCATGGGGGTCTGCGAGCACAGTGAGAACTAACCTGCCACTTATCAATGCATCGCATTAGGATGCTGGGCGAGTGTGTGCGAGTGCATGTTATACTAGCCTGCCTGGTATCTGTGGCATTGCATAGCCGTGCGGATCGAGTGTGAGTGGCAGTAATTGCCTGAGATTGACTACACTGCAGGGCTGGGTTGCGGTACACTTTGTTTCTTTGTCAAAGGACTATAGCGGTTGACATTGAGGTTTACCTGTGTGGCCTAGACCACAAAACTACTTGAAAGTGCTCTGTATGTACACATTTCTGCTATTGTTGTGAGCCACGGTACACCCTATAACTTTGTAATATTGAATTGGGGTAAGCGCTAGGGTGGGTCTCGGGCTGACAACGTATTTGCACTGCATGAGGTTCCTGCACACAATCACTAAATAATGACGATGCACTACTTCTATGTGTGCTGCCTTCTGCAGCACAAATAGGAGTAACACATTGCCATTATTGATTATTCATGTGCAGGAATGTACACCTTCCTGGCATAGACAATCAGTAATGGCCTTTTGCTCTTTCAGTAATGGCAGAATGCAGCACATATAGAAAAAGCAAAAACCAGGAGAAATAAAAGCATTTGCAACGGGATGTCTACCAATCCATTGAGCTGATTAACAAAAAAGGTTTGCTTTTCTTACAAATTTCTTAAACCAGGAAACATGGGCACCGTTTTGAACGTGCCTTAGTCACAGGAAAAGCAACCTTTAGATGATGATAAAGTGATTAATCTGTAGAAAGTTTAGGCTATTACATTCTGATTTTCTTTACACTTCTTAAATCCAGCATCTGAGCTCAAATTACACTTCTGCTCACCTGTCACAGTACAGGCAGTGTGCCTCAGATTCCAGCCCTTCTCATGTCAACGTGACCCTGTTTCACTTCGACTTCCGGTCTGGCATGGTGCCTCCCATTCAAGCTCTACTCCTGGAAGGGTATCTACCATCACTCTTCAGCTCCTGGTCTGTCATGGTGCGTCCCATTCTATCGCTGCTCCTGGCATCCTGTCTCCTATTTGCATTCAGTTCCTGGTCTGGCAAGGTGCCTCCCATTCCAGCTCTATTCCTAGCAGGGTATCTACCATTTCACTTCAGCTCCTGTTCTGCCATGGCACCTCCCATTCCACCTCTGCTCCTGGCAGTATACCTCCTATTTCACTTCAGCTCCTCGTCTGACGTGGTGCCTCCCATTCCAGCTCTGCTCCAGTCAGGGTATCTACCATTTCACTTGAGCTCCCAGACTGGCATGGTACCTCCCATTCTGGCCTTGCTCCCTGCAGGGTATCTACAATGTCACTTCAACTTCCGGTCTGCCAATGGTGCCTCCCATTCCATCTCTGCTCCTGCAGAGTATCAACCATTTCACTTCAACTTCCGGTCTGGCATGGTGCCTCCCATTTCATAGCTGTTCCTGGCAGTGTATATCCCATCTCTCTTCAGCTCCTGGTCTGCCATGGAGCCTCCTATTCCAGCTCTGCTCCCTGCAGGGTATCTCCCATTTCACTTCAGCTCCCAGTCTGGCATGGTGCCTCCCATTCCTGCTCTGGGCAGCATATAACCCATTTTCCTTCAGCTCCCAGTGTGGCATGGTGCCTTCAATTCCAGCCTTGCTCCTTCCAGAGAATCTACCATTTTACTTCAGCTTCCGGTCTGGCATGGTGTTTCCCATCCAAGCCCTGCTCCCTGCAGGTTATCTCGCATTTCACTTCAGCTTCCAGTCTGGCATGTCGCCTTCCATACTTTCCCTGCTACGGGCAGGGTATCTACCATTTCATTTAATCTCCCGGTATGGCATGATGCCTCCTTTTCCAGACCTTATCACAGCAGCATATATCCCATTTTCTTTCAGCTCCCAGTGTGGCATGGTGCCTCCCATTCCACCTCCGCTCCCTGCAGGGTACCTACCATTTCACTTTAGCTCCCAGTGTGGCATGGTTCCTGCCATTCCAGCCTTGCTCCTTGCAGGCTATCTACCATTTAACTTCAGCTCCCAGTCTGGCATGGTGCCTCCCATTCCACCTCTGCTCCCTGCAAGGTATCTCCCATTTCACTTCAGCTCCCAGCCTGGCACGGTGCCTTCCATTCCACCTCTGCTCCCTGCAAGGTATCTCCCATTTCACTTCAGCTCCCAGTATGGCATGGTGCCTCCTATTCCAGCCCTGCTCCCAGCAGCATATATCCCATTTAATGTCAGCTCCAGATTTGGCATTGTTCCTCTAATTCCAGCCTTGCTCTCAGCAGTGTATATCACATTTCACTTCAGCTTCCGGTCTGCCATGTTGCCTTCTATTCTTTCCCTGCTACGGGCAGGGTGTCTACCATTTCATTTCATTTCCCGGTATGGCATGATGCCTCCTTTTCCAGCCCTTCTCACAGCAGTATATATCCCATTTTCTTCCAGCTCCCAGTGTAGCATGGGACCTCCCATTCCACCTCTGTTCCCTGCAGGGTACCTACCATTTCACTCCAGCTCCTAGTCTGCTATTGTGCCTCCCATTCCAGCCCTGCTCCTGGCGAGGTATCTCCCAGTCACCTTTAGCTCCTGGCCTGGCATCTCCCAATGCAGCTCTATTCTTGGAAACGTATTTCCCATTCCACTTCAACTCCTGGTCTGGCATGGAGCCTCCCATTCCAGCTCTGCTCCAAGCAGGGCATCTACCATTTAACTACAGCTTGTGGCCTGTCATGGTGTCTCCCATTCCAGTTCTGCTCCTGCTTGTCAGAGGAAGCCTCCCATTCCAACTTCAATCATGGTCACAGCAGCTATTTCTGCTACCAGTATGGCACCCCCGATGCCACTTTGCTTTCAGCCCTGGCAGGCCATGTTCCTTTCCATTTCTGCTTCTAATAACAGAAGGGCACCTTCCACGTTTCTTCTACCCGCATAGCCAACAGGAGCCTTTCCTTCTGCTCCCAGTGTATCAGTGCAACTACCATTCCACTTCTACTTCTGGTCTGAGAGGGCACTTGGAATTTAGTTCTCCTCTCAGCAGGCAACCCTTATTTGGCTACTACTCCTGGTAACTGGAGGGGGTCTTACATTTAATTTCTACTTCAGATCCCAGCATGATAACTTCCATCTCACTTCTGTTTCTTGTCCCAGCAGGGCACCTCCCAGTCCACTTTTGATCCATTTCTGGCATAGTGATTCTGATTTCACTTCTTCTCTTCACAGGAGGCCTCCCATTCCGCATATGCTCCAGATCATATCAGCGGTATTTAACTAAATAGAAGAATAAGTGTTGGTGCCCAAATCTCTGCTCAGAAGCATGCAGCTGCCACCAGCGTGCCGAATACTAAGGCTTCACCGTCTGGAATCCACCCAGGCATCTTTAATCTACTACCAGACACTCTGCCCCTTTATCTTACTCTTACATGACCCAGCTTTCTCCCTTTGCGGCGTGTTTACATCTTTCTCTTTCAACTTCTTTTGTGTGTTTTCCCTCTCTTGTCCTCAGGAAATGTCAGACGAGGACAAATAGGTGCCAGTCCCCCAAAATGAGTGCCAATGGCCACACCAGCAGCAGCTGGGTCAAAGTAAACACATCATATCAGTGAGGAAAGCAAAAATTAATCTCAACTGCTCATAATTGCTCTGTACTGGAATCCAATCCATTATTTGTTTGCCCACCATACCATTAAAGAAGGGAACCAAACGTATGCAAATCAGCTTTGCTCTTTAATAGGAACAGCCAGCATAAACTGGCAGGCCAGGTCCCTTCTGATCTATCTGGGGCTCACCAGTAGAAAGCAGATTGAGGTGGTCATTACAACATTGGCGGTAAAAGCCGCTTACCGCCGTGCAGAAGACCGCCAACATACCGCTGCGGCTGCCGAATTCCGCCACAGCTATTATGACCCACATCTCGAAATCCGACAAAATTCAGAAACCCACACAAGTCCGCCACACCAAAGGTCAGTGATAAACTGGCGAAAACAAAACCTCCACCCTCACGGCAACAGAAATACGCCCACACTATCACGACACACGAATCCACGCAGCGGTCTTTCAACCGCGGTATTCCATTGGCGGTACACACCGCCGCGCTCAAAATACACACACACATACAAAACACCGTCACATTGGACAATTCTAAATACACACACCTGAGACACATACACACACCACTCCCACACACCCATTGCAATATAAAACACACACCCACATCACCCACAAAACCCTACGACCACTATTACAGAGAGAAGGCAAGAGAGAGACACCACCATCCACAAACTAGCAGCCACAGGCACTCAACACCATCACCCACACAACTTCCATGCACAAAACACCACACAACACTACATATCACCACAACTATCACCATACAGACCACCCCACACATCACCTACACCACCCCATGGCACGGCAAAGACACCCCAGGTTCTCTGAGGAGGAGCTCAGGGTCATGGTGGAGGAAATCGTCGGAGTAGAGCCACAGCTATTTGGAGCACAGGTGCAGCACACCTCAACTGCAAGGAAGATGGAGAAGAATAGTCGACAGGGTCAACGCAGTGGGACAACACCCAAAAAATCGGGACGACATCAGGAAGAGGTGGAACGACCTACGGGGGAAGGTGCGTTCCGCGGTCTCCAGACACCACTTGGCGGTTCAGCGGACTGGCGCCAGACCCCCACCTCCTCCCCCACAACTAACAGCATGGGAGGAGCAGGTCTTGGCGATTCTGCATTCTGAGGGCCTCGCAGTAGTCGGTGGAGGAATGGACTCTGGTAAGTAAAACCTTTACTAATATATCCCCCACCCTTCCTGCATGCCATCACACACTCCTACCCGTACCCTCACCCTCAGCAATCCACCAACTCACACATACCCCACTATCACAAACCACACATCCCAACACCAAGCCCTGCATGCAACCCCAACGCATGGACACCCATCACTAAAGCATGCCCACTGCATATACCCATACAACCCCCTAGCCCATCATCACACAAGTCCCCACATAGGAATGCAAGCACAGGGGTACACCGGTCACCCACCCATTGCCCACCATGACACACACAGATGCAATAATTAAGCTTTTACACCCCTGCAGGACCACTACCCAACGTCACCAGACAGGAGGGTCCAGACATCTCCACCCCACCCACAGAAGAGGCCCACAGTGATGACAGCAGCTCTGTCCAACTGGATCCAGATGACCAGCCCGGACCATCGTGGGCCTCGGGACAGTCGGCTCCCCTCGCACAGGCACAGGCCACCACAGACCTTCCACCCTCTGGTAACACCAGCACAGCACCCACCCAGCGGGCCCATACCTCCATACCCAGGACACGTCAATCAGCTGTGTGTCCACCACTACAGGGAACCCAGGATAACCCACCACCCCAACAACAACAGGGACCTGGGGGCAGTGGCAGTGGGCACACGGTCCAGGGGACGGAGGCCCAGGAACACAGGGGAACTGGGAGGGCTGCTGTGTGACAGGGGGCGGACAGGCCAAGGGAACCCACTCTCCACGAGGCCCTCTCCTCCATCAAGGGAGCATACCACCACTCCCAGGAAATGATGGCAACGGTCCTGGCCAAGTTTCAGGAGACCCAGCGCATGCAGGAGGAACAGTATCTGGGCTTCAGGGAGGAACTCAGAACCATCAGCTCCGCCCTGGGCACCATCGTAGGGGTGCTGAAGGAAATACTAAACACCAGGAGGGACACTGTGGCACTCCATGGGGCCCCTGACATTAGCATGGACGATGAACTGCCCACCACCTCCGCCGGCGCTAGTGGACAGGAGGCACCGCCACAGGACCACCACACCAGCACCCCACCCCCTGCAGACGGAGAACCACCCTGCAAGCGGTCCCTGAGATCCAGGAACAAGACAGAGCACGATGCCAAGACCCCCGCCAAGAAATGAGACCACCCTGATTGTCAACCCACTGTCCCACTTTGTCACCCTGTCCATATTGGAACTGCCCCAGCTCCACTTCCTATGCACATATGGGCAATGCACTTATGAGACAAATAGACTGGACTCTGCCATGGACACTCCTCCGCCATCACCCCTCACCATTTAACTTCCCCCTCCAATATTTAGCATTTAAATAAACACACCTAAAGCACCAAGATCTGGAGTCTGTCTGTGATTTTGAAATAGTGTATTTGCAATTACAGTGACAAAATTTCCAGGAATTATTAATGTCAACATACCTATGTCACACAGCTCTAGTCCATGAGCAATCTAAGCAGATGATACACGTTGGGACCCACACCTGTGAAACCGTAAGGCAAAGTGACAACTCAGTGACCATACACTGGGTGAAATCGACAGACAGGATAGAGGTAGAAGTTGAAAAGTACTTGTAGTAGGCAGGAATGTATTCTCACCTGTGTTTCACTGGAAATATTGCTGGATGACTGAGTCCCTGTTGTCAATGTCTTCTTCCTCTGCTTCCTCCTCATCACTGTCCACAGGCTCCACAGCTGCCACAACACCGCCATCTGGACCATCCTCCTGCAGAAAAGGCACCTGTCGTCGCAAAGCCAAATTATGAAGCATACAGCAGGCCACGATGATCTGACACACCTTCTTTGGTGAGTAGAATAGGGATCCACCTGTCATGTGGAGGCACCAACCTGGCCTTCAGGAGGCCGAAGGTGCGTTCGATCACCCTCCTAGTCCGCCCATGGGCCTCATTGTAGCGTTCCTCTGCCCTGGTCCTGGGATTCCTCACTGGGGTCAGTAGCCATGACAGGTTGGGGTAACCAGAGTCCCCTAATAGCCACACCCGGTGCCTCTGTAGTAAACCCATCACATAAGGGATGCTGCTATTCCACAGGATGTAGGCGTCATGCACTGAGCCAGGGAACATGGCATTCACATGGGAGATGTACTGGTCTGCCAAACATACCATCTGTACATTCATCGAATGATAACTCTTCCGGTTTCTGTACACCTCTTCACTCCTGTTGGGGGGGACCAAAGCCACATGGGTCCCATCAATGGCACCTATGATGTTGGGGATATGTCCAAGGGCATAAAAGTCACCTTTCACTGTAGGCAAATCCTCCACCTGAGGGAAAATGATGTAGCTCAGCATGTGTTTCAGAAGGGCAGACAACACTCTGGACAACACGTTGGAAAATATCGGCTGGGACATCCCTGATGCTATGGCCACTGTTGTTTGAAAAGACCCACTTGCAAGGAAATGGAGCACTGATAGCACCTGCACTTGAGGGGGGATTCCTGTGGGATGGCGGATTGCTGACATCAGGTCTGGCTCCAACTTGATACACAGTTCCTGGATTGTGGCACGGTCAAACCTGTAGGTGATGATCAAATGTCTTTCCTCCATTGTCAACAGGTCAACCAGCGGTCGGTACACCGGAGGATTCTGCCATCTCCTCACATGTCCCAGCGGACGGTGCCTATAAAGGACAACAGCGAGCACAGAGTCAAACAACTCAGAGGTATGTACCCACAGTATGCACAGAACACCAATCATACACAAAATGTGGCCTGTATGTGTGTTGAGACTAGGCCTAGGTATGTGTGACGCAGTTGGTAAGTAGGCCATGTGGGCCCCTGAAATGGCGGCTGCCTGACCTCTAAAGCGGGACAATGGGATGTGAGGTAACAGCGCTGGCGTTGTACACCGTCGCGGTAGGCGGGCGAAGACCGCCGCGCAATGCTGCATTGGTTAACATTGGACCCCATAGGACGATGTACGCCGGCGGTGATGGTACGCACCGCCGCAGACGTGACCGCCGCGGACGTGACCGCCATTTTCTAACTGTTTAATCAATCGATACCTGATCTTCGACAGGAGAGGACCCACACTGCAAGTGCTGCTGTGACCTCGGTCTGGAAGAGACAATGGCTCGTGCGTCTGGGGAAAGGGCCCCTGCCTTCACTGCAGAGGAGTTGGAGAAGCTAGTCGACGGGGTCCTCCCCCAGTACACGCTACTCTACGGTCCTCCAGACCAACAGGTAAATATACAGGGAGCATGTTGTATGGGCTATGCCTGTGTGGAGAGGGCTGGTTGTAAGAAGGAAGGGGGCAGTGTTCTGAGTGCATGAAAGACGGGGAATGCATGTGCCACATGGCAAGGATAGGGATGTGGGCCACTCACTTTGACGGTGCAGTTGTTAATGACTTCTCTTCTTCCCCTGTACATTTCATGTAGGTCAGCGGCCACCAGAAGAAGGATATTTGGCGTTCCATCGCCAAAGACGTCCGGACCCTGGGGGTCCACCACAGACAAGCGCACCCACTGCCGGAAGAGATGGGAGGACATTCGCCGCTGGAGCAAGAAGACGGCGGAGGCTCAGCTGGGGATGGCCTCCCAACATGGGAGGGGTGCCCGTCGAACCATGACCCCTCTGATGTTCCGGATTCTGGTGGTGGCCTACCCTGAGTTGGATGGGCGCTTGAGGGCAACACAGCAGACACAAGGGGATGAGTAAAATATCATTCAGCTGACTTTGCGCGCAGTGAAGGTGTCTGGGTGGGGGAGGAGGGCTGTGGGTTCCCCTAGGCCAGGGCGAGTTCCGTAGCCTAGGCCCATTCATAAGGCATGGCCCTGTGTCCCCCCACCCCACCTCTGTAGAGTGCCAAGTACAGCTATTCATGCCCCAGGGTCATCTATGTGTGCAGATGTCGTCCATAGCCTTGTAGGCCATTTCCCAGGAATTGCACTGTAGAGCCCAACAGCGCGACGTAGTGCAGGGGGCTGCTGTGTCTGTATTGTCCGCCAACAGTAGTAGTAAGCCATGCACTCAACCTGTCTTTCTTCTGTTTCATCCCCCCCTTTTTTTGCCGTCTCCCTGTTCTTGTGTGCATTAGCATCATCAGGCGGAGGTACAGTGGCACCGGAGCACGAGGGAGCTGCATCCCACATGGGCATGGAGGCCCACACTACGGACTCAGAATACACCAGTGGGACGGAGGGCGAGGGGAGCACCACGGCAGTCACAGGATCTGCAACCAGCAACACGGACTCGTCCTCCGATGGGAGCTCCCTTGTGATGGCGGCAAGATCTCTGCCCCTTACTTCAACAGGTACAGCCGCCACACCCCCTACCAGCACCGCCCTCCCAGCAGCCCCTCAGCGTGTGCCCCGTGCCCGCTCACCCAGAAGGGTGGGCATCACCTTCGCCCCAGGCACCTCAGCCCCTGCCCCTGTCACCTCTGCTGCCCTCAGTGAGGAGGCCATTGACCTCCTCAGGTCCCTCACTGTTGGGCAGTCTACCATTTTGAATGCCATCCAGGGTGTAGAAAGGGAGTTGCAACACACAAATGCATTCCTGGAGGGCATTCATTCTGGTCAGGCTGCCCTTCATCGAACCCTTCAAACTCTGGCCTCAGCACTGATGGCAGTCATTGTCCCTGTGTCTAGCCCCCCCCTCCAACTTCCTACACCCAGACCCAATCCCCTGTACCTCTGCCTATCCCAAGCACACCATCAGACCAGCCTGCACAAACCTCACCACACCAGGGAAGCTCAGGCAAACATAAGCACCACACATCACAAAGGCACTCACGCAAGCATCACACACATATAGACACACCAACATCCACTGCCTCCACTGTGTCCCCCTCCTCCTCGTCTCCCTCCTCCCTCCCTGTCTCGTCTACACACACACCTGCATGCACTACCACTACAGCCACTACGTCCCGCACCAGCACACCCACCACCACACCCCGCTCACGTGCACTCACCACCCCCACTACCATTTACACGTCCCATGTGTCCTCTCCCAGTGTGTCTGTGACGCCCCCTCCGAAGATACACAAACGCAGGCACACCCAACAGCCATCCACCTCACGACAGCCTCCAGCGCATGCACCTGCACCCAAATCTACAAAATTTACACCTCCTACAACCACAACCTCTTCCTCCACTCCCAAACCCCCTCCAGCTACCCGTCCCAGTGTGTCCCAAAAACTTTTCCTGTCCCCCCTTAACCTATTTCCCACCACCCCCCCTCCAACTCATAGGTCGCGTACTAGCACCTCAGCCAAAAAATCTCCGGGACCAGTGGTACCTGTTGTTACAGGTATGTGGAGTGCACCGGCCACCAGGGCAGCCAGTGTGGCACGGAGCCACAGCACAGCCAGTCCCCCCCGTGAAGCACCAGAAGTTGGACAGTGCCCGGCAGGAGAGGGGGAAGACCCCAGCCAGCCAAGCCGCTCACAGGGGTCCCAGGGGGAGTGTGGACTCAGCTGTGACTCCTCCCAAGGTGGGGAAGGGGCAGAAGAAACCTGCAAAGTCTGGGAGGAGCAGCACGGCGGAGAAAATCGCCATCATCCCCGCTGGCCAGGAGGCCACCGCCAGCCCCATCGTCACTGCCCAGGAAAAGGCCACCGCCAGCCCCATCATCACTGCCCAGGAAGAGGCCACCGTCAGCCCCATCGTCACTGCCCAGGAGGGCCCCGCAAGCCACAGCCCAGCTGACCCATAAAGGACCGGCAGCCACAGCCCAGCTGGGCAATGACGGGCCGCCATGGCAAGCACCGCTGAACAGGGCAAGCACCGCTGAACAGGTCAGAAACTGGCAACTCAAGCACAGCTGAACAGGCCAAGGACCGCTGAACAGGGCAAGCACCGCTGAACAGGGCAAAGACGGCCATGGAATACACCGCTAGCCCATTTGCGGCAGGGGCAGTGACGCAACTGGGACCGTCACGGGGTGAGTGCTGCACTCTGGGCACCAGTCCCCCTCCAGAACTAGTGAAGACATGCATCCACTCCCTCTGTCCCTGGCAGGATGAAGCACTCTGGGCACCAGTCCCCCTCCAGAACCAGTGGGGACATGCATCCACTCCCTCTGTCCTTGGCAGGATGAAGCACTCTGGGCACCAGTCCCCCTCCAGAACCAGTGGAGACATGCATCGACTTGAGAGACTGTGGCTTTGCACTCCCCAGGATTGAACAGTGGGCAAACCACCCACTGTAGAGACTTGAGAGACTGTGGCTTTGCACTCCCCAGGATTGAACAGTGGGCAACCCACCCACTGGAGAGACTTGAGAGACTGTGGCTTTGCACTCCCCAGGATACATCAATGGGCATGGAGCCCCTTCGTGGATCTGGAGTCGTGCACTCATCCGGCTGAGGTGCCCCCCTTTCCCTTCCCCCTGAGGTGCCTGTTGTATTTCTATCTGATGCCACAGCAGTGTTCTCTCCGTCATGTTCGGGTATCTTATGTGGACCTCGCCCATGCATTTTGGGCCCAGTGGTCCACGGACTATGAATGATGCAAAACCTGCAATAATAATCGTGGTGTATGTTCTGTTTATAGTGCATATATATATATATATATGTATATTTTTGCTTACTGATTTATGATATATTACAATAGTTACACTAATTTCCTTTTGTCTTTGCCTTCTTCCGGGGGGGGGGGTTGGTGGGTGTTACTGTAATGTATAGATAAGCATTGGTGTGTGTGTTGTAGTGGGTGAGGATCGGGGTGGGGGTTGGGGTGTTGAGTGTGTGTGTCCCTGTTTTTTACCTCCCCCTCCCCTATGTCGTAGGTGCAGTACTAACCGTGCTCTTCGCCGCCGGCGTTGGTGATCCTCATAGAAGAGCAGGAAGACTAGCGCTGGAAGAATATGAAGTTCCGGCTCCATGCTGTCCTCCTTCCTCGTGAAGTGTGTAGAGGTGAGCGTTTTTCTTTTGAAATGCCTGTTTCCGCCGTGTTTTTATCCACGTTGTATCCGCCCCGGAAAAGGTGGCGGATTGGCCTGTCATAATAGTGTGGGCGGTACATTGTCTCCCGCCTGTCTGTTGGCGGTGACCGCCGCGCTGTTTGTCTGTACCGCCGTGGCAGTCGGAGTGTTAAAGTGGCTGTCTTTGTTGGCGGTTTCCGCCACAGTTGTAATTACACATTTTTTACCGCCGGCCTGTTGGCGGTCTTACCACACTTTAACACCGTCCGCCAGGGTTGTAATGACCCCCTGAGTCTTATAGCACAGTGAGCTTTTTTAAGTATATATAAAATTAAAACCTACATCTTTCAAGTACAATTTATTTATCCTTTATATTTTTAACATATTTTATAACACGTTTTTTATATGTTTTGCATTATGCATACATTTTTTGTTCATACTTGGTTATAGTTTTTTTTTCATTTACCTGCTTTTTTACCACTATTTCCAATGTTGTGTCTACTTGTCTCATTTAGACCACATTTTCTAGGAAGTAAGTTGTGGGAAGATGCTGCTGTTAGTCGCAGCAGGTAAGTCCTTGTTTATGGTTTTCATTATAGGATATCAGGGTACAGGGGAATTAGATGGTATTTGTTAATTGAAGTTATATTGTTGTTTTGGGGTTTTTGGTATGGCTATTTGTAGTTTTTGTAGTTTTGTTCACTAGTATTTTGGGCTAGATGTAGGTCAAGTCTATTTGTAATATATCATTATATTATGTTAAAATATGTCACATTATGTGCTTTATGTTTATTAAATGTGATGTATATGCTAAGTTTGAAGGTACTCTTTTCCGTGGCTCTGTATCATCTTTTATTTTATAGGTTTACAATTTCCAAGGCTTTTAATGAACAGTTAGAGATTATGCTTTATTTTTAAAGAAAATCACTTTTGGTTTTTAGTAAACCAATGTTTTTTAAATTAGAGTTCCTTTCATTTTTCCAACAACAAAAACAACAAGTGATGGACGGAATGGTGAAACCCCGAAACCGGTCCCAGGATGCTTGTTTCCGGTCCAGTGAGGACCTGGCTTGGCAGTTCGGGCTGGACTGTTCCCATGAGGAACAGGGTCAAGACTGATTTGCATATGGCTGGGTCCAAACTGGGGTGGCATGGTAAGCAAAAGAACGATGGATTAAACCCAGATCTATGACTGGGGGTGAGTGTTTGACAATGTTCAGCATTCCGTCCATCACTTGTTGTTTTTGCTTTGTCGCCCTAAGTGGGAAGGGTATGCCCAGACGTGGGTCCCGTGCTTCCCATGCCTGGATTCAAGCTAGCCTGGCTGATGAGGGGTGAAACCCCAAAACCGGTCCCAGGATGCTTGTTTCCGGTCCAGTGAGGACCTGGCTTGGCAGTTCGGGCTGGACTGTTCCCATGAGGAACAGGGTCAAGACTGATTTGCATATGGCTGGGTCCAAACTGGGGTGGCATGGTAAGCAAAAGAACGATGGATTAAACCCAGATCTATGACTGGGGGTGAGTGTTTGACAATGTTCAGCATTCCGTCCATCACTTGTTGTTTTTAATTTTATATGATTGCCACTATATAAATTATATTTTATATGTTGTAATTAATTAGGGAAGAATTGTCCTCAAAGCCCTAGGGTGGTGGCTGTCAAACAGGAGTAAGTTATTACGGTGAGTCTTCTTATGGTTTGTTTTTTATTCATATCACACTGTTTTGCCTACTTCAGCACTGGAGTTCTCCATAACATATTCACTCTGTGCTTCAGTCAAGGATACAGTCTGGTACATTGCCCATAGACGTGGTAGGAGTTTAGACTTAGCATTCCTGCATAGGGACATTTTGTGATCACGCTGACATGTTAGTTATAAAATCACTTCCTTGTCCCAATACACGCAAGAGGGAGATTCCGACCAGGGAACCACAACTAGACGCTGACTGCCTTGTTGCAGATGCTGAACCAATATCACAGGCCTTTGCTCAGGTATGAGGGCTGATGTCTCCCCAGTGATACAGACAGGCAAGCTAGAAGCTTAACATGCTGTGCTCGAAATAGAACAAGCAGAGGGAGAGTAGAAACTATTAAACACGATGATCGCTTTGTTCTTATTTTTTACTCTCCTGGTAACTATTTCAATCCTACTGTGTTGTATGGTTCTGGTTATTGTGGCTCATGCCTTATTATCTAAAATACAGTCGTTTTATTAAATCATTATATAAAACTTATACTGTCTTTGTCATTTGTATATGAGATCATATTGTAAATGAGAGAGTTGGTTTGGATCTGAGTGACCACGACTTCCCTGAGAAGTTCCAAAGATGTCATGCGCTCGGCTGCCCAATCATCTCTTCCCCGTGGGAGAAATGAGGCACTGCTAGTTAGCCGGAGCAAAAAACGGATTTAGGGTGACAGAGTTCCTTACACGTGGGTCAGACTCAGTCCCCCACACCGTTATCGATCCTGCTGCCTAGAAATCCAGTAGTCTCATTTAGGATAATGAGAGCCCACGCGACATGGCGCCGCCAACGTTTGGTCTGGCTCTAATGTTTAGGTCCGACTGACTCTCTCGATCTCATATATTTTTTGACTCCTCGGTTCCGTAAGCGGAGACGTCCGTGGGGCTGAGGGTTTCCGCCACCACGGTATAGGTACATCCTGTTACTTAGTGGTTGGTTGTTCAAGCTTGAACTTTGAAAGGAAGAACCCCAATATTGGTGTGCCTTCTCTGACCTAGAGCTATTTTTTACAAATGGCGAATCCTAATGTAGTGAATATAGCCATCAATATGCGTCACCCGCTCACAGGACATCTGATAGCACATGGACTGACGGTCCAGGGGGTCCGGTCACTTTTGTGGTGGACGCCCATGCAGCCTATGGAACAGAACTTTTTTATTCTTGGGTCGTATTTCCAGCAGTTGATGGGAGTACAAATACTTTTCACGAATACACTGTTGCGAATGTCCCTGGACAGTACAGGGCTTACGCATACTTAGAGATACCTCTATCTTATCAAGAACACCATAATTGGCTTGATGGCGCCCTTCCACATACAGTAGCACAAGTGAGGTTAGGTCCGTTGAGTAATGATGGTCCGACCTGGCCTTTATTGGCTACTTACACACCATATCCTGCGGTTGCAAATTTGGCAGTGGCTGATGTGCGTCGTTTATATATAGACTTAGCAACTACATACAGAAGACTGGTTCAGTTTGTAATGCAAGCATTGAATACTAATGCAGCGCGTGCTGCTCCGGCGCACCCACAAGCAGTGGTCCTGGGTATCAATCCGGCCACTGTACACTCAGTTATGTGTAAGGTACCGGCTAAACTTGAGGAGACTCCATTTTGGCTGGCGCAAAAAATTAATACGCTGGAAGCAGTGTTTCCCCATACGGGACCTCAGGATAAACATAGAATATTGACGATGTGTTTGCCGTATGGGATGGTTCCTCCGGTGGACCTTTGTAATACCTGGGGCACGGTGTTTGCCGCGCTCTATACTACGGCACACGGTACACCGACATTGGCTAATTTACCGGAAGTGCTTAAACAGATTCAAGATGAATATGGGGCTGCACCTGCCTTAGATTTGGGCATGCAGTTAATGGGCAATTTTGCCGCGGTTTCTTCTATTATTTTGAGTAATCTCAAGGGAGAGGCAGTAGCACTAGCTGTGCGAGTGCGTCTTCGGGATGTTCCGCAGATTAATCAGGAGCGGGAACTTCCGAGAATAATAGCAGAAACCTATTCTAGTATTGGTCGCGATAGCCTAGGGGCTAGACCGCAAAAAACCCAATTGCAGGGTAAAAATAATAAAGATAATGCTAAACAACAGCAACCTGAGGGTACTAAAAAGCGCTGGGAAAAGAAACAGCAAACACCTAAAAAAGATGGGGGACAGTCTCCGCAACCGGAGACCCCGCAGAATAGGTATAATCTCAGGAATAGGGATAATTTGGAGACGCCTGATAGATATCAATATACTGATACACGCCAATCTCGTTCCTTTCAGGACTCCTCAGAGAAGAGAAGTGAGAGAGGTGGGCGGTCAGAGCGGAGGACGGAGTACGTGAAACCAAGACAGGATTCACAACAAGAGAAACCGCTGCAACAAAAACAGCAATTTAAAAAGAAGAAAGTGGCAGCAGTCTCAGTTAGACATGCCGCTCAAGAAGAGAGTTCTCTTGACGAATCAAGACATGGGCGTTAGCACTGTTAGACAGCGCGGCAGAGGTCACAATAGTTCGCCGGAGTCTTCTAGAGCATCTGGAGGTGAAAGCAACTGATGACTTCATACAAGTCGAAAGGGCGGATATGCGAGTCTCTGATCCTGATAGAGTATATCAAGTGACTTTGTGATTAGAAGGGGACATTGACCACATTGAACACGCCATCTTTTGGGACCATGTGGTAAAATCATATGATGTTCTGCTGGCCGAACAGGATTGGCCACCTGACTTTGTTCGCGACTGCCCGGCTGGGGAGGATGTTATTGCACCTTCCTTCTCACCACTTGTTCCGAGAGAACTAGCGGAGTCCTATAGTAAAACATGGGCTCTAGCACAGGCTCCCGCCCTATATAGAAATAACGTGGGGTGGGATAGACAATCACCTTATCATGTAATTCCAATAAAGGGCGAACCTCAGCCACAGCCGCAGTATCCTATTAAATTTGAGGCAAGGGCATCAGTTAGGAAAATTCTTACACAATTGGAGTACCAGGGTGTAATTGAGCCCTGTGTCTCGCCGATGAATAACCCCTTATTTCCGGTTGCTAAACCGGACCATTCATATAGGATAGTGGTGGATTACAGACATTTGAATAGTCATACACGCACATATGCAATACAGAATTCACATAGCGCAGCGCTTATGAATAATATAGTACGGAAGAAGTACAAAACAACGTTAGATATCTCGAATGGATTTTTCTGCCAAAATATAGTGCCCGAAAGTCGGGACTATACCAGTTTCAGTGTGTTTGGCTCTCAGAAAAAGTTTTGTCGTTTGCCTCAGGGGTATAAGAATAGCCCAGGACTGTTTTCGGCTCATGTGACTGAAATGCTGCACGAGTTGGACCCTGAAGCGTTATCATATGTTGATGACATATATCTGACAGACAATGAGATTCTGCAACATCTAAGGCGTGTATCGCGCATTGTTGTGGAGTTTGCTGATATTGGCTATAAGTTTAATTTTAAGAAATCAAAGATTGCCTTCCTCAGCGTCATTTTCCTGGGATATGAGTTGTCGAGTGAGGGCAAGAGCTTAGCGTCACATTTTTTGGAGAAATGTGCTTTATTGCAGCCTCCTAATACGGTTTGGAAGCTCCAGTCATTGTTGGGGTTTCTGAATTTTGGCAGAACTTACATTCCTGATTATGCTACGTGTATAAAACCCTTATACGAGTTGATTCGTCCGAATTTTTTCGAGTAGATTTTGGACGGTTGAGCATACGCACATACTACGAGAGTTACAGACTGATCTCTTAGCAGTTAAACACTTACACACACGGGACAATAAGACACATTTAGTCATCAAGGTGATACCTGGGGCTGTTGGGTTTACATATGTCACCTTTAATGAGGGTGAGACTGTCCCGATTGCATACAAGTCTCACTTGTATTCTGCTGCAGAACAACGATTTGCACAGACTGAAAAAATACTCACTGCAGTACAGATGGCTGTGATTAAAGAAAGACCGCTTGCCCAGGGACAACGTATCGTTGTTGTTTCCCCAATTCCGGCCTTAGAAGCTGTTACCAAAGCAAGTGTTCCTAATTCGAAAGCTTTACACCCGCGATGGATACAATGGGCGACGTCTTTGACAGCCACTGATGTAGATTACATATTTGACCCGAAACTGCAGACTCAAGAATTTCTTCAATATGAAATAGAGTACCCAGTTCCTGCTGGCACATTGCCTATTGACCAATATCAGGTGGTCATGTATACCGATGGCTCTGCGCAACCAGCGGTTGGGACTAAACAACAGTATTCTGCTGCATGTGCGGTGGTGAGCGGCACTATGGAGGGGGAAGTGTTCTTCCCCCGACATACTTATACTAAAACCTTGGGAGATTGCACGGCACAGCTGGCTGAGCTCAAAGCTCTATTGTTAGCGTTGGAACACGCGGATCCGGAATTTTGACCTTGCTGGTCTGTGACTCCTACTACTGTGTTCAGTCTTTCAATGAATATGTGCACTATTGGAAGTTAAATGGGTTCAGAGATTCTAAAGGCAACACCATTAAACATAAATTGTTGTGGGGTAAGGTTGCGAATCTGAAAGAAACGCTTCCTAAGGTCAATGTTGTGCATACACTTGGACACCAGCGCGTTGGAATACACGTTGCTGGGAATACTTTGGCTGATGAAGCTGCGAAATCAGCAGTGGCTGTCGCCACTGTGGCCGCAGTGACTCGTTCGAGTTCCAAACCATACACAGAGATTTTGGCTGCCATAAAAGCTACGGCTGATGGCACGCCATTTCCTAAAGGATTTCCTTCTAAATATAGTTACTGCTTGAGTAGTGCGCTGAATGCTGTTGTTAATATTCCAGGCATTGGTGTACGTGAACTACCCAATAAAATTGAGAGACCTCGATTAATTTCTGCAGCACATGAGGGGGTGGCGTCTGCACATGCTGGTGTGGCTGCCACGATTTCACTTTTACAGGCTTGTTACTGGTGGCCTGGTCTCTATAAAGAGACTAAGCAATATGTCCTTTGTTGTGACGTTTGTCAACAGATTAAAGCTTTGTCGGCTAGACGCCCGCAGCAGACACCCCTTCTGATTTCAAATAAACCTTTACAGTGTGTGTACTTGGATCATTGTGGTCCCCTGACACCAGATAGTGCATACAAATATATTTTGGTTGCTGTAGATTCGTGCTCCAGATTTGTGTGGGTCTGGCCACAACGCTCGGCTGACGCTCGGACTGTTATTAAAGATTTGCGCATCTTTGTCGATACATTTGCAGTTGCGGCTTTTCATTCGGACCAGGGCCCTGCTTTTGCCTCTAAGGCATTCAGGGACACCATGGCTTTGTTGGGGGTCCAACTCCAATTCTCGTCTCCATTTCATCCCGAGGGAAATTCTGTCGTGGAGCGTTTAAATCGTGATTTAAAGCAATCCTTAACGGCCAGAGTTATAGGTACGGGTCGTGGTTGGCTAGCCCACCTGTATGGAGTACAGAGAGCACTTAATAACTTGCCTAGAAGGTCACTGGGGGGTCATACTTCATATGAGTGCCTGTTTGGAACACAAATGTATGTTCCTGATCTAGATGGTCCTGGTGTGGAGGTGGCAGATACGCCCTTTGACATAAATGATCGTGTCACTGTTTTGCAGGATTTACAACAATTCCGTGAAGATAACTCTTCTGCAAGTGCTGCCTCCTCAGGAATTAAGGATGATCCAGTAACACCTACTGGTTGGATACCCAGGATTGGGGATCTAGTGCGTGAAAAGGTCGCAGTAAAGAAAGAATTTGGTCCTTCTTATCGAGCACCTGTCCCTGTGTTAGGAGTGAGCGGCACGAGAACAGTGATTTTACCGCCGCTGCAAGGGGCCAAAGCAAATTGCTTTGTTTCCATTGATAATGTCAAGTTACAACATGTGGCCGATTCTGCACAGCAGACCAAGAGGGACACCCAGTAGTTCCGGAATCCCTCTCACTACTGGGGAAGAAGTCCTGCTGCAGGTGATTTACACCGACGCTGTTTCCTCTCCGAGCTTGGGGAGGGTGGATGATGATCTTGCGATTGTTCCACAGACGACGATTAATATGGAATCTTTTGATCAAGTTGCTGTACGTTCTACTGATGTTTCTGAACATGTGGTTTATAGCGTGCCTAGGCGAGAGCCTCCATCTGCTTCTTTGTTCACAGTTGCACCTTTTGCAAGAACTGCCTCTGGCTGCTTCAACGACACTGATGATGCAGTGTCCCACTCCTCGTCCTCGATGTCTTCTGTCCGAGGTCCACGTAAGATGCTGGGTTGGCTTAAACGCACATATTTTGTTTTTCCTTGGAACTATTTGTGGCTTTTTATGGCTGTAATGACTCTTTTTTAATGGTTGGGATTTGTGGTTACTTTTTTTCTGGTAATACATGGTCATTTTCTTCCTGATCGATCTGACATTGAGCACGTGGAGACTGTGTTAAAACCACATTTTTCGTCTCATAAGGTTCGAAGAGACTTGTCCACTGTTAACATTTCTGCAATACCGATTCCGGATGGGATTGTGTGGGATAAAGTAATGTTTGATATATATGGTCCCACTGAATTGATTCAAATACCGTATGTCCTCAAGTTATCAATGAATAATATTGTTATACCAGGCATTGTTTCTGATGATTGGGATGTGAAGACAGTAGATGCTATGCTGACAGATTTGCAATATTATACTGTCTATGACAATGAAGATGCTTACCAATTTAGAGATAATCATGGTGACATGTTTTGCTACAACTATTATGGACACCACTTTATTCATAAAGCTAATAGCCCTAAGTCCATATTTAATTATGTGCAATGGGAACATTGTTCGACTCCTCCACAAGGGAGTTCGAAAACGTATTATGATAAATTTGCATATTTTTCTGGGCATAATCAACGAAATGCTAGGTCTTACTATTTTAAAGTTACTCCGTATTCTAATAAGCAAATGTTATTGACCGATACTAAATTGCTGTATTCAAATTTGTTTGTATCTAAACTTTCGGTCGAGGGGTATGAATACTGGTTTAAGACTGTTGACTTGAAAAGTGTTTGGGGTACGAAAAATTGGCAGATGCAAGGCAGGGATACATTATTTAGAGCATGTATTATCTCTGTGCAGATGATTTTCCTCAATGGCACAGTACAACAGACTAGCTGTTTGGGCTTGGCGGCAATTAGAGAGTTGAATTTGCCTAGTATACCTGTCCCTTCCAAATTAAACAACTGGCAGCACTATGTGAATGCTACTTTTAGTGAATTTACACATTGGGTCCAGAATGGTACGCTTAACACTTCATCGTTACATCCGGGCGGGAGGTTATTATGGCATGTAGACACTAATGAGTGTCATCAACGTTTTGTCACCTCTTCGGGGGGGTTCAGGACTAGTAGGGCAGACCCTTGTTACATTTCACCAGAACATGCTGCTATTATAACTACATACAGCGTGGGGAAGCTTTGTCAGCAATGGTTGAAGTCATCCATGCTGGATGCAGTTAAGTCACATCTCACGTTACTGTCTAATGATACTGATTTACAAGATTTTTTGTCAGGTCCCAAAGTACCACGGAAGTAAAGGTTCTTATACGAAGTTTATAATGAGATTTGGAAGCTTTCACAACAAGAGGCTGCAGCCCGGTTGAGGCAGATTGATCAGGAAAACCTGATGCAGACTTTGTTGTTGATAATGGCATGCATACCCTTTCTGACCGTGTTTACACGATTGGCAGCATTGTTTCCTCTGCTATTGACATTATTAGATCGGACATGTCTTCTTTATATCATGGACGCGGTCCATCATGCAGCTGGGTTGGACTCTTCAGACCTTGAAGGCAGGTCGTGTTCCATGGCAGCACATTCGTGCCAGAGAGATCTTTGTCTCCTTTAATTTGACTCGTCAACAACAGCTGATGGCTAAAAAGGAAGCGACGTATGTTATGTTGAATATTGAGAAATTGGAGAAACTGCCTTTCACGGTGGCTGAGATTCCGTCAGCTGAGTGGTTGATTCATGGGGTGATTAATCTGCCTATCTCCACTCTGCAATTTACTTCTTGTTTGAAGCACATTCCGGTGGGTAGATATGAACTATTGGGAGACAGTTACATACACGAGGTGTGGGAGCTTCCCTTTCAATACAGATGTGTTAATGGTTTGAGGGAGGTTTTTCTTAGCGGTAGTGAATGCGAAGCTTCTGTCAGCCATTCCATGGTTTGTAAACAGCTGTCCTTGCACGGAGCGTGTAACGCTTCGATTGCTAACTTAGCTTGTTATCTGAAGGGAGTTCCAGTCCCGGTTATTAAAAACACTTTCCAGTTGCTTTCTAATGGCAGTTACATTGTTCTTAACAGCGAACGCTGCTGTGGCATGCGTGCCGGAATAGTTTACGTTGTCGTTGTCAACAAGGCCGTTACGTGCTGCGGGAATGTGTTGTTTCCCCCCACTCAAATTAGGGAGGTAGCGGACATCTCGCCTCATATTGCTACTTCCAAGGTTAATTTCGACAAGTTGAGTCGGCTGAAAGCTTTATTGTTTCAAAAGCATGTGGCCCTTACATCTGCTAGCGAGACCTACGCACTTCAGGTGGCAAGGTCATCGGCGGAGATACAGTCCCTTTTGAATACTAACTTTCCGAGTCACTTCGGTGAACTTGTGGGACGTATATTTAATGCATCCAGCACTGCTGGTATTGCACATTTTTTCAAAGCCGTTGGTGTTGGTTTTGCTCACACCTTCTCTTCCATATTCGGTTTGATACCTTCGGCTATACACTCTATTTTCGGAAGCATTTTTGGGGGTTTCCCGATTACTTTGGCTTTATTGGCTGGAGTCTTGCTGTTGTTGCTCTTTTTTCGCAATGGCTGTCCCGCCACAACGAGATCCTATATTGCTGCTCCCGTCAGTGCAGCTGTGTCGTGAAAGCATGATGCAGCATTTTGGAGCAACACTCCTGGGCCATTTGGAGTGTGACTGGTCTCTGTCTTTCAGACCGGTTTTGGATTGTGTGCAACCCGTGTTTCGGTGCCTTTGGTGCTCGTTTGAACATGCACTGGCTCTCTGTCTCTCACTGCAGCGCCCTCCAGTGGTCGATCCTGATCTGTTGATGTTCCGGATTAGGGCTCATTCCCAGACTTGTGCACTGCGGTTGCGTTTGCTTCGTGAGGCAGTTTATGAGATTCCCTTCCTGGAGGAAGATGGTTTTGTCTCATTCATAGGCCCTGCACGGGGTGCTGCCCTGAATGGTTTGGGGGCTTTGGAACACACCTGCTCCATGGTACTTTGTGGCGTGGATCTTCCGATATTGACATACATCGAAGTGGAGGAGCTCCTACTTTCTATTGCTTCTGTTTAACAATTGGATTTTTTTTTCCTCTCCTGCAAAATTGACATTATATTGAATTTGGCTTTATTGTCACATGTTTTCCAAATTTATGACTCTGTTGTCTTCTGACCTTGTCGAAATATGTATATAATTTTAGGTATTGTTTATATCTGGGTCATATTTTTATATTATTGGAACCACTTGCTACCGACAAGGAGAGGGTGTAGTGTGGTTGGTTTTACATATCCTTTGCGCGTTAGCTTTAGGCTTTAGGCCTTTGTGCACTTTGCCCTGGATGTATTTTATTCATTTGCTGGCAGCTTAGAGCCTCTGTGCACTTTGCTCTAAATGCTTTTTATTAGGCTTCGTACTGTTATTTTTCAAATAGCCAGTTCTACGGTTTTGTTTTTTATTCATATCACACTGTTTTGCCTACTTCAGTACTGGAGTTCTCCATAACATATTCACTCTGTGCTTCAGTCAAGGATACAGTCTGGTACATTGCCGATAGACGTGGTAGGAGTTTAGACTTGGCATTCCTGCGTAGGGACATTTTGTGATCACGCTGACATGTTAGTTATAAAATCACTTCCTTGTCCCAATACACGCAAGAGGGAGATTCCGACCAGGGAACCACAACTAGACGCTGACTGCCTCGTTGCAGATGCTGAACCAAGATCACAGGCCTTTGCTCAGGTATGAGGGCTGATGTCTCCCCAGTGATACAGACAGGCAAGCTAGAATCTTAACATGCTGTGCTCGAAATAGAACAAGCAGAGGGAGAGTAGAAACTATTAAACACGATGATCGCTTTGTTCTTATTTTTTACTCTCCTGGTAACTATTTCAATCCTACTGTGTTGTATGGTTCTGGTTATTGCGGCTCATGCCTTATTATCTAAAATACAGTTGTTTTATTAAATCATTATATAAAACTTATACTGTCTTTGTCATTTGTATATGAGATCATATTGTAAATGAGAGAGTTGGTTTGGATCTGAGTGACCACGACTTCCCTGAGAAGTTCCAAAGATGTCATGCGCTCGGCTGCCCAATCATCTCTTCCCCGTGGGAGAAATGAGGCACTGCTAGTTAGCCGGAGCAAAAACCGGATTTAGGGTGACAGAGTTCCTTACACGTGGGTCAGACTCAGTCCCCCACACCGTTATCGATCCTGCTGCCTAGAAATCCAGTAGTCTCATTTAGGATAATGAGAGCCCACGCGACAGTGTATAGAGCTTCTACATCAAGACTTTTCAGGAAATCAGAGGGACCTTCTGTATTGATCACATCTATAAGATAGAAGATTGGATTGGATCAATATCTCAAGTTCGCTTCCTCCACCTCTGACAGTGGTGGCTGACCGTAATAACTTACTCCAGTTTGAGAGCCACCATCCTAGTGCTTTGAGGATAAATGCTCCCTATGGCCAGTTTCCAAACCTCATGTACAGTTGCAGTGAACTACTGACATTTGATAAACAGGTGAGTGTTTTGACACAGAAAATGCTGAACTGCCACTAACCCTTACACATTATCAACGTGGCATGGAGGAGAGCTTGCAGCAATCACAGGCAGACTTTGTTGACCACCTCCTCTAAACCTGAACAGTCAAGATTGACCTGCATAACCAGATTTACACCTTAATCTAATGAGGTTAAAAGAATCATCAACAAACGTTAGGCGATACTAAGACGTGGGGGGAGACAATATTGACAAGCCCCTTTTTGCCACTAAAGGGACTCAGAACATCAAAGAAATTTTGGTAGATACGAGGCCTTAACAGAAAGCATCAAAGCCACTCTTGACTGGTCCCAGTACGTGGCAGTTACCCCAGTCAAGGGCCATTATCCTTGCAGCCAATTTAGGCCCATATTTATACTTTTTGACGCTAAACTGCGCTAACGCAGTTTAGCGTCAAAAACTTTTGCGCCGTCTAATGCCATTCTGAAGCGCCATGCGGGCGCCGTATTTATGGAATGGCGTTAGACGGCGCAATCAGACCGGCGCTGCCTGGTGTGCGTGGAAAAAAAACACGTAGACCAGGCAGCGCCGGCGTTGGGAAAAAATGACGTTAGGGCGTCTTAAAATGGCACAAGTCAGGTTGACGCTAAAAAATCGTCTTAACCCGATTTGCGCCATTTTTTCGACGCCCAGACGCCATTTCATGACTCCTGTCTTAGTAAAGACAGGAGTCATGCCCCCTTGCCCAATGGCCATGCCCAGGGGACTTGTGTCCCCTGGGCATGGTCATTGGGCATAGTGGCATGTAGGGGGGCACAAATAAGGCCCCCCTATGCCACAAAAAAAAAAAAAAAAAAAAAAAAAATTAGACTTACCCGAACTTACCTGTACTTCACTGGGATGGGTCCCTCCATCCTTGGGTGTCCTCCTGGGGTGGGCAGGGGTGGCAGGGGATGTCCCTGGGGGCAGGGGAGGGCACCTGTGGGCTCATTCTGAGCCCACAGATCCCTTAACGCCTACCCTGACCCAGGCGTTAAATTCAGGCGCAAATGCGGGTTTTTTTGACCCGCCACCTCCCGGGCGTGATTTTTGCCCGGGAGTATAAATACGACGCATTTGCGTCGCCGTCATTTTTTTAGACGGGAACGCCTTACTTGCATCTCATTAACGCAAGGAAGGCGTTCACGCAAAAAAATGACGCTCTTTCTTCATACTTTGGCGCTAGACGCGTCTAACGCCAAAGTATAAATATGGCGTTAGTTTTGCGCCGAATTTGCGTCGAAAAAAACGACGCAAATTCGGCGCAAACGGAGTATAAATACGGGCCTTAATGTCTGCCCACTCACAACAACTACCACATTTGTAGACTTGGGACCAGCAAGGATATGGATTCTGCAGAAAAACACCAAGTGCAATACCAGGAACTGCATATATCAAATCATTTGCTTGTGTGGTCTCTGTTATTATAGGGAGGACAACAAGACAAGTCAAGATCCGGATCAACAAGCACCGTAGCACCATCAGATGCCTCCGAGCTGCTACTAAAACTGAGTGTACACTTTATTGAAAAACAGCACATCCCTGATCATCTCCAATGGGATACTCTTGAAACCTTCACAAGCACATTCAATATGACAAAAGAACCTTTGGAGAAGGAAAAGAGGTGGGTCTTTTAACTACACGAAAACATCACAGGGCCAAAAGATGACATACCCTGGATCACTTTTTTCAACTGACGAGTGCTCTCCCTTATCAAGATTTACTTTAGGACACCTTCTGTCCTGGTGATCACTAACCTCTCTTCCAACTATCTGTTACAATAAAGCTACCTTTATGGTTATTTCCATATTGATTTTTTGAAATCATCTTTTTTTGCACCTACTCATAAGGGACCACCCTGACTGTGATGTCTTACAAGTGATGTAGGAGATTTATATGTATAATTTGCCCATGTCAATTTTATGCTGTTTGACTTGTTGACGGTGCTTTGGTAGAATTTGTGCCAAGTTATGCATTTTTGCCTTTTTAGCTGTCCTAAAAAAAATAAGCTATGAGGGCACTTACATACATATTTTAATTCACATTGCAGTTTTTGAAGGTGGTGGTTACCCATCTGCACTTTCCTTAGTCTTTAATAATACTAGAAGCCTTGCGTGGTCTTGCCACTTTTTTACAAACATTATCAGAGATGTAATTCATCACTTCATTAATCCAACACCAGTGAGTCACTGTCACTTAGCGCTAACTATCCAGTGGATATTTTTAATCCCTGGCACCCAATGAGAGCATTCGTACGCTCCACCACCGCCTTATTATACACTGTACCACATCCCAGGTCACTTCCACCATCGTCGACAGTGGGTAGGTCCAAGGACCGCAGCTCACCAGACAGCAAGTAAGTGGGACCTTGTAGTGCCCTTGCAATCGCCTTGGGGCAGGAACATTTTTCACTCAACCACCCTTATCATTTTGTGAGAGGCATGAGCCGCACCTGCATGGACTTGTTAGTCGCAGGCCCATGGACAGGAACAAACTTTACTAACGTGGATCCTTGTAGTGCCCTTTTAATAACCTCAGGGTGGGAGCATTTTTACTCACTTGCCCTTATCAGTATGCTAGCGGCATAAGCCGTGCCGGCCTATGCTCCAGATGATGGTTAAATGAATCAACTCCAATGGTAACTTTTGTATGCCTAGTACAGCTGCTTGTCTGCATCAGTTCATCCATAATGGAGGTGAACCATCAATCGTCATGGTGTTAAAAACATGGTGGATGTGGAATTTAACCAGGAAATCGACTCTAATTTCTGGAGACAAAGGAGTAACTATCTTAAAATATCCAAGCCAACAAATATAAAATTATGACCATTAACATTTCTATTTATTGCAGGGACTAACTGAATCTGAACATTGAGTAACATCTTCTAGAAAAGAATTCAACATTTAATTGAGGTAGTTTAAAAATACAAAAAACACTTCTTTGTCACACAATAGTTTTGGACCTTAGATACATTTAAACATTGCTGAAAGTAAAAGCAAAGTTTGGTTGTTGCAGGTGTTACCACCATAACACCCAATTGAAAAGGGATAATAACATCCTTCTAGAAACAGTGTGGTACACATTACGGGGGTTATTACAACTTTGGAGGAGGTGTTAATCCGTCCCAAAAGTGACGGATATACCACCAGCCGTATTACGAGTTCCATAGGATATAATGGACTTGTAATACGGCTGTATATCCGTCACTTTACCGTCACTTTTGGGACAGATTAACACCTCCTCCAAAGTTGTAATAACCCCCTATGTAATGTAAATTGCTTGTAAAGGATGTGTATCAATTCTCTGGATAATTTTCAGACTTGGAAAATGCTGGCAACCTCTGCAGAAATATATGTTTGAAAAAGCTGAAATTAATGATGTACAAAAATTATCTTGAAGATTCTGGTCCCTATCGATGTGAAGGGTACCACACTATGTCTATAGGCCTTTTAGCACAAGACTAGTCATTCTTGTGGATTCTTCCCACCCCACAACTAGCTATCCCCTACCAGTCTTTTTGATCCTTTAGTTCCCCTATGTTACCTTTGGCCTAATTATTGTGATTTTAAGTGGTGCTGACAGTTGGTCATTCTATAAAGAATTGCTGCTTGATAAAATGGTATACATAATCTACTTCAGCTATTTTCAGAAATATAAAAATTAGATAAAAAATTGGAACACAGTCATGCTGAAGGCTCAGGCACCGCATTTTACAGCTGCAAAGCCTTTGATTTCCAAAAGGGCAGGTTTTGCAGCAGAAAGAAAACTTTGTTGAAAAGTACTAAGATTACTTTGAGAGTCAGAAAAGTATTTCTTAAAGCATCTTAGGCAACTCATTGTGAATTTCAGCTAAGAAGGGGTATGAAAGTGGTGTGTCCTTTTCATATTTCATTAGGAATGCCATGTATCAATGATTTGTGATTGCAACTACAGTTGTCAACAATTGATCAGTTACTGACACCTATCTTGAAAAGGCAACTGATTTCAAAGAGGGAGTTATCTCTGTGGACTGTTTCCCCTCTGAGAATTATGTTGAGTGGCTCAGAGGGAGCAAACAGTGGTCCAAAGGACCACGGCATGTTCTTCACGATACCATCTCTAGATTGTCAATATTTTATTTTAGTCAGCACTTATTCCTGTAAACGAACAGACTGTTTTTTTAAAAAAAAAACAATGTTACCACTGAGTGAATTTAAACACAGGGATCTTGATCTGCTATCAATCACGGGCCTTTATTTCTGTGTTCTTCTCTGCCATTCACAATAATTGCAAAATTCTTACTGAATCATTAATATTAGTGAGGCAAGAGATTTTGTGAACTCTTCTGAATATACATTTTGAGATGTAATTGACTAGTGCATCAGTCACATTGCAAAATGCAAGGCAGGTCGCAATCAGTTGGCGTGCAAATACACCAAGGGGCTTGTGGCCAGCCTCGTGCTATATCTGGCACATATGTCATTATTTATGCTACAGAAGAATGATGGTTCACAAAGCAAACCAGATTGCCCAAGCACCACCTTGGGCCATGACATGACCCAAAAGGATATAAAGTATTACTCCTTCTTGAAGATAATCCCTCTTGGAGCTACTGACTATTTCTAAAGAGTCACAACATTACTTCAAGATGGACAAGGACAGCCTAGCAGGCGCTCCACATATTTATGTTCTTCATCTGCTATCAACACCACCATGACTGAACTAAGGGAGTGGGCTGAGGGGCTCCCTGAGTGGTTTACACACAACCTTCTGTGGAATAGGTGAGCTCAGCAGATGCTCCAAAGTCCTCAATCTGCCCCGTTTCTGTGCCCCAGGACCAACTTCAATAGCTGCTGGCCAATGCCCACACTCATGCTGGACTTCCCCATGGGTGCCTAGTGGTCTGTGTCACCTGAGCGTAAGTACACCAGAAGCCCAGTTACACAAAACTATCAGGGCTAAATGTGTTTGGTAAAGTTGTGCTGTGAATTACTCCCTCAGAACTGCAGCCCCCCTCTCAGTGACCATGTCAGCAAGTGCTGCGTATTCAAAGTTAATTCTGCACACATCATGTTCCCATGGTAGGTGACTATCCAAGGGACATCCAGTCCAGGTCATTCGTGAAATACCACAGAAGCTGTTTGAGACATCATAGCCTACTTATGTCTGGTCCAGGATTTAATAACAGCTACCCAGTCCCATCTGGGTCTCAAAGGGACAGGTGAAACTACAAAGGGCCTGATTCACAAAGGGCCTCCACACTCAAGGTAGAAAGGACCGCAGTTGTGGGGGAGTCTCCGCACTCGGGGCAGAATTCCCGCAATGAGAATACCTTCACAACTGCTGGGTCTCTGCCATGAGTGAGGAGGCCCTTTGTGAGTCAGGCCAAAAGGTTTAGACGAGAGGAAGATTTATTAATTGGCTGTTGCAAGGATCAGGGTCGAGCTTACTAAGAGAAGACTAATTTTGTTTTCAGGAAAATGGATAACCATTGGCACTAGAGTGCCTGCCTAGTGGAGGTGGACTCACCTCAAAGAGCAATGACTGGGGCAAGAAAAGGGGAGGATAACCTCCCAGAGTTGCTGTAAATTGAGTCCCTGCAGCATAAGGCGAGAGGCTTTCATTTTCTAAAATTTTAAAGGGAAAGAGAGACAAGAGATGTCAGATAGATGGAAAGTTGATGGAAATGCAGCAGGGCATTCACACTTTCTATTTCACACTCCAGTGGAATCTGCAGAAAGACACGACAATATGAACTCCTCAAAGAGGGACATCATACATAGTGGATGGCTAAAATTTGAAGCAGTGCTGGCATAGAAGACAGATGAAAACTAGCAACACATGAACATTAGGTGCATATGTTCACAATATCACCATGTAAGTGCTGGTTTGCACGCTGACTGCTGAGAACTGAAGCAACTTGTGGTAGTGTGGGGACACCTTTCTCTATGAGTGATATCAGAGGTTTTTTGCTGGTTTAGCTGGAACTGAAGTTATGTAGAGCATTTAATTCAAGTCTGCCTCTAAGGGGTGTTCCAGGCTGGACTGAGCATTGAATGTTCTTGGTGCAAAGATTCAAGTTAGTGGGTGTCGGATATTGGGTTATTAATTTCAGATCGTGCAACCCCTACTAACTTTATAAACACAATCAGGTTAGGTTAAAACAAAGGCCCAAATTTATGAGGGCCTAGCGCCTCCTTGCGCCACATTCAAGTAATTTTTTTATGACGCTAATGTGGCTCAATGAGGCCAAATTTGCCGCAACACCAATCATTGTACAAACAACAAAAAATCCAGTTTCTGAGTTTGGAGTTTGTTTTCACTTGGGGTGCACTTTTCACTATTTTTGGTTTTGTCACCGATATAATTCTGTGTACGTTTGGGCCACAATAATAAAAGTATGTGAAAAGCTCTTGTACTGGTTGCAGTTTTATATTATGAAGTTATGCCTGACAGATTGTGAAATGCCTTAATGTGAGAAATCATTTTCTATGATTTATTCAACAACTGTATTTTTTGCTTCATTGCATATTTGTGACTGAGTTTCACATGAATGTTTGTTTCATGTTTGAATATACATACCCATGTTCACATGAACATTAGGGGTGCTCTTGTGTCTAACTACCTTCACCCACGCTTGGCAAGGGGTTGTGCTCAGCCATGGCCTGCAGCCAGGCTCTGTCACCTAACCCCTTGTGGCTGTACAAGGCTGACTATGTAATGTAAAAATATAAAGGGTGTAATTTAAAGTAAGGCAGAACTACAGACTTAGTCAAAGGATCAGAACGCCAAAATATAAAAAGCGGTCCTATTGGCTTTATTAAGGGGTCTGCACATCAACATATATAAAGCAGAACTACTGTTTTTGCAAAAAAGTTACCAATAACTATAATGAACTGTATTTTTTAAATATATTCACACAATGCAAAGTTTAATAAAAGCAATTGCCATAAAAGATTTGCAATAAAGCCTTTAACAAAAAAAAACATTAACATTTCTTTAAGTCTTTTTCTAAAAATACAACCATAGAACTAACCACAAGGGGTCCCTGCACTCCAGCTGAAAAACACACAGCTCCAGGTCGGAGTGCTATAAACAATCTGGTAAGCTCCCTTGGGGTCAGGGATTCAGTGACTGTTACTGTTTTTTTAAAATTTTGCTGAGGGCTGCTGCACTCCATGGAGCCACCCACAACATTACAAAAAGGCTTGGTGGTGCCACTACCACTTCAGGGCACACCACCAGCATTCGTTTTTTTTAAAAAGCCCTTTGCAGGGCATTATGGGACAGTCTCCAGCTGGAGCAATGATTGTGAAATGAGCAGTTACTCTGCTCATTTCACATTCCCTGTTTGTCTTTCGTTTGAAGAGGGGGCATGCAGCTTGCTTCTTCAAGCCTTCTGAAGGTCCCAGGGACTGCATCCTCCAGGGCAGATTTGTTTTTTAAAGGGGACGGGGCTTGGGCCCCTCAACCTGATCCTCTGAAGGACCTTTGTGACACCACGTCCCCTGGGGCTAATTTATGGGGGAACAAGGGGTTTGGGGCTACTATGCTCGAACCTCTAAAGGGCTCTGGGGACCACATCCCCAGGGGTCGAATTACTTTTTCTTTAGGAGGGGGTATTGAGCCCTTCTTCCCTAGTCATCCTGTGGCACCAGGGACCTCATCTCCTGGGGTCCGATGGCAGGAGTGTCCCAGGGGCCCCATCCCCAGTACAGTACAGTTCCCTGCCTGCAAGAGCCAGAAAAACTTCAGCTCTCTGCCTGCAGTCTTGGAGGAAGGGTAGACAGGTTTTCTCCCACCCAGCAGGAGCAGAAAAAAGCTTCTGCCACTGGGTGGGAGCAAACCCCATAGCTGGGTCACACCACGATGGGTGCAAGCAGGCAAGCCATCAGGCCCGACTGGTCCTGGGACTCTCATGCAGCCACATCAGCTGCTCTTGCAGTAGATGTCCCGGGTGAGACCAGGGCACCCACAGCAATTCTGAACTTACGTTGGCTCCAGGGAATGGGGTTCCTGGGGTCTCTTATTTTCCTTGGGGGTTGAATGCCCTCCTTCCCATAAGAATGAAATGTGCCCCTGGATGAGGGGGCCCTGGGGCCTGATAACGGCTCAGTGAGGGGGTGCACAGCCCACACTTGATCAACAATAAAGAAAATACCATTCTCAGCCCTGGCTCACTTGGGTGGGGGTTTAAAAGCAAAAGGGGCTTCAGCCAGTTTTTTTTTTTAACAAAGATGTGTGCACCCCCTTCTTTTTTTAAACAAAGGGTTCCCGGGGCCAATAGTGGTTGACACCTGCTTTGGCTGCTTGCGGGAGGTTGTCAACCACTGTGTGGCAGGGGGTTGGCTTTATGTATGGTAGTAAAACATTGATTTATGTTAAAACAAAAACCTAGAAAGTCTTTTCAGTATACATAATTCCAGTTAGGTAAAAATGTCAGTGCCAATGTAATGTTTTAAATGTGCACTTTCACCATACCCTGCTAATTACCCCCCATTCATGACATGTTCTATTAACTCATTGATAGTTGATCTTTGATGACAAGACGTTGCATGGCGGGGATGTGAGTTCTAGTTACCCCAGGGCATGAGTTACAGTTACTGCAAATAACTATAATTGAAGAATTTCAGAGGTGTTTTGTGTTTAAATTAAAACATTACGTTGCCACTGAAACGTCACTATAACGTCACTTTATGTATGTGTGTGTCTGTGTGTGTGTTGGGACAAGAAGCTCTCGAAAGACCTCCTGATTTCTTTAAAGTATACTTATCAAGCCGCTCTGCAGATGATGAGCAAGAACAGCATAAAGTGATGAGACAGCGTGAAATAAGTTACAGGGAAACGTTTTTCAGTTCTTTTGTTGTTTCTTTTAAGTTTTCACGGCAGGTGGAAGGTGGACTGCATTCGGTACATTGTTAATGATCCCCTCGACCCCACAGGCGAGTGTTAATTTATTGTACACTTCAATTTTCATGCACAGGCACAAAGTGCCTAAGGTGAGGGTGTTTAATGGCCTGTGTAAGGAAGGAAATGCACCAGGAGGTGAGGGAGGAAACAGCTCTGCAGATCTTGTGTACCAGCTGTCAGAGCCAGACTTGGTTTATGGCTGCTCTCAGATCTGCTGATCTCGCCCTCCTACTGTAAAGTTCAGACAAGGCAAGCAAACTTCTAAACTAGGTAAAGTGCTGAGGGGACCATATTAGCCAGTATGTGCCATGTACAGGCACAAAAATACATGTGCATCATTTAGGGCCACTGCGAGGCAACATGGTGTGAAAAGAAATTGGGTGTCAGTCATTCTATGCCACAGTGGTCTTATTTATTTATGGGTGTATTTTTTTATTTATCTAAACTTTCATAAAGAGTCAACAAGGTTTACATGGCATTAGACCAATTTATAGAAAAGTAAAAATATAGCTTTATACACTGTGACTGAGGGCTATACCAGTTGTTATAGGCCCTAAGTTGAGTTATAGACAGATGGGGCCTATAGCCACAAAGAGGACTTTTAACGTTTATCTTTCAAATCCCCTTCACCATTGTCACAGGCAGTTTCTAACATTTGGTTGGAAGACCGGATGTACCACTTTTGATCTTACCCCTTCGGGCTGACATTGGGCCCTGGTGTTTCACAATACTCTTGAAACCCACGGTAGGGTTGTTGAGAGCTCATGAAGTTAGAAATCTCATTTATTTGCCCTTTATGTTAATAATGGCCAATTCAGAACACCTTTTTACAGCTCACATATCATGGGCAGTTTTCCTCCTAAAGCAATTAGAATTTGTCATAATTCAAAATAAATTCCTTCTAGTTCCCCCTCAAACAATTCAGTTTCTGTGACTCATAATGGATTATGTCAAGCAATCTCTTTCTTCCACAAAAGAACGTAAAACTGATAAAGAAGGGAATGCCATCACTTCTGAGGATAAACAAGTCCTATCTAAGGAGATTTAGCAGAACTGTAAGAATTGTGTCTGCATCGTATCTCATCATTGTTCCGGCTCCATTATACTATAGACCCTTCAGTGCCTAGAGCCACTACATCTCTTCAAAGGGTTAACTTACTCAGAATTAATTCCCCTTTCTCTAGAGACAAGGGAGTAGTTGGGGTGGTGACTCTCCAAGATGGAATCCTAGAACATTAGATCTATTTTTGTCCATTCCCTAGATATCGCGTTAGAATCCAATGTAAGCATTACAGGTTGGGGTTCCCGTTGCGTGGTTACAGTAATCAGGGGAAAGTTGTCCCTAAAAGAAGAACAATGGCATATAAGTCACTTAGAACTGGTCGTTGGTTCTATTGCTGTAAAATTGTTTGGCACCACACAAATAAATCTGTTGCATTCTCCTCTGGATGGTAATGTCTCCTCAGTACATTACAGTACATTACATAAACAGCCTGGAAGGGCACAAGAGCCAAAGGTCTGGCAGATCTCAACAACTGTGCTTCTGCTCCCCCCTAGTTTGTAGCGATACTCAGGATGAAGGTGCATGTCAAAAGGGATTTGCTATCAATTGCTAGTGAACCCCTTTTGGCCAGTGGTAGTGGTTGGAAGATGTCTTTGTACTTTGTTCAAGAAGGTTTCT
Organism: Pleurodeles waltl; assembly: GCF_031143425.1. Classification (NCBI taxonomy): domain Eukaryota; kingdom Metazoa; phylum Chordata; class Amphibia; order Caudata; family Salamandridae; genus Pleurodeles; species Pleurodeles waltl. Next base: position 47,083,359 of record NC_090440.1, on the reverse strand, counting down.
GATGTAAAAGCTCCAGCTGTGAATAACAAGTCTTTTTCTCTGCAAGCGGTTACCTCTTATGTTACTAAGCATGCCAAAACATTGTATACTTCTATTTTTCAAAATGTTTTCTCAAATTGTAAGAAATTGTGTGCGGTAACTTACCTATGTTCTTATGAATGCCAATTTCCACTTTTTGTACTCCTTCAGCTTCCCAACTTTTGATATCTTTTAAAAAACCTTATGATTCATTATCTCCCTCCACTCTTGCTTAATGGGCGAGGGGATTCATGACTGAAGGGGATACTGATACTTGCCTTTTCAGGGCTCACTCAACAAGAGGAGTTTTGGCTCACTCAACAAGAGGGGGTTCTGGTGTTCAATGTGCATCCTTCCTCTAGGTGTCAGTAGGACATTTTAAGAGCAGCAGATTGTTCAAATGAATCTACCTTTAAGACTTTCCATTGCAACCCAATTCAATACATTTCTTGTGATACGTTATCGAACCTTCGAACTTGTCACAATTGAGCCTCCAGTTTTGTAATAGAATCGAAATCACTAATGTGACAGGAGGTTTGGATTCTATTAAAGGCACTGAGGCAAAGCCTATCCCTCCCTTCCTCTCCCTAATAAACGATCTCTGATTTTTTTCCTGCAGTTTGAATGGAAACTAGTTGCCTCTGACTTCATAGAACAAGGCTTTCACTTCAATAAAACTGTTCAATCCTGTTTGTTTCACTTCTGTTTTGTATTTTTCAGAAGAAGAAAGAAGACAGTCAGATGTTTGTTTTTCTCTAGCCTGGTCCAGTGGGATGTTCTTCAGATGGCAACTAAGGGGATATTTGCTAATCTGCAGATAGGGGACAGATGTACGAAGATACAATTTTACACTTCTTAAATAGCGACTTTATAGAAATCGCTATTTAAGAAATGCAAAATGCTATACACAAAGATACAGATTTCTTTTTAGCGATTCCTACCTTGTGGGAAATCCCATTGCATTTTAGTCAATGGCCCGGTTTTGCATTTTCTAAATTTAGGAAATGCAAAACCAGAGATGGCAATGGGAAAAAGGCCCACCTTGGTGCACCCCCAAAATAATGGTGCACCTGTAGAGCACACATATGCCTAAGGGGCATGCTCTATTGCAATTAAAAAAAGCACATTGGGGTGCTTTTTAGGGACGAGCGCAAAGCGCTCCGTCCCCTGTAGTAATCTCTCTTTGGGCTTCCAACCACGCCCATGTCACGTCAGTCACTTTCATTGGTTTGTGGACTTGCCTTTTAAAATCCGCTTGCTTTCATTTGTGAAAGGCATGCATCCGTCATGCCTTTTCCGGTGTTTAGCCAACCTACACAACAACGGTAAACTACTGAAAACATACGAGGCTCCATGTTTTCAGCATGGTTTCCAGACTACTTTATCTGTTTATTTTCCACAGAGCGCGATAGCGCTGGGGTTTACATGGCGCGATCGCTCTCGGTTTTTCCGTTTTTAATTTCAGCACGATGGTGCTGCATTTTACATAGTGAGATCGTGCTGCGTTTTTTTCTTTTAATTTGTGTGGCAAGAAAAGTCCGGTTATGAGTCTACAACGCTAATAGCTCTAGCTCGAGAAAATGCGCTTCATACATATGGCCCAGGGTCGCATGTGACTGGGACCTTTGATTGGTTATGACATTGTGAGGTCAGAGCAGGCCTGTAACGTTGACCATTTACACATGTTACTTTATGAATAGCGTTCTTTTGATCCATGTTGGGTGATGTTTTAAGTTTCTCTGCTGCTACAGTTCAGTAAAGGAGACTCCGCTCTTAATCAAGCCTTTGTGCCTTCAATAGAATCCAAACCTCCTGTCGTGTAAGTTGGGGAGATTTCCATTACAAAGGAGTACTTCCGATTTGATTACCACTTAATACTCCTCAGATTCCTTAGTGCAACTGGCGGAATAATCTTTGCCAACATAATCCCGGTTTAGCAACATAATTCTATGGTGTTTTGCACATTATTTCAGTTGATGTAATGGTTTGTATTTTCAATTATATCTTTCAACACTGACACAAGAATCATAGCAGAAGGGATTGCACAAACCCTTGACTGCATCTAAGAGATGAAAGCAGCTAAAGAACAAGAGTGAGAATACGAGATCAAAACAGGATTGAAAGGAAGGTGCACCCTCTTGAAAAGTCCTCAGCCAAGCAGGAGGTGTTAAATTGGTGTTCCACGTAGATACTGAAAACAACCAGCTTGCATTTTCTTCCGAGGAAGTTAATGAAGGTAAATATGATTTACTGGAAGCAAGACCAATCTGTATTGGAACAATGGAATTCTTTTAGGGCACATGTGGATGTGGGTGGTCAGTATTAGGAGTGGACAAAATTGCAAACATTTTCTCTAGAAAATACACATATTGTTTGCAAAAATTAGATGATATTACATGTATCAAACGAAAAGCATTCACACAAAAAATTAACACGATGGCATGCTTAGAAGAAAGTGGCGCATCGGTCCAAATGCCCCACTTTTCTCACGTCGCCCCTGCCCCACCTAACAACACCATGGTTTGCGCCATATTTAATTTATGGCACACCATGGCAGGACAAAAGCATCAACATTTTTGACACTGTTGTGGTGCTTTGCTGCAGGCGATAAAAATGATGGAAAAAATGGCGCAGTGAAATGATATACATTTTACTGCACCATTTTTTCAGGCCTCCCTGTGTCGTAATGCCCCACTTGCATACATTATGCCTGACGCAGGCATAATGTGGTACAAGGGGTTGCAAAGTGGCACAATGCAAGCATTGTGCCACTTTGGAAGTATGGCGCGGGGGAAAAGCCACCTTAGCGCCGCCTTAATGTAAAAAAAGTGACACAATGGTGGCACAAGGTGGCCCTAGGGGCTTGTTAATATGCCCCTTAGCACTTAAACCTGAAACACGATACAGGCAGGAGACTGGTTTGAGCAGAATTTGTGTCTGAACATTGGTTTTACTTTCCTTTAAGGCGTTTCTGGCCAATCCAGTCTTTCCTGTGTGAAAACTTTGTGAAATAGCGTTACATGGGAATAATATTTTTTGCAAAATTCACATACACGAAGTAGGAAAATTTCACAAGACTTTGGCCCTCATTACGACCCTGGTGGTCGGCGGTAATTTGGGGAAAAGTACTTCCAACAGGCTGGCAGTACTTTTTCCCAAATTATGACATTGGCATTTTGGCTCAAGCCAAACCGCCAATTTACCACTCCGTCCGCCAGGGTGGTAACGGCCGCTGGGCTGGAGACTTCAGTCTCCAGCCCAGCAGCCGTCACAATCCCACCCTCGGGATTATGACCCTGCCTACCGCCATGGTTTTCGTGGCAAGCGTACTGCCATGAAAACCATGGTGGTAGGCACTATTAGTGCCAGGTAATTCCTTCCCTGGCACTAATAGGGGTCTCCCCCACCCCACTCTCCCTCCCCAGAGTCCTTCCCCACCCTCCCCCTCCCTCTCCTTCCCCCCGCACATTTCCACACCCACACATGCACACACAAACACACATACATACCCACACACCACAACACACACTAACATACATTGTCGCACACACCTATTCACAGCACACAGCATACATGTACACTCACATTCAGGCATTCACGCACTCATTCAATGCGACTCACACCCACATGCAGGCATTCATAAACAGACACGCCCCCACACACACAACACACACGCACACAACACTCCCCTCTCCTGTCGGAGAACCCAACCTACCTGCTTGCAGGGGGTCCTCCGGCTGGAGACGGGACGCAGCACTGCTGTCAGCAGCAGCGTCCGCCAGCAAAACATTGCAGGCCGTTTCATTGCTCATGATACGGTAGGCGGTGTTTTGCTGGTGTGGCGCTGCTGCTGACAGCAGCGCCACATTACCGCCGTCCGCCGCCATGACTTTTATACCTGTTTTGTTTTATCTCGTGCATTCTCCGTATTTTGTGAAAGCACAGGCATTGGCAAACAAAGACTCTTATAGTACGGTCACTCAGCAAAGGTTCCAAGCTGAAGGAGTACTTAGCATGACTGAAAATGCCTGTCTTTTCTTCTGCATTTCCATATATCTACTCCATGGGCAACTGTAGAGGACCAAATGGCTCTTACCTTCATTTCAATTTGAATTCCTGCTGAAAGTGAATTAGGCATAGAGTCACATTTTCCATTAAATTCAGTAGAAGAGACACTTCCTTACGCTTTTTAAATTCTGTTCAGAGTTTCTAAAGTGAAAAGTATTTGAAAAATAAACCATGCTATTTATAAAGACTGAAAATATTGGATTCAGTATACTGTTCTGCGGTTCCTTAAGATATGTTTGCTTTTCTCCCAGTATTTTGATTTCTTTTTCTCTTATGTTTTTAAAAACGATGCTTAGCAAACAAGTACTGGCAAAGCCAACAGGTTAGCACGCACTTAAAAAAAAGTGAGACCTGTTGCTTTGCCACTGCTTGTTTATAAAAAGGTAGGGTTGCTTTTTAATTGATGAAAGAGAAGTCCAACTGCGTGCCTCGATTTCTCATGTGCCCATTTCGAAAATAGAGCAGGATCTTAAAAGAGATCTTTGAAGAGGAACACGTAGAGCTAAATCCTGTGATTTGCTTTCAGCCTCGATGTGGACAATTCGTGAAAGTTTTGGGAGGGGTTTTGAAAAACTCAAAATGACTTAATGATGAAAAGAGGACTCCGGGGTGCTGTTTTATTTCCATCTGAAAGCTGGTTTTCATTCTTGATGAGAGTATTGAGCGGTTGGTGAATCAAGAAGAAATACAAAACTGCTTAGTGCCTCCCAGTGGAGCCCACCACCCTCCACCCCGGCTGCAAGGAGAGCCATTGTTTCCCACATCAAGGAGCAGCTTTAATTCCAGGTGACATTTCAGATCTTACTGGGGCTGACAAGTCATCTTTAGGGATGCAGCTTTAATTAAACTCCTTGCCTTTTCTTCCCTTCTGTCCTCCTTTGGTCTCTGTCACTGTACTTTCTGAGAGCCAGGAATAGCAAGACAGTGGGAGTCTGTTCATCCTTTCAGCAGTGCTGTGATTCACTGAGAGCAGTGTTGCACTTTCTCTTGAGACCAGAGGACAGGCCTCCCCTTCATTGCTCACATCACATCTGTCAAAATCAACTTTCCTTCAGTGGCTCAGCCTATTTAGGTACCCTTCCACACACACACCTTTTATCCCTACTTTTTCACATGCTCTCTGTCAGGATGCTTTACCTGCAGCTTGCAGCTGTTGCAGAAATTGTGATCTCACAAGAAGGGAAAGCTGTGGTCCACCAGAACTCAGGAGACCTCAACAGAACGTGGGTTTGACTCCCAGAGCAGAAGTTGGCGAGAAGTCTAAGGCTTCACTCATAAGCTGGTGTGTGGGGTAAGCAGCGGTTAATTTGTGGCTCTGGGTTTTTGGGGACCAGGACTCTTTTCATTCCTCCCACAGACAGCCGTCCACAGTCCGCTGGGGAAAAAAAACCCTTCTTTTTACAGCGCTTTAGTGGTGTGCATGTGTGCGAGACTGGTGCTGCTCTGTGCGCACAGTCACAAATGCTGTTGCTTTATCACTCTTAAGGCCTGATCCGTTATCCCCTTACACGTACCTGTTCACTTATACACACTTACGCTTAGGGCCGAATTTAAGAAAAGTGGTGCTGCATCTAATGAAGAGTCACTTTTCTTGCGCCCCCTGTGCCCCCCTAATGCCACCATGTGTGCACCGTATTGAAGATATGGTGCACCATGGTGGTAGTTAGAACAATAGCGTCAAAATTGTTGACGCTATTGTGGCACTTTGCTACAATAGTGTCAAAAATGTTGACGGTAGTGTGGCAAAGTCCAAGGAGGCCCTTTGATTTAAATGGGTGCGTCATTTTAACGCCTGCCCTAAGCAGGCGTTAATAATGACAGAAAAAATGGCGCAGGGAAATCTTTTACATTTCATTGTGCCATTTTTGCAGGACTCTTAACAGGGGAACGCCCCCCCTTGCATACATTATGCCTGGTGCAGGCATAATGTGGCGCAAAGGATTACAAAGTGGCGCAATGCATGCATTGCACCACTTTGTAAATACGGGGTGGGGAAAAGGCCACCTTAGCGCCGCCTTAATGTAAAAAAGATGACGCTAAAGCAGTGCTAAAGTGGCGCAAGGGGTTCTTAAACCTGCCTCTTAATCTCTTAACTCCTTACCTTTTACCCTGCACCCCTTACCCTTAACTTTACCATTAACCTTGTCCGTTACACCTTCCTCTTAAGTTAAGGCTTTCCCCTTACCTTAACAACCTCTATCTCTTACTCATTGCCTCTGTAACGTTAATCCCTACTCTGTTACCCTTAACCCTTAGTATTAACTCCTTATTCTTATCCATACCCCCTTACCATCTACCCCTTACACATACCATCTAACCATTAACCATTTGACTAAACCCTTAACCTACCCATAAGGCCTTACCAATAACCCCTTACTATTACCACTTACATTTAAACACTTACATTTAACCCTATGGCCTTATCACTTTACCCTTAAGCCTTTACTACTGCACCCCTAACCCATTACTTTTACACTCTTACTCTTACTTCTCCGCTTAGGCCCTTACTCACCTATCCTTACCCACTGCCTCTTACCCATACATTTAACCCCTCACCCTAATCCCTTATGCGTACTCTTAACCACTCCTTGTTTACCCGTAACATCTTTCGATTGACCCCTAATCCTTACCCATAACCCCTTGCTGTCTACTAATTAAGCATAACCCCTCCCTTGTGCACCATTATCCTCTTACTCCATTTACCACTTAAGCTTAACTATTTATCTCCTTACCTTTATCCCTTTACCCGCGTCCACTTGACCAGTGGCCCTTTACCATGAACTCTTTACCCTTAATCCTTACCCTTCAAATTTTTTAACACTTGCCTTTACTACCGGACCCATTACCCTTATATTTAACTCTTTTTCATTAATCACTTATCCTACACTATTTAAACTTTACCTTTTTGGCCCTTACCTTTAATGTGCTGTCCATTGCTTTCAGCTCTCACCTCTTCTCCCCTAAACTCTACCCAAACCCCATCCTACTCACAATGAAATAACAAACGATGAGATAGTTTACAGTGAAACTGTAGTCCATAAGGAAATGCCCATGAGGCAATAGAATGACAAAGAAATACATTTGAAAAAATAGTATGTTACCTGTCTCCAATGGATGTACTGGTCATCTGAGCTACCAGATGCAGAACTGAGGTGAAGACAGGCGCTCAATTCATGGAAGAAGATTACTTAATATAAAACACTCTACTACCACATACTTAATATGCCCTGAGAGGGAGAAGATGCCCCTTTAACAGTACTGAGCATTTGAATATAGTCGACCTTAGTATTGGTAAAGGAGAACAGAAGTTGGGTACTTGGGTTGGACAGTGATAAGTGTGTGGAAGTTGGGGGCTGAGCTTGCCGGGCCTGAAGAAGGCCACCATCTAGGCAAGCTCCTTCGACTGCAAACCTATCCTTCACCATCCTGGTGCTTCGTACTGCAGAAACACCACTGCAGTAATCCGCCTGCAGCCTACGATCTTGAGTGCGAGTGGGAGAGACAGCGAAAAGAGTGTTTGGGGGCCGCTGTCCACCTGTGGACTGTTGGTGCGGCGCTGCCCACATGATGAGTCCCGGAAGCCTGAGGTACGACTGGCCGGCAGTCAGTTGGTGGTGGCCCGGTGGCCTCTGCAAAACATTCAGAGCCCGTGACCAACGGTCAGCTACTGTGCCTCCTGGCGATCAGATGGTATCAAGCTGTGTGGTGGGCAGCCGGGTACATTGACACTCATGCAAGCACGCCATGGCCTCAGTGCTTAGGCCCTGGAACCTGGAGGGCGAGTGGCTCCGAGGGACGATGCTGAGCCGAACGAGAGGTGTGGGAGGCCCCACTTGATAGACAATCATGGCTCATCCATGTCAGGGAAGAGTTCTGCTGCTGGACCTGTGAAGATGCCATTGTAGGGGCTGCCCATGAACAGAGGCAGCCCCCTGGGCCAGAAAGAGGCCTTTGTGATAACCTTGTCATCTACACGCCCGGTGCCTGCATAACAAGTGTGCACCTGGAAAGCCATTGCCCACAGAGGGCTGCCGCTGCTGGTGCGGGAAAGGGCAGGGACAAGCAACAAACATTACAGTCTGCAGAGCGAGTACTCACCAGCTCTGCGATATGGCTGCTCAGGGAACGAGAATGGGGAGCATCCCGTGTTTTGCCCAAGTTGCTGTAAGGTGCGGAATCCCACTTGGCCAACCCTGGGCCTAGCAGGTCGAGATAGAGACAATATAGTCACCAGGAGCGTAGTGGGGAGTGACTCTTGCCTGCCCACGTGCTCACGGCACGAGCAGCGTGGATGATTGCAGGGCTGGCCTGGGGACTACAGGAGGACTTGTGGCCCATAGCCAGGCAGCTCGTGCCCTGGTGGAGAGCCCCACAGGCCTGTGTGGTGGCTTCACCTCACACTTATGGATGCTGGTGGGCTCATGGTGGTGGTGGACTGTCACTTTCAGACACCAGAGTAGTGGAAACCCCACGAGACCCGCTTCTTGGACTGCACCTGTGATTTCCAGCCGGAGAGGGGGGAAGATTGGGCGTGACAACAGCATGGCTACCCAGAAACATGGGCAAAACAGACAAGACGCAGCCCGAACTACAATTCGTCATGAGGAAGACCCCAAGACACCTGGTGATGGGAGAGCCATACTGGCGCCCAGACGGGAGGAGGCTGACTTGGACGTGGGAGACAATTTGCAGCATATTCTGGCAGCCATGCAGCACAGCCTCACCAAGATTGATGAACTATCCTTCCGAATGGACCATATGTCAGAACGGCTGGACAAGCACACTGCGCGCCTTGATATGGTTGAATGCCATGTCTTGGAGGTTGAGGATGAACAGGTCACCACCCCAGCAACACAGAAGAATATAAACCAAGTTCTGATCACACTACAGACCAAGTCGGAGGATCTCAAAGCATGCTTCCACCGAAACAACCTCAGAATAGTGGTACTGGCAGAGTCTACGAACATTGATGATATGGAACACTATATGGAACAACTCCTCATTGACCTATTGGGTCAATCTGACATCTTTGTAGTTGATAAATACAGAATACACTGTTCCAAAAAAGGCTGTCAACCTAGAAGACCAATAGTCTCAGGAGCAAGAGCCCTCAAGCATCACAATGGATGACTAGCATCATCATCGGGAAATGCTCCTCGCCAGGCCGGCACTGCAATGCCTGGCGGGCACCCCGGTAGGGTGGCTCTAAACCGTGCTACTCTGATAGTGACTGGTAAGTTCAACTATACAGACCAAGATGTTTATAATAAGTCACCAGTACACAAAAGAGAGGGAAAAAGGGTGTTAAAATTGGTTATTCATCGCACAATCTACATCATAATTTTAAGCAGTTGAACAAGGATGAAGACCAAGATTAAAATCAAAAATTGAAAGTCAAAAGTTGAGATATAATGCTCAATGACATTCAAACAACAAATCAATATCAGAGGACGCTAGGTATTATAGGACCTCTAAACTCGGGTCGACATGTTTCGCGTCTAGTGGTCCAGCCGGATCCATTGACGCTTCATCAGGACCAAACACATATAAACATTACGTCACCTCTTCTTCAAAAAAGAAAAAAAACTCATATTAGGGTAAATAACACCGGTCACTTACATTTAAGTAAACTGGTTAAATCAGGTCACCCTAGGAGACAGAAACATAAAAAATACACAAACCAACAGTACCGAAAGTGTAGTTAGAAATGTAATTGAATACATATATTAGTGATGGGTCAATAAAAAAACAGGCTTACCATCCCCCATTCGAGAACAGGTTCCTTGGGAGGCACGTTCCATGGACACAAAAATTACACTGTGCATAATAAATGATAACAACGTCAGTCTCTTGTGGTACATCACATACATGAGACAATAAAGGGTGTATCCTGTCAGCTGTGCAATACCCTTAGAAGTACTTCATAGGAAAAACCCGAGTGATAAGGGGAAGTAAAAGTTTAAGATAAAACTAATACCAATGTTTTTGCTTCTATATGAGCGTTAACAATTGTTAAGCAAAGGTTACATGAAATTGAAGATTTAACACTAACCAAAAAAACCCTCATGTTGTGGGAAATAGGGACAGGTATCATCTCTATTAATATTAGGAGTTAGCAACTATTATTCTCAAAGCAACATCCGGAATGTACTAAGCACAAACACGATTGTACTTACATATTAGTCAAAGGTCCTGCATGGTGGACCTACCCTCTTGAACGGCGTACCGAAAACAAATGAGTCGGGCGCCGTCAGAGTTCTTAACCACTTCGCTGCCAGGCCTTTTCCCCCTCCTGTGCCAGGCCTTTTTTTGCCTATTTGGGGCAGTTCGCGCTTAGGCCCTCATAACTTTTTGTCCACATAAGCTAACCAAGCCAAATTTGCGTCCTTTTTTTCCAACATCCTATGGATTCTAAAGGTACCCAGACTTTGTGGGTTCCCCTGAAGGAGGCCAAGAAATTGGCCAAAATACAGTGAACATTTCGTTTTTTTCAAAAAAATTGGAAAAAGGGGCTGCAGAAGAAGGCTTGTGGTTTTTCCCCTGAAAATGGCATCAACAAAGGGTTTGCGGTGCTAAACTCAGCAGCTTCCCAGCTTTCAGGAACAGGCAGACTTGAATCCGAAAACCCAATTTTTCAACACAATTATGGCATTTTACTGGGGCATACCCCATTTGTGCAATTTTTTGTGCTTTCAGCCTCCTTCCAGTCAGTGACCGGAATGGTCATGAAACCAATGCTGGATCCCAGAAACCTAAACATTTCTGAAAAGTAGACAAAATTTTGAATTCAGCAAGGGGTCATTTGTGTAGATCCTACAAGGGTTTCCTACAGAAAATAACAGCTGAAAAAGAAAAATATTGAAATTGAGGTGAAAAAAACATCAATTTTTCTCTACTTTTTACTCTGTAACTTTTCCCTGCAATGTCAGATTATCGAAAGCAATATACCGTTACGTCTGCTGGACTCCTCTGGTTGCGGGGATATATAGGGTTTGTAGGTTCATCAAGAACCCGAGGAACCCAGAGCCAATAAATGAGCTGCACCCTGCAGTGCGTTTTCATTCTATACCGGGTATACAGTAATTCATTTGCTGAAATATAAGGAGTAAAAAATAGCTATCAAGAAAACCTTTGCATTTCCAAAAAGGGCACAAGATAAGGTGTTGAGGAGCAGTGGTTATTTGCACATCTCTGAATTCCGGGGTGACCATAGTAGCACGTGAATTACATGGAATTTCTCAAATAGATGTCTTTTTTACACACACCCCTATATTTGGAAGGAATAAATGTAGAGAAAGACAAGGGGCAATAACACTTGTTTTGCTATTCTATGTTCCCCCAAGTCTCCCGATAAAAATGATACCTCACTTGTTTGGGTAGGCCTAGCGCCCGCAACAGGATATGCCCCAAAACACAACGTGGACACATCACAGAAAACAGAGCTGTTTTTAGCAAAGTGACTACCTGTAGATTTTGGCCTCTAGCTCAGCCGCCACCTAGGGAAACCTACCAAACCTGTGCATTTCTGAAAACTAGAGACCTAGGGGAATCCAAGGAGGGGTGACTTGTGTGGCTCGGACCAGGTTCTGTTACCCAGAATCCTTTGCAAACCTCAAAATTTGGCTAAAAAAACACATGTTCCTCACATTTCTGTGGCAGAAAGTTCTGGAATCTGAGAGGAGCCACAAATTTCCTTCCACCTAGCGTTCCCCCACGTCTCCCGATAAAAATGATACCTCACTTGTGTGGGTAGGCCTAGCGCCCGCGACAGGATATGCCCCAAAACACAACGTGGACATATCACAGAAAACAGAGCTGTTTTTAGCAAAGTGACTACCTGTAGATTTTGGCCTCTAGCTCAGCCGCCACCTAGGGAAACCTACCAAACCTGTGCATTTCTGAAAACTAGAGACCTAGGGGGATCCAAGGAGGGGTGACTTGCGGGGCTCGGACCAGGTTCTGTTACCCAGAATCCTTTGCAAACCTCAAAATTTGGCTAAAAAAACACATGTTCCTCACATTTCTGTGGCAGAAAGTTCTGGAATCTGAGAGGAGCCACAAATTTCCTTCCTCCCAGCGTTCCCCCACGTCTCCCGATAAAAATGATACCTCACTTCTGTGGGTAGGCCTAGCGCCTGCGACAGGATATGCCCCAAAACACAACGTGGACATATCACAGAAAACAGAGCTGTTTTTAGCAAAGTGACTACCTGTAGATTTTGGCCTCTAGCTCAGCCGCCACCTAGGGAAACCTACCAAACCTATGCATTTCTGAAAACTAGAGACCTAGGGGAATCCAAGGAGGGGTGACTTGTGTGGCTCGGACCAGGTTCTGTTACCCAGAATCCTTTGCAAACCTCAAAATCTGGCTAAAAAAAACACATGTTCCTCACATTTCTGTGGCAGAAAGTTCTGGAATCTGAGAGGAGCCACAAATTTCCTTCCACCCAGCGTTCCCCCACGTCTCCCGATAAAAATGATACCTCACTTGTGTGGGTAGGCCTAGCGCCCGCGACAGGATATGCCCCAAAACACAACGTGGACATATCACAGAAAACAGAGCTGTTTTTAGCAAAGTGACTACCTGTAGATTTTGGCCTCTAGCTCAGCCGCCACCTAGGGAAACCTACCAAACCTGTGCATTTCTGAAAACTAGAGACCTAGGGGAATCCAAGGAGGGGTGACTTGCGGGGCTCGGACCAGGTTCTGTTACCCAGAATCCTTTGCAAACCTCAAAATTTGGCTAAAAAAACACATGTCCCTCACATTTCTGTGGCAGAAAGTTCTGGAATCTGAGAGGAGCTACAAATTTCCTTCCACCCAGCGTTCCCCCAAGTCTCCCGATAAAAATGATACCTCACTTGCGTGGGTAGGCCTAGCGCCAGCGACAGGAAACACCCCAAAGCGCAACGTGGACACATCCTAAATTTTGGAAAAAAACAGAGGTGTTTTTTGCGAAGTGCCTACCTGTAGATTTTGGCCTCTAGCTCAGCCGGCACCTAGGGAAACCTACCAAACCTGTGCATTTCTGAAAACTAGAGACCTAGGGGAATCCAAGGAGGGGTGACTTGCGGGGCTCGGACCAGGTTCTGTTACCCAGAATCCTTTGCAAACCTCAAAATTTGGCTAAAAAAACACATGTCCCTCACATTTCTGTGGCAGAAAGTTCTGGAATCTGAGAGGAGCTACAAATTTCCTTCCACCCAGCGTTCCCCCAAGTCTCCCGATAAAAATGATACCTCACTTGCGTGGGTAGGCCTAGCGCCGGCGACAGGAAACACCCCAAAGCGCAACGTGGACACATCCTAAATTTTGGAAAAAAACAGAGGTGTTTTTTGCGAAGTGCCTACCTGTAGATTTTGGCCTCTAGCTCAGCCGGCACCTAGGGAAACCTACCAAACCTGTGCATTTCTGAAAACTAGAGACCTAGGGGAATCCAAGGAGGGGTGACTTGCGGGGCTCGGACCAGGTTCTGTTACCCAGAATCCTTTGCAAACCTCAAAATTTGGCTAAAAATACACATGTTACTCACATTTCTGTGGCAGAAAGTTCTGGAATCTGAGAGGAGCCACAAATTTCCTTCTACCCAGCATTCCCCCAAGTCTCCCGATAAAAATGATACATCACTTGTGTGGGTATGACTAGCGCCCACGAAAGGAAAGGGCCCAAAACACAACGTGGACACATCACATTTTTTTATAAAAAGCAGTGCCTACCTGTGGATTTTGGCCTGTAGCTCAGCCGACACCTGAGGAAACCTAGCAAACCAGTGCATTTTTGAAAACTAGAAACCCAGGGGAATCCAACATGGGGTGACTTGCGGGGCTCTGACCAGGTTATGTTACCCAGAATCCTTTGCAAACATCAAAATTTGGCCCAAAAAACACTTTTTCCTCTCATTTCGGTGACAGAAAGTTCTGGAATCTGAGAGGAGCCACAAATTTCCTTCCACCCAGCGTTCCCCTAAGTCTCTCGATAAAAATGGTACATCACTTCTGTGGGTAGGCCTAGCGCCCACAAAAGGAAATGGCCCAAAACACAACGTGGACACAACATATTTTTACACAGAAAACAGAGGTGTTTTTTGCAAGGTGCCTACCTGTGGGGTTTGGCCTGTAGCTCAGCCGGCCCCAGGGGGGGGGGGGGGGGGGGCAGAAATGCCCTAAAATAAATTTGCCCCCCCAACCCCCACCCTCCCCCGCCGGGAGCGACCCTTGCCTACGGGGTCGCTCCCCCTGCGTGACATTGGCACCAAAAAACAAATCCCCGGTGCCTAGTGGTTTCTGCCCCCTTGGGGGCAGGTTGACCTAAACTCAGCCAATCTGCCCCCAAGGGGGCAGAAATGGCCTAAATACAATTTGTCCCCCAGGGGAGCGACTTTTGCCTGATGGGTCGCTCCCCATCTCTAAAAAAAAAAAACAAAGAAAAAAAAGACAAATTCCCCTGGCGCCTAGAGGTTTCCCCCCCCCGGGGGCAGATCGGCCTAATAATAGGCCGATCTGCCCCCCGGGGGGGCAGAAATGGCCGAAAATAAATTTGCCCCCCCAACACCCACCCCCCCCCGGGAGCGACCCTTGCCTACGTGGTCGCTCCCCCTGCGTGACATTGGCGCCAAAAAACAAATCCCCGGTGCCTAGTGGTTTCTGCCCCCTTGGGGGCAGATTGACCTAAAATTGGCCAATCTGCCCCCAGGGGGGCAGAAATGGTCTAAATACAATTTGCCCCCCCAGGGGAGCGACCCTTGCCTGATGGGTCGCTCCCCATCTCTAAAAAAAGAAACAACAAAAAAAAAAAAACACAAAAAAAAAATTGCCCTGGCGCCTAGAGTGTTCTGCCCCCCCCCCCCGGGGGGCAGTTCGGCCTAATAATAGGCCGATCTGTCCCCCGGGGGGGCAGAAATGGCCTAAAATAAATTTGCCCCCCCAACCCCCACACCCCCCCCGGGAGCGACCATTGCCTACGGGGTCGCTCCCCCTGCGTGACATTGGCGCCAAAAAACAAATCCCCGGTGCCTAGTGGTTTCTGCCCCCTTGGGGGCAGATTGACCTAAAATTGGCCAATCTGCCCCAAGGGGGGCAGAAATGGCCTAAATACAATTTGTCCCCCAGGGGAGCGACTTTTGCCTGATGGGTCGCTCCCCATCTCTAAAAAAAAAAAACAAAGAAAAAAAAGACAAATTCCCCTGGCGCCTAGAGGTTTCCCCCCCCCCGGGGGCAGATCGGCCTAATAATAGGCCGATCTGTCCCCCGGGGGGGCAGAAATGGCCTAAAATAAATTTGCCCCCCCAACCCCCACCCCCCGCCGCCCGGGAGCGACCCTTGCCTACGGGGTCGCTCCCCCTGCGTGACATTGGCGCCAAAAAACAAATCCCCGGTGCCTAGTGGTTTCTGCCCCCTTGGGGGCAGATTGACCTAAAATCGGCCAATCTGCCCCCAGGGGGGCAGAAATGGTCTAAATACAATTTGCCCCCCAGGGGAGCGACCCTTGCCTGATGGGTCGCTCCCCATCTCTAAAAAAAAGAAAGAACAAAAAAAAAAAACACAAAAAAAAAATTTGCCCTGGCGCCTAGAGGTTTCTTCCCCCCCTGGGGGCAGATCGGCCTAATAATAGGCCGATCTGCCCCCAGGGGGGGCAGAAATGGCCTAAAATAAATTGCCCTCCCCCCCAGGGAGCGACCCTTGCCTAAGGGGTCGCTCCCTTTGCGTGAAATTCACGCAAAGAAAAAACTCCCTGGTGTCTAGTGGTTTCTACCCCCCTTGGGGGCAGATTGGCCTCATCAAAATAGGCCAATCTGCCCCCAAGGGAGGCAGAAATGTCCAAAATATAATTTTCCCCCAAGGGGAGCGACCCTTGCCTAAGGGGTCGCGCCCCACCAAAAAAAAAATAAATGAAACAAAAAAAAAAAAATGGTCCCTGGTGCCTAGAGGTTTCTTTTAAAAAAAATGCCCCCCCTGGGAGCGACCCTTGCCCAAGGGGTCGCTCCCTTTTGTCAATTTCAAAGAAAAAAAAAAAATCCCTGGTGTCTAGTGGCAAGCAATCCGGCTTTTGAAACCCTCGGAGGGACTTCAAAGGGAAGGAAATACTTTTCCTTCCCTTTGAAGCCCCTCCTGGCCTCCCAAGTGATTGAAAAAGAAATGCTTTTGCATTTCTTTTTCAATCGCGCTGGAAGCAGAGCTTCCAGCGCGACGAGGGAGGCCCCTGTGACACAACAGCGCGCGCGCGCTGACGTCACAGGGGGGGTGGGGGGGGTTGGGGGTGGAAGGGGAAGGGATTCCCCGGTCAGCCCTGACCTAGGGGGGTGGGGGGGCGGCCCTCGGGAGGAGCGCTAGCGCTTCTCCCGAGGGAAGCATTCAGGACGTAATGGTTACGTCCATGGCGCCACACGGGCGCTGCCATGGACGTAACCATTACGTCCGTGGCGGGGAAGGGGTTAAAAGATGCCGCAAAACCGGAAGAGATTGCATCTTCGGGTTTACGCGCGTCTAAGGCCATAGAAATAGACGAAGGGCTACCGCAAAGCCCCTCGTCATGAAAACAAAGGAAGGACTGTCTTCCTATGGGGCCAGGAGGCAAACAGAGGACTCCACAGCATATTAATGGTCACGGAATGAATTGAAAAGGCACAAAACAATCGTTGAAAGTGACTGAGGGACAAAAGGTCCTTACTCATCTAACAAAAAAATTATTATTAAAGAAAAAAAATTAAAAAAAGAAGAGTTGCTTTATATGGTGGGCAAAACGATCTAAAATGCAATCAAACCAGTTATATAAAGTCTAACCAGGAATTACCAAAGACATTGAGTGAACTAGAATATATTCAGTGAGGTAAACCTTGCTCAGATTCAAAATCTTAAGGCAAGTCTCACACAAAATATAGGAGACAATAGGTCAAAAATAGAAATCGATCCTCAACATCATGATGAGAATGATGTCCAGGGGATGTCATCATTCAATCCCCATAGGTTGGTCCCCAATTTAAACACCCATCTTTGCTCAATCCTGAACAGTGCCCCAGGGTCGTCAGGTCGGATTCTTGGTGCTTCTATTACCACCCACCAAAGATCATCGGGGGAGTGTGAGGACTGCAAAAAGTGTGCACTCAGTTTAGTTGTAATTCTGTTACATCTGACATTGCTTCTATGTTCATTAATGCATATCTTAACGGGTCTGGATGTCATGCCAATGTAACGTAAATCGCAAGGGCAGGTTATCATGTAGATACAATTCCTCGTGTTGCAATTGGTGTGTTTTTTAAGACACCAAGTACCCACGGGATCTAAATTCAATGTCGTAAAGTGCCTAGTGAGACAACACACGTAGCAATTACCACAAGGGTGGTGGCCCTCCACGGGGGGAGACCCCATAAAGTCTGTTAGGTGGTAATATCACGTGAGACTCGTGGGCGGGTGTGGACCACAATGTCTTTTATGTTGGCAGTACGTTTAAAAGCAAAAAGAGGCCTGGATATATCACAACCACCGCTAGTAAGGATAGACCATCTTTTAGTGATCAGTTTCTTAACTGAATTAGATAGAGGAGTGTAAGTGGAGATGCACTTCAGTCTAGTCTGGGGCTCTTTATCAGTGGTAGCCAACAAGGCTCCCCTGTTATTATTCCTGGCTGTTTTTCGTGCCTGATTGACAATTCTTGGGGGGGAATGATGATCAAAGAGTTTGGTTTGGCGAACGTCAGCCTGATGTTCAAATTCCCTAGGTGAGCTGCAGTTGCGTCTCAGTCGTAGGAACTGACCAACGGGTAAATTATCCCGCAGAGATTTAGGGTGGTGACTCTCATAAAGTAGAAGGGAATTCCGATCTGTGGGCTTATGGTAAACACTAGTGAGCAATTTGCCATTGTTAATAGTGATCATCAGATCTAAAAAAGGTAGCTGTAAGTCAGATACAGTGGCAGTAAAACTCAAAAAGGGGTCGAGAGTGTTAATCCATGTTATGAAGTTGTCTGCCATCGTCAAAGGGCCTTGCCATATGATCAAGATATCGTCTATGTAACGTCGCCATAGTTTCATATGCTCATGATAGGGATTGGCTGGCGGTAAGATACGTTTTTTTTCACAGTCATGCATATAAAGGCAGGCTAGACTCGGAGCAAATGTACTGCCCATTGATGTTCCTCGAATCTGATGATAAAATTGATCCTCAAAGAGGAAGTAATTTTCGGTCAAAGCCAGCCTAGAGCATTGAATGATAAAAGGCACAGGGGAGGACAAGGAGGTTGAAACTTCTTGAAGAGCCATCTCTACAACTTGTAGAGTAGCTTCTTGTGGAATATTGGTATACAATGCCTCCACATCCAAAGTGATAATACCCATTACAGTGCTGGAATCATTAATGGCTTCAATTAGATTCAGAACATCCTTAGTGTTTTTCAGATAAGTAGAGGAACTCTTCACTAATGGCTGTAAAAAATGGTCGCAGAAAATTGATAGTGGTTCCAAAATTGAGCCTAAACCAGATACAATAGGACGACCAGGAGGAGGTGTCCTTCCTTTGTGGATCTTGGGTAAACAATAGAAATACGGAACACGGGGATGGAGTGTATCCCAAAATTCCGCCTCCTTAGGTGAGATCCACAAATTATTCCTAGCCTCTTCGATAAGGTATCTGATCTGAGTCTGTATTCTTCCAGTGGGATCACACATGATTTTAGCGTAATAAGTGGAATCACTCAAGAGACGTAAACATTCACATCTGTAGTCAGTGGAGTTCATGATTACAATAGCCCCACCTTTGTCAGCCTGCTTGATAGTTATGTCAGGATCAGACGCTAGGGATAGTAAGGCTCTCTTCTCTTTTGTCGGTGTGTTTATGTACGTCTGCTTTGGATGCAATTTGTTTAAGTCAGCCAGCACCGCTTTTTCAGAGGTCAAAACCTCACTTGGCATGGATATTGGAGGTGGAACAAAAACTGAGGTTTTTTTAAACCAGAATCAGACGTTTGAGGTTCCATTAATTTGTACTTAAAGAAAAAATGTAAGCGGATTTTGCGGAAAAATTGGGCTAGTTCAATATGCAGGCGGAAGAAGTCTTCCTGAGGAGTAGGGACGAACCCTAAACCTCTATTGAGCACATTAGTTTCTTCTTCCGTGAGGTGTCTAGTTGATAAATTAACAACTAAGTTCTCGTCGGAGGGTTTTTTGTCTGACTCCTGGTAACCATCTGGGGTTCTTCTCTGGACCACTGAATGTGTCTTCCTCTTCCTCTCCTTCTGCTTCTGCCTCTGCCCCGGCCTCGGCCTAAAAAAGGTGCAAATGGCATCATTGGGCGTGGTTGAAAGAAAGGATAGGGTGGTTGCCAGGGCATTGGTTGGTGTATTGGATACGGAGGATAGTTGTAAAAGGGTTGAGATTGGTTCTCGTCTGTGCTCCACCCAGCAGACGAGGATCCACTACTGTAATTACAGGGTTTTTTGTAAGATGAGGTGGATTCATCTGATAAGCGGGATTGATTATCCACATCATAATCATCTTTTATATAGGGATAGACCTTCTCTCTGCTGAACTTGACAATGTCTTTCTGCAGTTTAGTGATCTTCTGTTGAGTTAAAAACTCCTTGGTTTCATTAAGCTAGGCAGTAATTTCAGAAAGACGGCTTTTAAAAGCTGTCAGAGTGACCGTCGTTTTCAAAGTATTTTCTATGGCATTAATTTGAATAGTGATAGTGTCCACCAGACGCTTGAAAGTGTTAATGATTAAAACCAGCCAATCTCTGGTACACTTCCAAGCTATCTGGGCCCAATCTTTTCTAAAGGCTAAATCCTGTAGAAATATACGTGGTATGTTGGACACCAAAAGACCGTTAGGAGCGATGTTTGCACGTAGATATTCGGTCATGATTGTGCCATGCATGACTGTTTTTATGAGTTCTCGTTTCAAGGTGGATAGTTTATCCCAATCAGTCTTGAGACTCCCCGAGGGGGCAGACCCGTCACTACTTAAAATGGAGGGTGTCTGTAAAATTGCTGATACCATCTCATCGTCATAACTAATGCCTTGAAATTCGTCCATTTCAAGGGTCTCACCAATACTCTGGGAAAAGATACGACTAGTAAATTAAGAGGTCCCACAGCTGTCTGCTGTACATAAGTCTAAACCAAAAAAGGGGGGGAGGAACCGGGAGATTATATGGTCCAGTGTACAGTCTCCCAATAGTAGTAAATAAATACAGAATACACTGTTCCAAAAAAGGCTGTCAACCTAGAAGACCAATAGATGACTAGCATCATCATCGGGAAATGCTCCTCGCCAGGCCGGCACTGCAATGCCTGCCGGGCACCCTGGTAGGGGGGCTCTAAACCGTGCTACTCTGATAGTGACTGGTAAATTCAACAATACAGACCAAGATGCTTATAATAAGTCACCAGTACACAAAAGAGAGGGAAAAAGGGTGTTAAAATTGGTTATTCATCGCACAATCTACATCATAATTTTAATCAGTTGAACAAGGACGAAGACCAAGATTAAAACCAACAGTCTGCAGAGCCCCCTCCCCTTGAAGCCTACCAGACAGGGCAGCTGTCTAATTTGCTGAAGGCAGCTTGGGGACATTCAGAAGCCTTCCCTGGGAATGCATTCTACCCATTGCTTACCACTGGCCTTGTGATTTGCAGCTCACATTTTCTGATTTTCTATTTGCTTGTTTTTTGTTTTTTTTAGGCTGTCTGGATTCAGTTCGTCCCTCCCAAAGAGCAAAGCCTTCTCACACAACCTCTCCTTGTATTTTTTTATGAGTGCTCCTTTCTGTAAACGGTCGTGTACATCTTGTTCTTATCTTGTCATATTTGCTGTGCATTCAAAGACTGAGGTCAAATGTCAGACTCTGTCTCCCGAGGGAGCTTGGTGTTTCTCCGACTTCAAAGAGAGGGAATTTAAGTGACAATCTCGCAGTATAGTAGAGGTAGAGAGAAGGGTTTTTTCTAGCACACAGCAACATTTAAATGAACTGTGAAAGTATTCCAGAATATTTCAGATTTAACAAAGCACAAATGAAGGACATATTTTGCTATTTCTCAAAGTGTGTTGGAAATAAATACTTTAATATGATCAAAACAAATCAATACACTAGGGGATGTCATCTCCACACATAATTGCTTGTGCGTTGTATAGTTTTATTAGTAAAACTGCATGTCTATTCAAATGCAATGGTCATCTCAATTGAAAATGTGCTGTCTGTAATGGCAGTGTGCTACCACACTTTGCATATTCCACTCTATGCCACTGCACTCTACTCTGCACCACTGCACTTAACACCATGCCGCTGCACTCTGTGCCATTGCACTCTACTCCACTCCACACCACTCCACTCTATGCCACTGCACTGATACCACTGTACTCTGGGCCTCTCTACTCTACTCTGCACCACTCTACTCTATGCCAAAGCACTCTACGCCACTCTACGCCACTCTACCTTGCACAACTCCACTCTATGCCACTCCACTCTACGACACTCTGTGGCATTGCACTCTATGCCACTGCATTCTATGCAAATACACTCTATGCCAATGTACTCTATGCCAATATACTGTATGCCTCTCTAATCTAGTCTGCACCACTGCAATCTATGCCACTGCGCTCTACACCACTTTACACCATTACTCTATAACACTCTACTCTATGCAACTGCACTCTACCCAGCACCACTCCACTTTATGCCACTTCACTCTACTCTGCACAACCCCAATCTACGCCACTTCACTCTGCGCTGAAACAATCTACAGTGTGCCACTGCCCTCTACGCCACTGCACTCTACTCTGCTCCACTGCTCTCTATTCTGCTACACTCTACGCCACTGCACTTTACGCCACTCTACACCACTCCACTCTATGACACTCTATTCTATGCCGCTCTACTCTGCTGTGCACCACTGTACTATATGCCACTGTATTCTATGCTACTGCGCTCTATGCCACTCTACTCTGCACCACTCCACTCAGCACCACTGCACGCTATGCCACTGCACTGTACAATGCACCACTCTAATCTACGCCACTGCATTCTATAACACTGCCTTGTATGCAGATGAATTTTATGCTGCTGCACTCTATGCCACTGCACGCTACGCCAATATACTCTGCAACCCACTATGGCAGTGCACTCTCCACCAGTCCACTCTATCACTCCATTCCACTTTACACCACTGCTCTCTACTCTGCACAACTCAACTCTACGCCACTGCACTCTACTCTGCACCACTTTAGTCAATGCAACTGCCCTCTATGCCTCTCTACTGTACACCACTCTACATCACTGTACTCTATACCAATGCACTCTATGCCACTCTACACCACTGTGCTCTGCATCACTCTACTCTTCAACACTGCACTCTATACCACTGAACTCTACCCCACTCTACTCTGCACCATTGCATTTTATGCCAATGCACCGCACACCACTGCACTTTATGCCCCTCTACTCTATGCCAATGCACTCTACGCCGCTGCACTCTATGCCACTCTCCTCTACTCTGCATCACTGCATTCTACGTCACTGTACTCAACACCATTCTACTCTACACAACTACACTCTATGCCACTGCAATCTACTATGCAACACATTAATCTTCACCGCTGCATTATACAACACTGAATTCTATGCACCTGCACTCTATGCCCCTGAACTGTATGCCATTATTCTGTACCACACTCTATGCCAATGCACTCTTTACCAGTCCACGCTACTCTACAACACTCCACTGTATGCCACTCCAATACACAACACTCTGTGCCACTCCACTCCAAAAAAGTCTACTTCACTCTTCGCCATTCCAGTACACACTATGTTGCTCCATTCTATGAAACTCTACACCACTCTTCACCATTCTACTACATTCTATGTCACTCCGTTCTGTGACATTCTACTCCACTCTTCACCATTCCACTATGCCGCTCCATTCTATGACACTCTACTCCACTCTTTGCCATTCCACTATGTCCCTCCATTCTATGACACTCTTTTACACTCTTCGCCATTCCACTACACTCTATGTCTCTTCATTTTATGACACTCTACTCCACTCTTCCCCATTCCACCACACTCTATGTCTCTTCATTTTATGACACTCTACTCCACTCTTCCCCATTCCACCACTTTCTATGCCGCTCAATTCTATGACACTCTACTCCACTCTTTGCCATTCTACCACGCTCTGTGCCGTTCAATTCTATGACACTCTACTCCACTCTTTGCCATTCCACTACACTCTATGTCTCTTCATTTTATGACACTCTACTCCACTCTTCCCCATTCCACCACACTCTGTGCCGCTCCATTCTGTCACAGTCTACGCCACTCTGCCATTCCACCACACTCTATGTCACTCCATTCTGTGACACTCTACTCCACTCTTCCCCATTCCACCACACTCTATGCCGCTCAATTCTATGACACTCTACTCCACTCTTCCCCATTCCACTACACTCTATGCCGCTCCATTCTGTGACACTCTACTCCACTCTTTGTCATTCTACTATGTCACTCCATTCTGTGACTCTCTACTCCACTGTTCGCCATTCCACCACGCTCTATGCCGCTCCATTCTGTGACACTCTACCCCTCTCTTCGCCATTCCACTACACTCTATGCCGCTCCATTCTGTGACACTCTACCCCTCTCTTCGCCATTCCACTACACTCTATGCCGCTCCATTCTGTGACACTCTACTCCACTCTTCCCCATTCCACCACACTCTATGGTGGTCATTACAACCCTGGCGGTCGGTGCTAAAGCGGCGGTAAAACCGCCAACAGGCCGGCGGGGGGAAAAATTGAATCACGACCGTGGCGGAAACCGCCAACAAAGACAGCCACTTTAACACTCCGACCGCCACGGCGGTACAAACAAACAGCGTGGCGGTCACCGCCAACAGACAGGCGGGAGTCAAAGTACCGCCCACAGTATCACAACAGTCCAATCCGCCACCTTTTCTGGGGCGGATTCACCGCTGATAAAAACACGGCGGAAACAGGCATTTCGAAGGGAAAACGCTCACCTCTACACACCCCACGAGGAACGAGGACACCATGGACCTGGAACTCCAAATCCTCCCAGCCATAGTCTTCCTGCTCCTCTACCAGGAGCACGTACGCCGGCGCAGAAGACAACGGTGAGTACTGCACCTACGACACAGGGAAGGGGGGAGGGAAAAAACAGTGACACACACATGCAACACCCCCACCCCACCCTCACCCACTACAACACACACACTAATACATATCTATACATCACAGTTACACCCCCCAGACCCCCTGGAAGAATGCAAAGACAAAAGGAAATGACTGTAACCATTGAAATATATTGAAATACAGCAATCAAAAATATATACACACTAAAAACTATTATATACACCAAATTTACAAGTCCAGGCATTGTACCAGGCATTGTCCGTGGACCACTGGGCCCAAAAAACATGAGCAAAGCCTACACCGGATACCTGACCAAAACGGAGAGAACACTGCAGGGGCATCAGATAGCAAAACTACAGGCACCTCAGGGGGAAGGGAAGGGGGGGCACCTCAGCCGGATGAGTCCACGACGCCAGATCCACGAGGGGGCTCCATGCCCACTGTTCCATCCTGGGGAGTGTAAAGCCACAGTCTCTCAAGTCTCTACAGTGGGTGGGTTTCCCACTGTTCCATCCTGGGGAGTGCAAAGCCACAGTCTCTCAAGTCTCTACAGTGGGTGGGTTTCCCACTGTTCCATCCTGGGGAGTGCAAAGCCACAGTCTCTCAAGTGAATAACAGTCTCCACTGGTTCTGGAGGGTGCCTGTTGGCCAGAGTGCTTCTTCCTGTGCAGGAATGAGGTAGTGGATGCATGTCTCTACTGGTTCTGAAGGGGGCCTGGTGCCCAGAGTGCATTGTGCAGCCCTGTCCGACACAGATGCGGCACTGCCCCTGCCGCTCATGGGACAGCGCTGCGTGAGATGGCGGTCCCCTGTTCAGCGGTGCTTGGGATAGCCGTGCCCTGTTCAGCGGTGCTTCAGATGGCGGTCCCCTGTTCAGCGGTGCTTCAGATGGCGGTCCCCTGTTCAGCGGTGCTTGGGATAGCCGTGCCCTGTTCAGCGGTGCTTCAGATGGTGGTCCCCTGTTCAGCAGTGCTTGGGATAGCCGTGCCCTGTTCAGCGGTGCTTCAGATGGCGGTCCCCCGTTCAGCGGTGCTTGGCATAGCCGTGCCCTGTTCAGCGGTGCTTCAGATGGCGGTCCCCTGTTCAGCGTTGCTGGCCATGCCGGGGTGCTCATGTGCCAGCTGGCCTGGGCCTGGCGGGGCCCTCCAGCCCACCTGTCCTGTGGGTGCCAGGGCCCTCCTGGGCAGCTGTGCTGGGGCTTTTGGTGGCCTCCTGGGCAGCTGTGCTGGGGCATTTGGTGGCCTCCTGGCCAGCTGGGATGGGGCTTGCGGGGCCCTCCTGGCCAGCTGGGCTGATGGCGGTGTTGTCGGGCGTGCTGCCCTTCCCAGCCTTTCCTGCTCTCCTGTGGCCCTTCCCCACCTTGGCCGGTGTCCCAGCTGCATCGACACTCCCGCCGGGAGCCCTGGTAGTCTTTGTCCCTGGTGTCTTGACCCTCTGCCGCCATGCACTGTCAATTTTTGGATGTTTCCGAGGGAGGGGGCTGGCTGTGCTGTGGCTCCGTACCAGACTGGCTGCCCTGGTGGGCGGTGCACTCCAGTGACCATGTACGACATGCACCACCGGGCCCGGTGATGTAGTGGCTGAGGTGCTAGCTCTGGGCCTATGACATGGACGGGGTGGGGGAGTTGAGGGAAAGAGGTTAAGTTTGGAGAGGAAATTTTTTGGGGAACAGTGGGACGGGTAGGTGTAGTGGGTATGGGAGTGGAGGAAGAGGTTGTGGTTGTAGGAGGTGTAAGTGGGGTGGCTTTGGGTGCAGGTGCCTGGGCTGTAGGCTGTCGTGAGGTGGATGGCTGTTGGGTGGGTGGCTGCCTGCGTTTGTGTATCTTGGGAGGGGGTGGCACAGACACACTGGGAGAGGACACAGGGGACGTGTAAATGGCAGTGGGGGTGGTGAGTGCACGTGTGCGGGTGTTCTGGTGTGTGTGCTGCTGAGGGACGTAGTGGCTGAAGATGCTGTGCATGCAGGTGTGAGTGGAGACAAGACTGGCAGGGAGGAGGGAGACGTGGAGGAGGGGGACACAGTGGAGGCAGTGGATGTTGATATGTCTGTATGTGGATGTTGCTTGTGTAACTGCCTGTGGGATGTGTGGTGCTTATGTCTGCGTGAGCTGCCCTTGGGTGTTGAGGTGTGTGCAGGCTGGTCCGATGGTGTGCTTGGGATAGGCAGAGGTACAGGGGATTGGGTCTGGGTGTAGGAAGTTGGAGGGGGGAGGCTAGACACAGGGACAATGGCTGCCATCAGTGCTGAGGCCAGAGATTGCAGGGTTCGATGAAGGGCAGCCTGACCAGAATGAATGCCCTCCAGGTATACATTAGTTTGGTGCACTTCCCTTTCTACACCCTGGATGGCATTCAAAATGGTAGACTGCCCAACAGTGAGCGACCTGAGGAGGTCAATGACCTCCTCACTGAGGGCAGCAGGGGTGACTGGGGCAGGGCCTATTGTGCCTGGGGCGAAGGAGATGCCCACCTTCCTGGGTGAGCGGGCACGGGGCAAACGCTGAGGGGCTGCTGGGAGGGCGGTGCTGGTGCGGGGTGGTGGCTGTACCTGTTGTTGCGGGGCAGAGATGTTGCCGCCTCCACAAGGGAGCTCCCATCAGAGGACGAGTCCGATCCACTAATGTCCGCTCGTGTCCCCGCCGTGGAGCTCCCCTCGCCCTCCGTCCCACTGGCGAATTCAGAGTCGGTAGTGTGGCCCTCCATGGCCATGTGGGATGCAGCTCCCTCGTGCTCCGGTGCCACTGCTCCTCCGCCTGATGATGATAATGCACACATGAACAGGAAGACCACAAAAAGGGGGCGGGGGAAACAGAAGAAAGACATGTTGAGTGCATGCATTCCCGCTACCGTTGGCGGACAGCACAGACGCCCCCTGCACTACGTCCGACACTTGGGGTCCACTTTGCAATCCCTGGGACATGGCCTACAAGGCTATGGACGACATCTGCACACAAAGTGTGACACAGGGCCATGAATAGCTGTACTTGGCACCCTACAGAGGTGGGGAGCGGGGGCACAGGGCCGTGCCTTACAGAGGGGCCTAGCCTACGGAACTCGCCCTGGCCTAGGGATACCCACAGCCCTCCTCCCCCACCCAGACACCTCCACAGCGCGCAAAGTTAGCAGAATGTGAGTGTACTCGCCCCCTTGTGTCTGCTGTGATGCCCTCACGCGCCCATCCAACTCGGGGTAGGCCACCGCCAGGATCCGGAACATCAGGGGGGTCAAGGTCCGACGGGCACCCCTCCCACGTTGGGAGGCCATCCCCAGCTGAGCCTCCACCGTCTTCCTGCTCCAGCAGCGAATGTCCTCCCATCTCTTCCGGCAGTGGGTGCCCTGTCTGTGGTGTACCCCCAGGGTCCGAACGTCCTTGGCGATGGCACGCCATATATCCGTCTTCTGGTGGGCGCTGACCTATATGAAATGTACAGGGGGAGAAGAAAAGTAATTACCTTCTGCACCATCAATGTGAGTGGCCCCCCATCCCTACCCTTGCCATGTGGCACATGCACTCACCGTCGTTTCAAGCATGCCTCAATCTCTCCCCCCCCATCTTTCATCCACCCCACTCAACACAGGCATAGCCCATACAGCATGCTCTCAGTGTATTTACCTGTTTGTCTGGGGGACCGTAGAGTAGCGCGTACTGGGAGAGGACCCCATCCACAAGCTTCTCTAACTCCTCCGATGTGGAGGCAGGGGCCCTTTCCCCAGTCGCATGAGCCATTGTCCCTTCCAGACCGAGGTCACAGCAGCACTTGCAGTGTAGGTCCTCTCCTGTCGAAGATCAGGTATCGAGTGAATTAACAGAGAGAAAATGGCGGTCACGTCCGCGGCGGTGCGTACCGCGACCGCCGGCGCACATCGTCATTGGCTCCTGAGACCCATAGGGTCCAATGTTAGCCAATGCAGCATTGCGCCGCGGTCTTCGACCGCCTACCGCCACGGTGTGCAACGCCTGCGCAGTTACCTCACATCCCATTGTCACACTTTACAGGTCAGGCAGCAGCCATTTCAGGGGCCCACATGCCTTACTTTTTGTAGTGCGTCACACATACCTAGGCCTTGCATCCACACTCATACAAGCCATTCGATGGGTTAAGATCCGTGTTTTTTGAAAGCTGGGGTTACGTACCTCTGGGATGTTTGACTCTGTGCTCGCTGTTGTCCTTCATGGGCACCGTCCGCTGGGACATGTGAGGAGATGGCGGCATCCTCCGGTGTACAGACCGCTGGTGGACCTGTCGACAATGGAGGAGAGACATCTCATCCTGACATACAGGCTTGACCGTGCCACTATTCTGGAACTGTGTGCCCAACTGGAGCCAGACCTGATGTCACCTATCCGCCATCCCACAGGAATCCCCCCTCAAGTGCAGGTGCTGTCAGTACTCCATTTCCTAGCAAGTGGGTCATTTCAAACAACAGTGGCCATAGCATCAGGGATGTCCCAGCCTATGTTTTCCAACGTGTTGTCCAGAGTGTTGTCTGCCCTGCTGAAACACATGCGGAGCTACATCGTTTTCCCTCAGGTGGAGGATTTGGCTACAGTGAAAGGTGACTTCTATGCCCTTGGACATATCCCCAACATCATGGGTGCCATTGATGGGACCCATGTGGCTTTGGCCCCCCCCACAGGAGTGAACAGGTGTACAGAAACCGGAAGAATTATCATTCCATGAATGTCCAGATGGTATGTTTGGCAGACTAGTACATCTGCCATGTGAATGCCATGTTCCCTTGTTCAGTGCATGACGCCTACATCCTGCGGAATAGCAGCATCCCTTATGTGATGGGTCAGCTGCAGAGGCACCGTGTGTGGCTAATTGGTGACTCTGGTTACCCCAACCTGTCATGGCTACTGACCCCAGTAAGGAATCCCAGGACAAGGGCAGAGGAACGCTAGAATGAGGCCCATGGGCGAACTAGGAGGGTGATTGAGCGGACCTTCGGGCTCCTGAAGGCCAGGTTCAGGTGTCTCCATATGACAGGTGGATCCCTATTCTACTCACCAAAGAAGGTGTGCCAGATCATCGTGGCCTGCTGTACGCTTCACAACCTGGCTTTGCGTAGCCAAGTGCCTTTTCTGCAGGAGGATGGTCCAGATGGTAGTGTTGTAGCAGCTGTGGAGCCTGTGGAGAGTGAAGAGGAGGAAGACGAAGAAGACGACATAGACAACAGGAACACGGTGATACTGTAATATTTCCAATGAACAGAGGTAAGAATACAAACCGGCCTACTACATGTACTTAAACACTACTACCTCTGTACTGTCTGTCCTTTTCACCCAGTGTATGGTAACTGAGTTGTCACTTTCCCTTACGATTTCAGAGATCTGGGTCCCACAGTGTGACATCTGCTTTGTTTCCCCATGGACTACAGCTGTGTGACATTGGTATGTTGGCATCACAATGTAAATAAGCATTTTGGCACTGTAATTACAGATAAATATATTCACATTCACAGACAGACTCCTGATTGTTTTGTGCAATAACGGTGTTTATTAAGGTGCAAATTATTGGAGGGGGGTTGTAAATTGGTGAGGGGTGATGGTGGAGGAATGTCCATGGCAGAGTCCAGTCTATTAGTCTCACAGGTGCATTGTCCAAATGGGTCTGGGAAGTGGAGCTGGGGCAGTTTAAGGATGGACAGGGTGACAAAGTGGGACAGTGGGATGACTATCAGGGTGGTATCCTTTCTTGGCGGGGGTCTTGGCATCTTACTCTGTCCTCTTCCTGGATCTCTGGGACCGCTTGCGGGGTGGTTCTCCTTCTGCAGGGGATGGGGTGCTGGTGGCCTGTTGGTCCTGTGTCGGTGCCTCCTGTCCACTAGCGCCGGCGGAGGTGGTGTGCAGTTCTTGGTCCATGCTAGTGTCAGGGGCCCTTTGTGGTGCCACAGTGTCCCTCAAAGTGGTCACTACCAGATTCAGCACCCCTACGATGGTGCCCAGGGCGGAGCTGATGGTTCTGAGTTCCTCCCTGAAGCCCAAATACTGTTCCTCCTGCATGCGCTGGGTCTCCTGAAACTTGGCCAGTACCATAGCCATTGTCTCCTGGGAGTGGTGGTATGCTCCCATGATGGAGGAGAGGGCCTCGTGGAGAGTGGGTTCCCTGGGCCTGTCCCCACCCTGTCGCACAGCAGCCCTCCCAGTTCCCCTGTTTCCCTGGGCCTCTGTCCCCTGGACCGTGTGCCCACTGCCACTGCCCCCAGGTCCCTGTTGTTGGTGGGGTGGTGGGTTAACCTGGGTGCCCTGTAGTGGTGAACACACTGCTGCTTGACGTGTCCTGGAGACAGAGGTGTGGGCCCGCTGGGTGGGTGCTGTGCTGGTGTTTCCAGAGGGGGGTAGGTCTGCAGTGGCCTGTGGCTGTGTGAGGGGAACCGACTGTCCCGAGGTCCCCGATGGGCCGGGCTGATCATCTAGATCCAGGTCGAGAGAGCTGCAGTCATCACTGTGGGCCTCTTCTGGGGGGGGTGGACATTTGTGGACCCTCCTGTACGGTGACGTTGCGTAGGGGTCCTGCAGGGGTATAAAAGCATGATTATTGCATCTGTGTGTGGAATGGTGTGCAATGGGTGGGTGCCCGTGTCTCCCAGTGCTTGCATTCCTGAGTGGGGGCTTTTGTGTCGGTGGTTTGGGGGGTATGGGTATGTACAGTGGGCATGCTTTGGTGATGGGTGTCCATGCTTTGTGGTCGCATGCAGGGCTTGGTGTTGGGATCGGTGCGTTGTGATGGTGGGACATTTGCAAGGAGTAGGAGTGATGGGGGTGGGCTGAGGGTGGGGGTATGTGTTGGCATGCAGGTGGGGTGGGGGGGATGAAGTAGTGAAGATGTGACTTACCAGAGTCCATTCCTCCAGATACTCCGCCGAGGCCCTCAGGATGCAGGATCGCAAAGACCTGCTCCTCCCATGTCGTAAATTCTGGGGGTGGAGGTGGGGGTCCGCCGCCAGTCTTCTGCACTGCAATCCGGTGTCTGGATACCACGGAACGCACCTTCCCCCGTAGGTCGTTCCACCTCTTCCTGATGTCATCCTGATTTCTTGGGTGCTGTCCCACTGCGTTGACCCTGTCGACTATTCTGCTCCATAGCTCCATCTTCCTTGTAATGGACGTCTGCTGCACCTGTGCTCCGAATAGCTGTGGCTCTACCCGGATGATTTCCTCCACCATGACCCTGAAATCCTCCTCCGAAAACCTGGGGTGTCTTTGCGGTGCCATGGGGTGGTGTTGGTGATATGTGGGGTGGAATGTGTGGTGATAAGTGTGGTGATGTGTATTGGTGTGTTGTGTGAAGTGCGTGGTACTTGTGTGGGTGATGGTAATATGTGCGTCTGGGTGCTCGATTCTTCTATATGGTCTCTCTCTGTGCGTCGTCCCGATTTTTTTGTGGTGGGGGTTTGTGGGTGATGTGGGTGTGTGTTTTATATTGTATTGGGTGTGTGGGAGTGGTGTTTGTATGTGTATCAGGTGTGTGTATTTGGATTTGTCCAATGTGGCTGTGTTTTGTAGGAGTGTGTGTATTTTGAGCGCGGCGGTGTGTACCGCCAATGGGATACCGCGGTTGAAAGACCGCCGCGTGGATTCGTGTGTCGTGATAGTGTGGGCGTATTTCTGTTGGCGTGACGGTGTCGGTTTGGTTATCGCCAGTTTATCACTGGCCTTTGGTGTGGCGGACTTCTGTGGGTGTCTGGATTTTGGCGGTTTCCGAGTTGTGGGTCATAATGACCGTGGCGGTTTACCGCGGCCGCGGCGGTGTGTTAGTGGTCTTCTGCACGGCGGTAAGCGGCTTTTACCGCCAATGTTGTAATGACCCCCTATGTCTCTTCATTCTATGACACTCTACTCCACTCTTCGCCATTCTACCACGCTCTATGCCGTTCAATTTTATGACACTGTACTCCACTCTTTGCCATTCCACTACACTCTATGTCTCTTCATTTTATGACACTCTACTCCACTCTTCCCCATTCCACCACACTCTATGCCGCTCAATTCTATGACACTCTACTCCACTCTTTGGCATTCTACTATGTCACTCCATTCTGTGACACTCTACTCCACTCTTCGCCATTCTACCACGCTCTATGCCGCTCAATTCTATGACACTCTACCCTCTCTTCGCCATTCCACTACACTCTATGCCACTCCATTCTGTGACACTCTACTCCACTCTTCGTCATCCCACCATACTCTATGCCACTCCATTCTATGACACTCTACTCCACTCTTTGCCATTCCACTACACTCTATGCCACTCAGTTCTGTGACACTCTATCCCTCTCTTCGCCATTCCACCCTACGACACTCCACAACACTCTCCTCTACGGCACTAATGTTTAGCCATGCTGCCCAGCAGCCACGCTGGGGTACACCATGGCTAAAAAACATTGGCAAAGCCAACAGTTCTTGCATAGGCGAGATCTATTGGCTTTGGCCATGCTTGTCTTGAATAGGCCACAGCCCCGAGACGTTAAGCACAAGGCAGCCGCTCTGCTCCTTTGCATGCAGACCTCGCCGCCGATAAACATGCAGGGAGATGCCGGCCCGGGCTCCCTATTTAACCAGAACCGAATGAGTATTGAGCGGCGCGAGGCTGATCGCAAATGTCAGTCTCTGCATGGGACTGAGTTATTAGCAGCCAGCGGAGGAGAATTGATCGCGCCCCGAAGATGCGCTGAGAAGTCTTCCATCGCCGCATTAGAGATAGGAACTTCGACAAATGGGAACTAATTGTTGCAAACTGGCCCGGACATATATCTCTTCCTCCCGTCCCTTTGAACTCCAGCACCTTCACTGGCCTCAGAATATCCCGTAACGAACTAGATGTAAAATATTCACGAGGCCCTGCCCCTGTGCTCACAGATGAC
Organism: Pleurodeles waltl; assembly: GCF_031143425.1. Taxonomy (NCBI): domain Eukaryota; kingdom Metazoa; phylum Chordata; class Amphibia; order Caudata; family Salamandridae; genus Pleurodeles; species Pleurodeles waltl. Next base: position 47,050,267 of record NC_090440.1, on the reverse strand, counting down.
GAAGTTTATTTACTCAGTGACCAGGATGCACCAAGACACCAAGGAAGAGCGGTGGATTCGGGCTACTTGGATTTCAACAGGGCTGCTGCTTTAAGGTTTTTTTTTTAAATGTAAGATTTACCTACATAGTTGGCATTTTTTTTACTTAAATCGAGTCAAAAAATTCAAATAGAAGAAAAAACTCACAAACCATAAAGCCTACTTTGAGTTGAAAAGGGTTTTGGAAAGAAATGTGCATGCAGAAAACTTTCTATTGACAGGGCCTTCGCAACAGAAAAAACAGTGAAAAGTAGATACATTTCTCAGCTTCCGAAAGTGCAAAAGAAGTGAACTTCGTGAGCAGAGTTCTAATTCTGTGCCACTTGCCTTAAATTTCTGAAAAGGCCTTTGGCATACTGCCAAAGAGTGGTTGATGCAACTGATGTGAGACGCCCTTAAGGGATTCCCCAGTTAAGCAACTTTACTTAGTGTCATTTTAAGTATTTTGGAGACCATGGGCAAGCAATATTTCGAGACCCCTGTAATGAACACTTTTTTAAATGTTAATACTCATTTTCTGCTAATTAAAGCGTGCATGATGCCAAACAATACAGAATTAGATTAATCTTTAACAGGGTCACAAAAACAGGTGAACCATGTCTTGCATGGGACGCCACAACTCCTTAAGGTGACACTGCCTAGACAGACAGAGTCAGAAATAGAGGTGGGCAGAGAGGAGTAGAGGTATAGACAGAAAATTAGAATAGGCATAGGTCAAATAGAGAGAACACTCACTTTCTCAGGGAGCCTCTCGGAAGGTGGGGGCCCTAGCCAATTACCTATGTTGCCCATACCTTGAAACAGTGGTTCCCAACCCCTTGGGGGTCCGGGAAGCATTCTCAGGGGGTCCGCAACTGCTTAGAAAATTAAAAAATATTAACAAATAATGACAAATTAGGTCCCAAGCTTCCAGCAATGACACAGTGGGGGTCCCCGGATTCCAATGATGATTCACTGGGGGTCCTGGGTTCCATTAATGATAAAGTGGGGGTCCACAGAAGTCAAAAGGTTGGGAACCACTGAAACATCTCTTACTTTGCTTCTTTAAAATTTCTTGAAAGTTTGTCAACTTAGAGACAGCCACAAAGAAAGTGAAGTATAAAATAAGCATTTAAAAATCCAGCAAAAAGTTGTCTTTGCAGGAGAAACCCTTCCATAAAATCCACTTTCTGCAGGAGGTTTGTTCTGTGGAAAGAAAGGTTTAGTGTGAACATTCTCCAACTTCTACTTGCAGTAACATAATCAGCTGATATATTTTGGAAAATTCACAAACTTTGCACTAACACACAAACTTTGCACAAACCTTCCAGAAAAGGAACTGCACATGGCTCTAGTGTCTGTATGGTGAGACAGATGAGGAGCTTGCTTAGGAAGAAGAGAACAAGGCCCTCATTATGAACATGGCGGTAAACCCCGTCCCCCGCCGACACTGAACAGAATCCTGCCATTGGCGGTGAACAGAAACCTTCCATATAAAGATGCTAAAATCTGAATCCGCCAAAATTTCCACAGCCACCAGTCACCACCAGGACATTGTCGGCAGAAATGCAGGACATCCCACCCCATCACAGCCAAGCACACAAACTCCACGCCCTCCAAATAATGATGCACAAATCACTGTGGCGGTCAGTGGAAGTCGAACGACCATTGGCGGTACAGACCGCCACGGCCATAAATGGAACCCAACAGTAAGAATTGCACACATTGGCAAGTTTGAAACCCACACACCTGACACACATCCACAACACTATAAAACACTCACAGACACACCCCACAATCCTTTGCATCGCCAATAGGACAACTGAGATAGAGAACACCACAAGCAGACACTGAACGACACAATATGAGAATCACACACCCAACCACACAACATCACCCTCATCTAGATCCACACAACACACCACTCACAACACACACCATGCCACCCCCCAAACACCCACGCTTCACAGAAAGGGAGCTAAGGACCCTGGTGGACGAGATACTGAAGGTCGAGCCGCAATTATTCGAGGCATAGGTCTAGCACACACCCATTGCCAGGAAGATGGAGTTATGGCAGACAATAGTGAACAAGGTCAATGCAGTGGGACACCATCTACACACGAGGGACGACATCCGTAAGAGATGGAACGACCTGCGAGAGAAGGGGGGGTCCATGGCATCGAGGCACAACATTGCAGTCCTGAAGACTGGGGGAGGACCTCTACCAACACCACCGACTACACTGCCTGGAAGGAAAAGGTATGGCCATCCTGCACCCTGAGGGCCTCACTGGACTCACTGGACTCACTGGAGGAATGGACTCAGGTAAGTCATCTACAATTACCCCTTATCCACCACACCTGTAATGCATGCACTACCCCACCCCACCCCACTCCTCCAACATCCACCAGGACCACTAGCCAACCCAGGCCACAATCACCACAGCCATTCACCATGCATGCCCACAAATACATCAACATTCCCACATACCTCCCCCTGTGCACAGCCACCCACCCCTGCAAGGAATCACAAAGGCACTACAACACCCACAATGCACCACCACATCCTAAGCAAAATGCAATGACAACCTCACAAAGTCACCCTGCATGGTCAAAAAGTGGAAAACCCGCACAAAACAGCCCAGCCCTGTCCCCCCCATCCGACTATGCAACTGTAAAAGACATGTCCATTCCCCCCAACAGGCAACACCACCAATGCCACCCTCATGGACAGGGCAAGGAGTGGCAGTGCCCCACATGGAGACAGAGGCACCACCCAGGACACTGGAGAGGGAGCCCTGGACAGTGAGGAATGCCCTGGCACCTCACAGTCCTGGACCGTCGCCATCCAGCAGCCCCACCCAGGATACCACTGACACCCCTACCGCACACCCACCAACATCAGGCCAGGGCAACCGGCCCTACACCTGTGTATCCAGGCCACAGACTGGTGGAACACAAGGACAGAGGCCACAGTCACCACCTACCAACAGGTAGGAAGACGATGGCCCCAGTTCAAGTGGTACCACCAGACCTGTGCAGGGGACAGGGGGCTAAGCCCAGTGGGAGGGCATCAGTGGCCCAGGGGGGAGGCCACAGGATGGATGCTGCAGCCCAGGACGTGATCTCTGAGGTCCTGGGAGCATATCACCATACCCAGGACAGATTGGCCCAGATTGTTGCCACCCTGGAGCAGAGTGAGAGGCTGCAGAGAGCCCAACACCAAGAGACCATAAAGCAGTGGAAACTGCACAATGCCACCATGGCCAACATGGCAGGTGTGCTGCTGCACCTTGTCCCAACCCAGCCTGAGACCCCCACAGACCAGGAAGCCCATACTACAGGCCAAGATACAGACCGGCCAACAACAGCAGAAGCAGCAACTGGACTTGTGCCACCATCCCAGGATGAACAAGAGACCTGCACCTCAACCCGTACAGGCCAACACCAGGCACCCAAATGGCCCCTCAGGCCCAGATATGGCACTGGAACACCTGGCAAGACCAAGGCCCCCTCTAAGAAGTGACTCTGACAAGAACTATCCTCCAAGTGTGCCACAGAACCACAGTCCACACCGTGCAATAACAATCCCAAAAACTTTAAATAACAGATGGACTTATTACCACTGCCAACAATTGCTGAGACCATGTAACCAATATGGACATCCACCAGTAGCCCACTCCCATTACTGTAAAGAGCACCATGGCATCTCTGACACCAAATAAAACACCTGTTCACCAATGTAAATGTCCCCTGTCATTATGCTGAATGAAAATGAAGTGTGCATGCAATTGTCTCTGAAATCATTTATTCATATCTTAATAGCAGGAATGGCACCCCACGCATAACATGTGGTTGTGCCAATAGAATTGTCAAACAAGTTGTCCATAATGTCACATGTCCCATGCAAACCTGGCCACACTGACAATGTCTATAGACCTAACACCCCCAGAGAGGATAAGGCATACTGACAGTATGCTGCACAGACAGCAACAGCATCAAATAGTACCACTGAGTTGCTGGATGTCTGCTATGTGCCAAAAAGTGTCAGAAACACTTACCTATTATCCATCCTCTGTCCCCTTGTAGTTGTTCCATCATGTGTGGCACACTGCTGTTCCTCAACACAAAGGAATCATGGACTGATCCAGGGAACATGGCATTCACATGTGAGATGTACTGGTCTCCAGTACACACCAATTGAATGTCCATAGAGTGAAAGTTCTTCCTGTTTCTGTACACCTGTTCACTTACTCGTGGGGGGTGAGAGCTATGTGGGTTCCATTGATGGCTGGCACAGGCATAGAAGTCTGACTTGATGGCAGGGAGGTCAGCACTTGGGGAAACCTCACATATGTCTGCAGGTGTCGTACAAATGCATCCAGGAATCTGGACAGTATAATGCTAAACATTGGCTGTGAAAAACCTGCACCCATGTCCACTGTCACTTGAAATGAGCCCGTGGCCAGGAAATGGAGTGCAGAGAGCACTTGGACTTGAGTAGGGATGGCATGCTGATTCCGATTAGCCAGTCTCAGTGCTGGATCCAGTAATGCACAAAGTTCATGAATAGTAGCAAGGTTGAGTCTGTAATTGATAATGATGTGACGCTCCACCATGGTCCCAAATCAACAAGTGGTCTATACACCAATGGGGCCCTCCCACGCCACATGGGTCTGTACCTAGGAGGAGTGGATAACACATGTGAGGAACACACATCCATCTGACCACAATGTTAAATATTCAGCACTGCTGGCATTCTAGTCGACGACATATATGCATAGTAGGATGTTAAACTGGAGTGACATGTCCTCAATGATACATGAGGATTGTTGTGGTGAGTAAATTTATATTTGTTAATGCCTATGGGGGTTGGGGACAATAGGGCCTGCATGGGGAAAATGAGGAAATAACAACTGTGCAGTAATGGCCAAAATGTCTGCCCCCTGTAATCCAGAAATGTTGTAGTGGAAATTACCTCATACCGCTAGCGGTTGTCGTAATAGCGTAAGGCGGTGTTCACCACTGTGCGATTATTCATTGGTTAACATAGTTGTCAATGGGGATTTTTAGCGTATCATGACCTCCGCCGGCGGTGACGGTGCACACCGCCGCGGAGCGTACACCTTCACGTCACCCAAACTTCACTTGACTCCTGGATTTTGAGTATGCAGGTACTCCACTTAGTGTGCTGCTGTGTTCTGCCTCTGGTCCTGGAAATGGCACGAGAAGCAGGGGAGAGGGCCCCGGCCTTCACCAGCAAGGAATTGGACAAACTCATGGACGGGGTCCTGCCCCTGTACACCAGTTCTACGGTCAACCAGAGGTACAAGTGAGTAGGTGGATTGGGGGGCATGGATGTGTGTAATGTTGGTAGATGGCTGTAGACATGTGTGCACGTTTGACACTGTACAGTCGTGGGATACATGACATACTGCGTGTGTGAGGTTGTGTTATGCTGTTGTAGGTGTGTAGGAGGCTGGCCTGGTTTGTAGTGGTACCAAGGGGTAATTACACTCTGCACCAGGTCCAGTTATCCCTTATTAGTGTAGAAGAGGTGTCTAGCAGCTTAGGCTGATAGAAAATGGTAGCTTAGCAGAGCAGCTTAGGCTGAACTAGGAGACATGCAAAGCTCCCACTATACCACTGGTGTCATATGCACAATATCATAAGAAAACACAATACACAGATATACTAAAAATAAAGGTACTTTATTTTTATGACAATATGCCAAAGTATCTCAGTGAGTACCCTCAGTATGAGGATAGCAAATATACACAAGATATATGTACACAATACCAAAATATGCAGTAATAGCAATAGAAAACAGTGCAAACAATGTATAGTCACAATAGAATGCAATGGGAGCACATAGGGATAGGGGCAACACAAACCATATACTCTAGAAGTGGAATGCGAACCACAAATGGACCCCAAACCTATGTGAGCTCGTAGAGGGTCGCTGGGACTGTAAGAAAACAGTGAGGGTTCGAAAAATAGCCCACCCCAAGACCCTGAAAAGTGGGTGCAAAGTGCACCTAAGTTCCCCAGAGAGCACAGAAGTCGTGATGGGGGAATTCTGCAAGAAAGACCAACACCAGCAATGCAACAACGATGCATTTCCAGACGAGAGTACCTGTGGAACAAGGGGACCAAGTCCAAAAGTCACGATCAAGTCAGGAGTGGGCAGATGCCCAGGAAATGCTAGCTGTGGGTGCAAAGAAGCTGCCACCGGATGGTAGAAGCTGTGGATTCTGCAAGAACGAAGAGGGCTAGAAACTTCCCCTTTGGAGGATGGATGTCCCACGTCGTGAAGAAGCTTGCAGAGGTATTTTCGTGCAGAAAGACCGCAAACAAGCCTTGCCTGCTGCAAGGGTCGCGGTTAGGGTTTTTGGATGCTGCTGTGGCCCAGGAGGGACCAGGATGTCGCCAATTGTGTGAGGAGACAGAGGGGGCACCCAGCAAGACAAGGAGCCCACTCAGGAGCAGGCAGCACCCGCAGAAGCGGAACAGGCACTACGAAGAAGAGTGAACCAGAGCTCACCCGAAGTCACAAAGGAAGGTCCCACGACGCCGGAGGACAACTCAGGAGGTCGTGCACTGCAGGTTAGAGTGTCGGGGACCCAGGCTTGGCTGTGCACAAAGGAAATCCTGGAAGAGTGCACAGGAGCCGGAGCAGCTGCAAATCACGCGGTACCCAGCAATGCAGTCTAGCGTGGGAGGCAAGGACTTACCTCCCCCAAACTTAGACTGAAGAGTCACTGGACTGTGGGAGTCACTTGGACAGAGTTGCTGAGTTCCAGGGACCACGCTAGTCGTGCTGAGAGGGGACCCCGAGGACCGGTGGTCCCCCCTGGTGCAGCATGGAGACAGCCACCTTACACATCACAGACAATGCCGTCTTGATCGCAGATGAAGATGACCCTGCTTTCTAATACTGCTGGAGTGCTCAGTTGCCTTCTACAGTTGATCGTCCCACCCTCATATGCACCCTTAAGTTGCCAATGGAATACATTGTCAGTGTCTTTCAGACCTTACCAATCAATACCAGTTTGCTCATAAAGGCCACTCCAGATCACAGATCCCTATCACATGCAGCATTGCCCCTGGGTTCCATACTGTCTCCTGTTATCTTCAATCTTTACATGGGGCAGGTTTGTGCTCTCCTCTAAGACAACAACATCAAGATTCACCAATAAGCCGATGATACACAACTCCTACTTGAAAGTCTTATCTGCTTCAGACATCCAGTGCCTCAAACACTGCTTGCACATCATTCGGATCTGAATGGCTAGACCTACCTGAAGCTTAAGCCAACCAAGATAGAATTCCTACTGTTTGACAAGAACAACAAACAAGATACAGTACAAACCTGGCTCAATGGCATGAACCATGAGAGCTGCAAACCAGAAAACTCTCAAGGACAGCCAAAACATCAAGCTCTCCCCCAAGGAACACATTGCCTAAAAAAACAAAGACAACCTGGTGCCAGCTCTCTCTTGTAAAAAAATCAAACTATTTCTTCCAGAAAGTGTGTCAGAAGTGCTTTTCAAGCCCTTGCCTGCTGGCATCTGGATGGTGGTAATGCATACTCCATTGTCTTCCAGACTCCACACTGGCACACGTTAGGGGCATCATACACAGCCCAGTATATCTCATCCAAGCCCTGAAGAAATGTGATCACATCACCCCCACCCTGATAGAACTCAATGTGCACCCCTTGACAATCCAAATCATCAAACCTAGCTGCATCAAAACTAGCTGTATCATTTACAAGGCCATCACAACCAGTTCCCCTGCTTACCTTGTAAGCAAGCTCATCATCTCTGGTGGTTCTAGGCACAGCCACAGCCAGGACACCATCGGACTGCAGACTAAGAAGTGTAGAAAAGAAAGCACAAGACAAAAGACCTTTCTATTTATGCACCCTGTATCCATCACCACTACTCCACCACTGCTCCATCTACTTCAGCTCCTTCCTGGAAAGGTTTGTGGTGATCCATCAAGTGGGGGCCAAGAAAAGTGAGGTCCCAAAATGTACACTCCCCATGCTTTTTTCCATAAACATTTTTAGGCCAGGCAAAAAATGCTGAACAGAATTACATCACATTTGTCAGGAAGCTAGATCTTGGTCCGCAGATCGTGCTTTTCGTGATTTGGTGTGAATTAGCTTGGTAGTTTTTGTGACATTGACGGTCAAAAATAATTATATGTTTTAGCAGTTGGACTCATAAGAGTCTCCAAGACTCTCGTGAGAAACCAACTTTTAAAAAAGTGTTCCGATTCACCAAGAGAGTTATTTACTTTTGGGCATCTCACTCTGTTGGGAGTGAGACTCCCACAAGAGCGAGTGCTCTGACTGGCCTTCAGCAACATGAGAAAAAAATTCCGGCAGCCATTACAGGACCAGGGGACTTAGTCCTCTGTCCTAAAGTTTAAAAATAAATAGTGTAAGGGGGGAGAGTAGGGAAACCCTGACCCTCTAGGACCTGTATGTGGGACCCAAAATGCTACACTCCTGTGCGATTTAGAAAGGGGAGGAGGGCCGATTCCATTAAAGGAGGGGGGCATACATCAATGATGTAATTGGCGATGTCATCAGTGATGTCATAAATGATGCAATAGAACATGTCCTGAGTGATGTCATGTGTGAGGTCATAAGCAGTGCATGGGGAGGGTGCAAGTTATAGTTAGCACTGCTAAAATTAACTGGTGAGTTTTTGTGTTTTTTTATTTCAAAACAGTTATGTTGTCGCTGACATACTCACCTAACTATAACGTTACTTTAACCTTTGTTTTTTTAGTGAATTTCGAAGGTTTTTTTCATAACAAAATAAAAACAGATCCTTTTAGCACACCCAATTATAATATCACTGTGAACTTTGTTTTTTCAGTAAATATGTATATATATATATATATATATATATATATATATATACACACACAGCATAAATGTCACAAGTAATTTTGAAAGGTGAGTTTGGTCTTGCTGTAAAATCCTTAAGAGAAAGGATACACCCTCAGTGGGGGCACCTTTACCTTCCCTTCCCCAGGCTTTTTAGAGGATTTTTTGGAGCGTGGTTCAACTTGCTCACATGTGTATAAAGAAGTATACTCCAAGAAAAAGAAACAGAGCAGCTCCAGCCCTGGCATTATCTAGAGGGATGGTCCATTTTAGCTGCCTATTGATTAATAAACAGGTAGGCTTTTTCAAAAAATCCATAAATTAATTTTTCTGCAGGAGATGGGGCCCTGAAAAAGAGTGGGGTCTGGGCATAATGAGCCTCTGGTGAAGGCCCGGACTTTCGCCACCCCAGTTTTCATCAGAATAAAGATACAAGCTAATGCTCTGGGTTTATATAGAAAGTCTTCCTCACAGGGAATCGAACTTGCATCCTGGTGGCTGTGCACAGCTCTATGCAGCATGTGATGCAACCCACTATAGAACCTTAGACTGGTAAGTAATGTATTGCAGTCGCAGCTGTGGGTGCAGAAAGCAGTGGGCAGCAGGGAAACATAAAGTGAATAACTCTGGAGTGTGCCAAACACAGCAAAAGTTGTTTTTTCAACGTGACTTCCAATTGACTCCAGAAAACTCCTCCAAGATTGTTGAAATACAAACACCTGTTTTCCATTATTTTGGTGCGTGGTACACCCCAAAAACCCCCCTGAAGCTACGCTTTTGGTGGAATATTTAACAATTTAATATACTTTAAAAAAACGATAAAAATAGCACGCAGGTACTGCTGTCTTTGGCATTTGGCAGCAGTGGCAGGAGCTATGTGTGGTGTCAGCAGCAGTGGACTCTGGGAGAAATACTTTTGGCCCTAGCACTTCGGAAACACACAGAAAAATGGAGAAAATTTACTTTAAAACCAGTTCCGCAACCTTCCCAAAAATGTGCACACTTTCCCTTACAGAAAGCTAAAAAAGTTAATGCAGAATAGGACCCTTCTGCAACTTCAGGCCACTCACAATGAAATTTTAAAAATTAAGAAAAAACAAAAAAGGAAAAAAAATACAGGTGCATGCCCTTCATCAAACAACAAACCTTTCCAAAAGTTCTTTAACTTCTTTGATTTTTACAAACAAAAACTTAAACTCCAATTGAATATATATGCATCTGGGATTGTAGATAGGGTCAGTGATTCTTTCTCTCCAAATCCAAATGAAAAGTGACCAAGGGATAGACAAAGCAGGTTATGGATCCTTCTGGATAGGAAGAGGAAGTTGGAATCGTTGTGGCACTTTCTTCCTGTATTAAAAAAAAGTGAAATAAAACAAGTGTGTCTTGAGCCAAAACAAACTACCTGAACTATTCATTTGGGTGGGCTACATACTCGAAAAACTATTTTCGAGCTGATTTTGCTGCCGCTCGATTGGAAAATCCGCTCGGGATTGAGCCCTCTGATCCCGAAGGCTCGCAAACTCCCACCTACGCAAAATCACAAATCTCACTAAGGGACACAAAAGCTCTTTCATGCTTGCATGTTCGCATTTTGAAGCCTTGTGTTTTACCCATTGTCATTGTATTGCATGAAAAGGAAAAAAATTCCGCCACACAGGGGTTGGCGGACTTTGGCTGGAACTCTGCATTACAGGAGTAATACAGAGTTGCAAAAATTCACCTATTCTGCTTGCGGAATTAAAATTCCACATGGTGTTAATAAAAAGACTACTCACGCCATTTCTATTTAGAAGGCATGTGATATATAACATTACGTTCCTGACCTATTCATACATTTGAGCGCCACAGGCATGTCTTTAGGGACAGCTGCATCATTGTTACCCTAATTTAGAGATGCTTCTCAGGAGTCTTAATACATTGTGACCACATGCTCAAGATTTACGAATAAATACAGGATGAAAATCTGTGTTAAATTACTTGGATCGTGCAAACTATGGGTCAAAAACTCCTGGTTAAGGTAAAGTGAAACCACCTACCAGTAATGACAATTTCTGATATATAACGAAGAAGTAACTGACTCTTTTCTTGATGTGAAGACAAGTAAAACTCCATGAATGAAAAAGGAGAACATCATTAAAAGAAACCTAACAGAAACAATAGAAAAACTTCTTTTGCATCTCTAGACGACTCATCAGGAATATCCAGAAGCCTGCCTCATAAGTGTGCTGTTGGGATGAATCTTTAAAAAGAACTAGGAGGTGTAGCAATAAAACATCTCAAATATTAGTGCCCTGGACCAAGTAGCAAATTCAAAATGTCCTCTAACTTTGATGCAGCCAATAAGGTTCTAGATGTAATACTTGTCTACTGGAATGAGCCCCAAAGGTTTGTGTATCTTTTTCAGCCAAAGATATAGCCTCCTCCCATCTGGTTAAAGGAGAAAAACCCACAGGAGCATGTTTTTTTTAGAAATATTAACAAATGATTAGAGGACATTCTTAAATCAGTAGTCATTCATTCATAATATTTAAGACTACACACAGATTTGATTGAGAAGGAACATACGGACCCTCACCACTGGTGAAGACATTCTTCATGTGTTGAAAAACAGGAAGGAAGACCCCTGAGGGAGAAAAATGTCTTGTAGGGGGCCTTATTAACAAAGGTAAACTTACATTTTTGTGTGCGTTTATGACTGTTTGCTGTTCACAAAGGGATTTATGAGTAGTATCTTTACAAGTACCCATGGACCAAAAGGATTTTATAACACTAGCAGCTAAAGGTAAAAGGTCTGTCAATGACTAAGCATACCAGAAGGTTTTAAAGCCATTAACTGTATATTAGTGGATAGGATCAGATGGTAAATCTCGCTATGGGGATCTTAAAGGAGAAATGGATGCAGTTCAGCAATAGCAAAGACACTTTTCAAATCATAACAAAAGGAGGAAATGCATAAATATTACTAATCTTGCAAGAACATGTCTATGGCAAGAGTGTATTTTAAAAGTGGGGTAATTGTAAATTCAAACAAGACGCAAAGATTTGTTGGATTAAATCCCCTCACATGAAGGTACCTGGAGTGTCAACTTGCCATCATATGAATGCAGGAAGGATTTCCAGGGGTCCAAACTTTGCACCTCCCAGACATTTTATCTACTGGACCACAGAAATGTTGTTCATCTGCAAAAGTACAGAGAAATATGCATTGTCCTTGGTGAAAGTGAATTACAAAGGAGCCTTCAAAAGAAATTCTTTTACATATCATGTCCTACCAGCTGAGTACTGAAAACTCCAAGAACCTCATCTACACAGACTGGCATGTGACTCAGGCTTGATCTGAGGATCTGAAAAAGGTGTAAGACCATTCCAAGCAACTAAATGGTCTTTCATCATGTCATCTCTTCTCGAATATCTTTGTCCAAGGGTACTTTGGGCCAGATGTACAAAGCTTTTTGCGCGTCGCAAACAGCGAATTTGGCTGTTTGCAACATGCAAAAAGCACATTGCGATGCACAAACCCCGTTTTGCGATTTGGTAACCTGGTTACCGAATCGCAAAACTGGTTTGCAACTCGCAATTAGGAAGGGGTGTTCCCCTCCTAATTGCGACTCGCAGTGCAATGTAGGATTGTTTCGTGACTGCGAACGCGGTCGCAAAACAATCGCAGTTACGACCCATTACAAATGGGTGCTAACACATTCACATAAGGGAAGGGGTCCCCATGGGACCCCTTCCCCTTTGTGAATGTCACAGAAAATATGTTTTGAGAGCAGGCAGTGGTCCTACAGACCGCTGCCTGCTCTGAAAAATGAAACAAAAACGTTTCATTTTTAGTTTTTGTAATGCATCTTGTTTTCCTTTAAAGAAAACGGGCTGCATTACAAAAAACAAAAAAACTGCTTTATTAAAAAGCAGTCACAGACATGGCGGTATGCTGTCCTCAGCAGGCCACCATCCCTGTGAGGGCCGACATTCGCAGGGGGGTCGCAAAGTGCGACCCACCTCATGAATATTCATGAGGTGGGCATTTGTGACCCCCTTGCGAATCGCAGATGGTGTCAGGGACACCATCCAACATTCAGAGTTGCGAGTCACTCTGACTCGCAAATTGCGGGTCGCAATTCTGAATGTTTCTACATCTGGCCCTTAATCTCTATAGACAGACCCTTCCCTAAATGCCTGATCTTGAGATATTAATGTGCATGGGAATGAAAGGGCCATGGAAAGGAGGCACTGCTCCTACTTGTTATTCAAAACTATTCAAAACTTTTTGATTTAACAACTGTCAGCATTTATACAGCTTTTACCAAGAATCCAAACTATAGAAGAAACATCTCACAAGAACAACACAATGGGAGTTTCTCATCATTGGGCTCAGACTCCCTGCTCTGTGCAGGATTGGACTATGATGAGGGACAGGTCGGAACAATTGCTTTCTAGCTCCCACAAGCTATACCACTGTGGGGAAAAGGAAGGTCTTGCAGATATCTCACCATGAACTAATTCGGAAATGAGGCGGAGGGAAATATCACGAAAGATGCTAGCTGTCCTCAAACATACTAGTTTGTCTAACTCACAGAGATGAAAATAAAGAATGTAGGATCATTCACTGCACCCAGGGATTGTTGAGAAATGTAGTTCTTTTATGATTTTGCAACTCTACTAAAAGTAGCAAGTTAGGAAGATATATTATGAGCCTCCGGTCTTGTAATAAAATGCCCATTGCTAAGGTTGCTCCACCGCCGCCACTGAAAATTTCAGGCAATAGACCCACTTTCTCATTGTAGCAACCTTCAGCACTAGGCTCCATCCTAGACCCACACTCAGTGTGGTTTTAAGTGTATCATGAAAACCACAGAAAAGGTAGGCATTCGCATGTGCAACTACATCTCTCCCCACATTTACTCCTACACAGTGGTGTGGGCACAGCTACGTGTCTGTAGCAATGTAGATTGAGCGGTTTCTGGCATGGGTGGTGGACATCAAAATACTTTCAGTCACACATTTCCATCTAACTCTTACGCATCCTTTTTCTCACTCGTTGTCATTTAATATTTGCTTGTATGTGCAACAACAAAACAAGCATTTGCAATGCAACAGGTCGCGCATTTTTCCGAGTTAGAGCTATTAGCAGTTGTAAACGCCCAACCGGACTTTTCTTGCCACATTAAATGGAACAAAACGAGTGCGATTGCGCTGTTACAGTTCACTCGTAGTGAAACCTATCGGTAAAAGTCCAATTATCTACGTGACCGTCAAAAGTACAATTAACTATGTAACAGGGTCGATGTCAGGGAAAGCGCTCGACTTCTGCCAAGTGAGATCGCGCTGCGAACAAAGATAAAAAGTAGTCCATAAACCAGACAGAAAACAGCGAGCCTCGCATGTTTTCAGTACTTGGTTGCTGCGCTCGAGGAGGGCTAGCCACCGGAAAAGGCATGACATATGCATGCCTTCCACTAATGAAAGCAAGCAGATTTTAACAGGCAAGCCCACGAACCAATGAAAGACACTGACGTGACATAGATGGGGCTTTGAGCCCTTTTCTAACTCCTAAAGCGTCTCGCAAGCGAAACGCATGCGCAAGCGCATGCAACGCAGGCTCGACCCTAAACATGATACAGGGACACTACCTGCCCTGATGCACAACACCAACACTACCCATACAAGCAACATGAGAGATGAACCTCTTCCATCAATTGCTCGGCCACGGATAACTGCGTTGCCAGTCTGCAGACCCACATCAGTGCCTTATTATTAGGTTTAAAAAGTGATTCAATATACAACTAAAATGCAATACTATGATATTTGTAACAACTGTTTAGTTTTCGCACATCCCAAACTGAATTGTCTTCAGACCTTTAAGTTAACGTTTGTGATTATTAAACAACCAAGGAGTACTCTGGAAGGATGAACAGCTCAGTCTGCTCTGCCATGAATGAAACTTCTCTTAAGCAGCCTCTATCAACGCAGAAGGTCAAAAAGGGTCACGTTCACCCCCCAATATTTTACACCACACTGCCAGGGTCACAACATGACGCACAATAACTGTACACTTGTGTACCGTGCCTCCTCCTCCCCCCCTGCATAATCTTCCTAAATTCAGCAAACAAATCTGCACTGTTGGCAGACATACATCAAAGCCATGCAAATATATTGGTTTCTTCCCATTCGCCAAGAGGCAATGTGTCAAATAAATAATTTATCCCGGCTGAAGCAGAACTGCAAAACAAAGCAATCCCTCACCGGCCTTGCATTATTGATTGCCAATAACAAGCTACTTGCTAAGACGAACGAGCCCCTCATTGGGGCCTGGACCCTTTACCACATCTCGACTACATACATCAGGCTCCGCTGCTTGTTGTTTTAAGATGTGAAAACATATCTTGCTTCATGTCTGCTCATTTCTCTTTTGGCTGCCTGGAGTCTTTCGTCACTGCCAACCCTAGAGTCTTTCTTTCTGTCGAGTTGCCACGCGGATGCAATCAGTCAACATGCAGTCAGCTGGGCAATAACATACTGTATGTTGTGTGTTCGGAGGCGCCTCTTCACTAAGATGCAGCCTGTGAGCCATCCATCAAGTCCTGAGACGTTTTAAGAGAGTTGTGCGCTATATAAGTGTTATTTATCTATGACAGCCGTATGTCACCTCACACCGGTATCCTGCCAGAGCCTATAAAGATATAACATATGTAGCGCTAGCTTAGATGTATGATGCCCAATAGGTGCTGATCTGCATCGTGGTGCTGTCAATCACGTAATCCCACATTGACAGGGTATGGTATTTTATGCATTAACAGCACAACGCACGCTGGTCCAGATTTACCAAGGTTTTGCATCGGGTTTGTGTTACTTTTTGAATGCAGACCAGATGCAAAATCTTTTTTGTGATTTTCAAACCAATGAAAATTGGTATTTGCGGTGGTTTGTAAAAAAATAGGTAACACAAACCCAGACCTGCCAACTTCACTAAAAACCTCCCAGTGTGAGGAGGGGACGTGGCCTCGTGCCGAGAAGCACCTAGGAGGCACTTTTGCCCCCATCCCGGCCCCATATCCCACCTAAAAAAAATAAACAAAAAAAGCAAAGCCTTGCTGGGGCTGCTGCTGATGTCCTGGGGTGTTTTCACACCCATCAATGGACATCGGCAGCTAAAAGCCTCCGACAATGTTTACAGTGGTTTTCAGCTCGGTTTCCCTCCCACCGTGTAATATTCGCTCCTCACTGGGACTGTGTGAGGGGAGCCAATATTGTGTGTCACACCTTGGCACCGTTAGTTGGCAGGTCTGGGGCGATCCCGTGCAATCATCCGTGGTCACTGACTCATCCGTGCAAAATCCTATCTACTAACAAAAGTAGGCAGGGCTTTGACCCAAACAATAACGCCACTTGAAAGCAGGCGTTAAAAGGACACCACACATACACAGTGGGAAGGTAAAAAAAACTATGCTAGACTCACGCAGACACCCTTGTGCCAAGGTGTGTGGTGCACGGTTGCTGATTGTGCGCCGACCCTAGGGACAGGGGAGGACAGTAACATATCTCTTGAGATTTGGGGCTCTCCTGCTCCCTCTCGGAAGTGCAGCAATTACAGGTGCTGCGTTGCTTGGCATCTTTGTAAGTCTAGCCCTCAGTGTCCCAGACCTGCCAACCTCAGGAATAATTTTCAGTGTGTGATCGTACATGGAAAACGGGGGCGGGTCTTGGAGAGGAGCGGGCCAATGGAAAATAAGACTTTGTTCCCTCTGAGCTGTGAGAATGTCACACTTACCTTCCTCCCCAGCAATAATGAAATCTAATGCGACCACCTCCAATAGCCTGGGGACCTTTAAATAGAGCCCAGCTGTTCGGGGTCTTCACGGCTGAGCTGGAAACATACTCTGTACAAGAGTTTCTAGCTCACCCTGTGACATTGCTTCTTTTTCAGGTTGCCTTGTGATGAGTGAATAAACCATGTTTCACACAGAGAGGTCAATGTGGGCAGGATCTGTGGGAAAGGACATGCCCATGTTGTTTTAAATTTAGAAAAAACAGTTCCCATGCTATTTGTAACAAAAAAAAAAGCCTGAATGGCTAATGCCAACCTTGAAGTTCCTCTGGCTGAAAGTTAAGTGGGGGCATCCTGTACTGTGAAGGCAAGAGGGCAGAGGGTTAAAGAAGATGCAAACCTTCTTAGCAGGATTCCTGTTATCTGAAAGAATTTTACATTTATGCAATTCCTTCGAAAATGTAAAAGAGGCCTTGGTGGCAATATAAGCTTTAATTGTGTGAAGTCACTGGCTGCTTCATGGTGACAAAGATTTAGGCCTAATTTAGAGTTTGGCAGACAAGTACTCAGCCCCAATGTGAGGGATATTCTGTCTGCCTTATTACAGGTGCATTATATCCTTTCTGAGAGGTAATGTCCTGGAGTGTGTCCTTTTAATGGACACAAATGTTTACACTAGATAACCGCTTGACTGTGTATTAACATATATATATATATATATATATATATATATATATATATATATAAAACGTTTTTTCCATCTTTTCATTTAAGAACCATGCATTATTTTATATACAGTTACCTGCTTGAAGGTGAAAGACCAACAAAAGTGTTATAGAATATTTGTCCATCTTAGCCACACTTTTGAACTCACCCCACACCCACTCACTGCCCCCATTGCTCAGGACCAGGGTTACTACCATTTTTTTCTCATCTCAACTTTTGGTTGCACAACAGTGCAGTGTGAGTCGGCAGGCTGGATGTTCACGATCTGTCTATGTAAACCCTCCTGAAAAGTGTCAAAAAATGCTGTAATCTGCTTAGAATAGAAATACAACATTAAGGGCCAGATGTATCAAACAATTTTGCATGTGCAAACAGTGTGAATCGCAAAATTCCACCATTTGCGAATGCAAAAAAGACTTTCAGGATTTATGAAAGACATTTGCAGTGCAATTTTAAGGAATCGCTAAAATAGCGATTCTCTAAAATTGCGACTCAATTTAGCGAATTGCAAATTGCGATTCCCTAAATAGGTTATTGCAAATGGGGAATACCTATGTGTGATTACCTATGCACATGTATCATGCATTTCCTAAATGCGAACTGGGCATTTAGGAAATGCAATTACCACTAACTTAAATTTGGTGGTAACCATGTGCAATTTTTAAAAATGCATTAAAATGCATTTTCAAAACTGCTATGTAGCACACACGCCCCTAGGGCATGTGTACACTTTACATGTGCACAATTTATTCGAGGGGAGGCATCAAAGGGGGTCTTAGGCCCCCAGCACTCTTGGATTTGCATTACCTATGTGGTGAATTCTTAACAGGAATATGCAAATTAGGGAATGCAAAACTATTCGCAACTCTGGGCCATCAGGCCCATAGGGATGAATGGAGTCTTATTCCCTAATAGCGATTCCCTAAATGCGATTGCAAATTTTAAGAAATCACTATTAGGGATTCGCTATTTTCTTACATCCCATTTTGCATTTCTCAAATAGCTATTTCTTAAAATTCGCTATTTAAGAAATGCAAAACGGGTCCTTGATACATCTGGCCCTAAAACATAACACATTTAGTAATGGATCGCTAACGGAATATCGGAGCCACAAATATTGTGGGGTCAGAATATTCTGTCAAAAATATTGAGTACCAAAATATTGAGAATGTAAGAGCAAGTAAGTAAGTATAGATTGACTATTCTCGACTCCACGTCTATGTACCTTGAAGATATAAGTATCATCAAGGTACATATATGTGTAGTTATATATAGTTAAATTGTACTTACCTATAGAAACTTTTCTTCACAATATTTTGGTCCTCGATATCCTTGATGTGATATTTTGTCCCACAGTATTTTTGGTTCTGGCGTTCTTTCTAAACTCCGCAGTAATACTGTATCATAGTTTGTAAAATGATGACCAGTTTACTACCAGGGTTTTGTGCATATTCTGATTTTTGTCCTTGCAACAGGAAATGATGCGCAGAAGTGGTCTTTTTTGCCCCCATTGTGAATGCCCGTTAATGCGTTGGGAGGTTCTGGGGCTGGAATCAACAATACTGGCCACTATCTCCCTGTGGAATCAATGGTTTAAGTTCCTGGAATGGGCAATAATCCTACTGGACCTGGAATTACCAGGTACTTTTGCACAGGTTTTTCTGGATTCTAGTTAGTTTTTTGCAGGTACTCACCACCCGCTCGGAGCAGATGGTACATATTTGTGTGGGTACCTGTGGGAGTTGGATGGTGCAGTGCAACAACCAGGCAGGGTGCCAGTGTTGTGCATTCTCATAGGAGAATATTGGCTCCTCTGACTCTAGTGCTGGCAGGGGTGAGCAGGAGCCCGGCTGCGCCCCTGCCCTCCGGCCCCTCCCATCTCCACCCATGGTTTCACCCGCTGCCGACCCACACCCAATAAACGGGTCTGTGTTTCATGATCCAGAAATGTCATGTCTGGAAATACCAGAGCACTTGGAGTTGCCGGAAGCAGTATCCCCCCACAAATGGATACCGCAGTGGGGAGGGGCACAACACAAGTGTTATGGGCTAATTCTTTGTGTGGTCTCTTTCAGTTTAGAACTTTAAATCTGCATATCTTGGTAAGTGTCCCAGGCTCCATTCAGTTGCCTGGTGGAGCCTTGAACAGTCATCAAAGGGGCATTCTGTGCTTCTCTGATGTTATACCAATGAACCTGGTTCATGTTCAAACTCTTCCTCGCCTGTAACTTCATGCCACCCTCAATCAACAAGCTCCCGCAGCCCCTGCGGCGTAGGGGAGGGGCAAACTATTCAGGGCCCCCTCAACCCTGCAGGGGCCCTCAATTCAGCTCAGTGTCGATGATCTGTGAGATATGGGAGACTCAGGAGCCCCTCATCACACTGTGCAGAGGAAGGGGACATAGTTGTGTCTTACTAGACCGGATGCGAGCAGGTCTTAATGGAGGCTTAACTGGGTTTTCCCGCACATTATCCCACATCATGGATATAGTTTTTTACATAAACTAAGACCTAAAATAGATTTGTTTTAGTTCTAAACCCCACAAAAATAAAGGAAGGAAAATTGCACAGACAAACTGCATGTAACAGAGAGCTGGCTAGCCACCGGGGGAGGTTAGCCACACACCGGCAAGGTTGCTCCCCATTTCTTGCACGCCACTGATATGCTGATTCTGGATCTGCTACAGATTAAAGATGCATGGTCTCATTCAGGGTTCTCTGCCTCAGCAGAGACGGATGATAGATGCACTGATTGGTGTGCATCTCGTTAGACTCCAAGAGGGCCAACCTCAGCGCTTCATCCTTCAGAGCTTCTTGCGCCAAGAGGCAATTTAACATGTGGTGTTTGCTATGTATCATCTCTGTTCTCGGTTACAAACATTATTTGCTGACAGGTGCGCAGGAGAAGATGAAATTATGTGATACGATGTCCACGCATAGTTAGGGCTACCATTCCTGCCTTAGACCACACAGTTTGTAACCAATTATTGCTGTTTGTAGATACTTGGTGGCGTCTCTGTGAAACCCTCGAGGAAGAGGTTTGAGGCATCGCAGTAAATAAGTTTATGTGAAGGTAATATATTTTTTACATTGCACATGTTAGCGCTGGTGGGGAGAAGTGGACAAAGTTGTGTGATTTCTTCCCTTGTATAATGCATATATTTAACACGAGATCTACAGTTTTATATGCGGGCTGCCTGAGAGTGCACATTCAAGTGAATATCTAGACTTTCACATTGTTTTCACAGTTTATCAGTGCCTGAGTTACCACACAGAGGTTTTGTCTAAGACCCTGATGTTGAGTCAGATGGACCGTGATGACGTCACAACATTCTGCTTCGCCTGATTGGGAGTGGGCCAGTTTTTTCTGCACCTGCTTTTCCCAGGTGTGGAAACACTGGACCCATTTTTCCAGACAATAATTTGTCTCGGACAAATCGCATGAAGATTTGGGAGGCAGTAGACAAGGACTGGTGTCTTTCTGACACCCATTCAGCTAGAAGTGACTTAACATCACACCCAAGTCCAACATCTTGGCCACCTCTGCCTTAATGCACTCCTCGATTGTGGTAAAGCTTGCCCTTCAGTAGCAAGCTATCCCCTGTTCCTATGCCATGTACGTAAACAGGAATCAACTGAGGAGTAAGCGAAAAGTGACAGAAAATTCGTCCTAGCAGCTCTACACACTTTTTCTGTTGCTGAGGTGTTACTCTGGGGCAAGTCATACCCTATCTGCACAACCATCTTTCACCTCACCATGCAGCATGTCGGAAAGTGACTCGCTGTCTTGCTCATCCTCCTCTTTCTTTGCCATGATGACCACTGTGAAGTCTCTACAGATGTCTGGCTACAGCTGGTTCACATGGACGTCCCTATTGGGATTCCTTGTGGCAACTCTGTCCAAAACGTAGTGAACCTCAGAAACTTTTTGCACTACTTTATGCGAACAACACTAATATCCTCCAAAACTCTTGTTCAAATGAGTTTCAGCACCAACACCTCGTAATCCTCCTGATACCCAGTTAGTCCTTTTCTGGTCAGACCACTCCTTCATCAGTGCTTGACTTGCCTGCAGATTTTCTTCATGTGACACATGTATTGCACTGCCAATATCCTGAGGCCAATCACTTAGTCCTCTACATTCTTATGAGGTGATGACGCAGAAAAAGAAGGACGAACAAATATTCATATATTATGTAACCAAAATCGTATAAGGTAGTGTGATTTTAGCAAAGGAAAATAATGTACGTGGGAAATTGTGCCCACGGGGTAGTTCGCCATTATTATAAACGGGCTTAATTAATCATGAAGAATTGACAAATGTAGTAATCCGTCATAATTGCAAATGTATTCCATGATTTTCTTGTTGAAACTGTTATATGCTTAGCTTAAATTTAGCAGAGGCTTTGGCCTAGTTGCCTGGTCTCAAATTTTAACTGCGTGGTTTTTTCTTGCATTAACAAAGACATTATTTTATTTTAAGGCTGTATTTTTCCAGTAGAGATGACTAATACACTTATCTCAAGTTTCGTGCTAGCTGGTTTCATCCTCTTTGATGCAAGGTCAGCTCCTGCAGGTGCAGACAATAAAGGCACTAAGATCAAATTAATTGGCAAACTTTGTTGCAACTTGTGTTCCAAGGCTCCAAGGACAATGTATGTAAAAATGAGTACTAGGAGAAAGATACAATTCATTGGTCAAATTGAAGCCACCCTATGAACCCTCCAATGGAAGACCCTGAAGAATTTGGAATGTTTCTTACTTAAACCCACCGGACAAAGAGAAGTCAGCCATTTTCTTTGATGCCATTTTGAAGGCTGATTCAAGAAGCCATCTTGAACGACCCTCCGATGCCTTTTCTCTGTCGCAGAGAAAGAGACTTTAAAGAATTCTCACCCTAGAGACTTTAACTTTAATTTTGCCCCGTCTTGTCCATGCAGTGACTTTTGCCCCATTCTCCTTGCTGCCGTAAGGAAACTTGCCCTTAACTTTGCCCCCTTTGAAATCTGCCCCATGCTGATCGAACCAGTACCTGAAGGACAAAGTCTTTTCTTGAATGCTGATTGTATTTGGTAAATATGAAAGGATTATTGTATTATGCATTGTGTTTTCCTTGCTAGGTACCAACTGCTAATTTTGATAGGGCCCAAGCTAGAAGTTTTCTAAATTTGTGTTGACTAAATTCGTTTTGCATGAAGCCCCACATGCCAATGTTAATTAGAGGTTAGTTGAGATATTCACTTGATGCACCATGTTGAATTGAAATCTTGTTATGCTGACCGATGTATGCGATTAGTCAAATTCAGTTACTTATATTAGTGATTTGCATTGCTATAACCGAGTGCATTATAATCCAGATTTTGCGAAGATTGCGTTTCTTCCGCCGCTATGGACAGCTAGTAATGTTCGTATATGTATACCATTTGATTTTGAGACTCACTTATATCGTGCTAGCTTTGTTAATATAGGGAAATAAATTCATTAACTTCAAATATACTGGTGTGGTTATTCAGGACTGAAAGGTCATGGTGCGTCAAAATACTGATTGTTATTGATTTCTAATGTGTCGCATGATCTATTGATTAAGTATTGGGTATTGACTACAATGGTTATTGATTATTGATTTGAGTGATCCGACTATTCTTGGATGAGGAGAGCCCAACTCGGTTAAAAAGTTCACCGACCTCCAGCGTGTCCAAGTACAAGTAATTTATAAGGGCTGGACGCGCTATCAGTAGATGGTAGCAGAGATTGATGGTTCCGCCCTTTGGGACCCCATCCGAACAGTAGGCGGATTCAAGTTAGAATTTTCTTTGATAAAACAAGTTGTAGAGATGATGATACCCTAAATCCCCAATGACTTTCCCGGAATCTCAGAGCTTGCGAATGGAGGAAATGGAGGTGTGAGGATGTTTTTGGGGTTTCTAGTGACGGTATGAACGAAGTTAGGGTTTCGCGCTTGCAAAGCTTATGCCCAGACGAATTGTGAAGTTTGTGAGGATTTTAGGGGGTTGCAAACTCCAAGGAAAATTTTAGAGGAGTGACACTCCAAAGTGTGAGAGTAGGGAAGTCGTCGAACTTCACATGTGTGTAGCGCTTTGTGCAGGAAAAAATTGTCCACGTGGTTGTTGATGTTGAGACGGGCCCTGCGAGGTTGAGAGACTCCGGAGTATGTTGAAAAGTGTATGAGACACTTGATTGATGTTGTAATCTGTTCGGTTTAATAGGTTGATTGGGCGTGGTCAACGAGTCAGTATGGATATTGAGGAATGAAAGAAAATTTTCGACTTTGAGATTTGACGAATTCTAAGGCGCACTAGAATAGTTCATTGATCAGTTGAGAGTAAAATTTGCGGGTCAAATTTTGCTTGTGAAAGTGGGAAACCGAGAAAGATGGAATAACTGCTGAGGCTAGTGAAAAATCCCTAAGGTTTCTGAAGTGATTGTATTACCCTTCCTGTAGTAAACCGACAGATTTGTTTTCTTCTTTTTGGTTAGTGCTCGCTATATATATTGCAGAAATGAGTTTTGAGTGAAGCTGAATGAAGGAGGACAAGCCGCAAGACTTTGTCAGTCGCAGTGTGTGGGTGTGATGTCACTAGGAGCCGCGCTGGGATAGGTTGGTTGGTGAGAAGGGTCGCGCACGGATTGGACGCAGTCCGTGAAGCGCAATTGGTGGGGAAAGGCAAGCGAAGAGTATTCTGGGAATTAAAGTCATTTATTGATTACATTTTTGAAAATAAAAGACGGAAAGATGACATTTTTCAAAGCACTTAAAAGTGCCTTGAGGGGAGATGTATATATTAAAGCAAACGTAGGAGAAGAAACACCGCCTGAGGGTACACCAGCATATATTATGATTGAAGAAAAGGGTGTCGCACCATGTCTTTGGCTAAAGCAATGGTGCAAATTAACAGAAAAGCATGGAAGTGTAGCGTTCCCTATCCATGGGTCGTTTAATCTAAGAGTTTTGGAGAATCTAAGATTCACACTATACGACATGAAAGTACCTCCAAGACCAGCACAGTTTGAAGCATTAGCAATTTGGGAACTAATGGCTAGAAGGCAACAACAAAAGAAATTTGAGACAAGAGTGAGAAAAGTAGAAAAGACACTAGCGGATGCTAGAGGGGACAGTACTCAAAAGGTTTGGAGATCAGACGTATTGCAGGGAACTAAATTGTTTCCAGCAATTACTGACGAAGCAGAGACGGAAGGAAGGAAAGCTACCTATAAAACAAACAGGAGTCAGTCCAGAGATAGAGAAAACAACAGAAATTCGAAAAGGTCAGACGAGTCAGACGATGAGGAGTTCATTATGCAATTGCTAAATGACCGCCCGCCACCATATGTGGAAAGCGAAAATGGCCCAAGCACTAGTACTGCCCCACCAGAACCAATACAGGGTACTGTAGCCCCGAATTTGAGAATATCGCAGAGGCAAAGTAGTCTCGACATGCCTTTTACACCAGAAATACCACAAGTTCAGAGAATATATCCAGATGTGCCTAAATTGAAACCTGTCAATGATTATCAGCCACAGGTTCAAAGGCGCTATTATGATGAGCATAATTTGGAAATGACTTCTAGTTTAATGGCGCAGGGAGGACAGAATTACCAAAGACCAACATTGATTCAAGCCGAATCAACACAAATTTTGATGCCTCAAAAGCAGATGCAAGAAGTGCCAAGGTAAACTCATAGAGCAGAAAACCAGTTAGACATGCCAGCAATGATGAACCATAATGTGGGAATTAACATGCCACAGAATTCAGGGAGCAGACAGAATCCGGATGCAATATCTTTGCCTATCACTGTAGGTCCGCCAATGCCATTGTATATACAGGCAAAGCCAAATGTATGCGAACAGGTTAATGACACAAAACGAGACAGGAAAGAGATGCATAGAAAATACTCCAGAAACAACTCCGGTAGGAACACTGCCAAATAGATCTGGGTCTTTGTTGGAATTTAGTCCAATTCCAATTTGTGCTCCGTCAACTGTGGTAAGGTCAAGTCCACCACTAATAGTACCGCTAACTTCAAAAACAGAAACGTTACAGAAACCATCAGTAGCGGTCGATGTAAGTGCTACATTGATGGGACTGAACGCGCAATAGCTAACACAATGGTTGAACAGCCTGAACTCCCGACAGAGTACACCCAGCGGGAAGGGAGAAGAGTATTTGAATAAAATAAGATTGGGTATGGAAGCAGACAAACTAGTAGAGGGAAAGATGGGTTTGAACAGGTTAGAATCATACACAGAAGAAGATACATGTGCCCTAGAATTACAAGAGAAGTAAGCAGCATACATAAGAAGTTACAAGAAATTGCAGACAGAAACAAAGTCGACATAGGTAAAACCAAACACTTGAGCAGAAGTTACCGGTTAGACTTTGAGACAAAAGATTTTGAACACATGAGATCTGCAGGGATGAAAACACACCTTAAAGAGATACTGCAAAGCGCCCAGGTTTGGAGATGTTTAGACAAATGGGAGAGCAGGTGGGTTAAGAAAAAGGACAAGAAGAAAGAAAATACCCCAGACCGGAATGAGAAAGCACAACAGAATGATGATCTGATAACCATGTTACCAATGAGAGAAACGGCAGGGGGAAAGCTTGTCCATGTACCATGGCACAGGTGCGATATTCAATCCTTTACGGATGATTTCCCAAAATTAAGAGAGAAACCGATCGAATGGTATCAACAAATAGGTAGATTTGTGAAACTCGCTAAATGTCTTTGGGAAGACCTGAATACCCTATTCGAAATTGTGGTTCCGGCAGATTTGTGGGAAGATTGTAAAAGGGCTGTAGGTTGGCCAACAAGTGAACCAGAAAGAGATAGGGAGACAGGTGCACCATCACCTACGGTAATGTGTTTGTACCATAAGGTGATTGAGCATTTGAAAACAAAGGTTGCGTCGAAAAATGTGGATTGGCAGAGAATTGACAGAACGGCACAAGAAGTTAAAGAGTCAATACATGCGTACTATGAGAGATTGTTGAAAGCATTTAAAAATTACAGTGGCATGGAAACGATTGAGCCAAAGGACATGCTCCATTTTGTGTTCAGATTTGTGGAAGGTTTGAGACCCGAGGATAGCCAGATGATTAAAATGCATTTGATTTGTTGGCAATCAAAGTCGATCGATGAGGTGTTGAATTATGCAAAATACTGCAGTGATGAGATTGAGATGAAGAAGAAAAAGTTGAAGGAAAAAGTGATGGGGATGCAGCTTGGAGCAGCTCAGACAAGTTTGCAAGGTTTTCAACAACAGTTGCCGCAGCAGCAACAGCAGGGAAATGCTATGTTTCAGCCACAGATGAGAGGCAGAGGCCGAGGAGGTTTTGTTAATAATGGTCCTGATTTAAATACTGTTGTGATTCCAAATGGTATACAGGCAATGAAGAAGGTGATGCCATGTCACACGTGCGGAATCATCGGGTATTGGAAACGGGAGTGCCCGATGTTGGTGCAGGAAGGTGTAGGTCAGCAAAACAATGATGTCAATACATTTCAGAATATGAGAGGACCGAAATAGAGAGGTCCAAATCCAAATTTCCAAAATAATGTGAGCCAGATGCAGGGTTTGCAACCCGTACAACCACAGCAGGTGCAAATGCCCAGTGTACAGATGGCACAGTTGCAGCCAATACAACAGCAGTTTCCCATGGTACCTAATCAGCAAATGCAAATACCCTTAGCACCAATGAATCAGCAACAAGTAATGCTTCCTCAACAGGTCACGGGTCAAGGAATGAATCAAAATGACACAGTACACCAATTCGCGTTACACAGTGAGAATGGAATAAAAGATGTGTGGGAGAGTGAAAGTTCAGATGAGGAAGGAAATTGTATGCTTGCAGCATCTTTGGAAGTTGACCAAAAGGATCCGTATGTGGAAGGAAGAGTTATTGGTCACAGCGTTTCGTTCTTGGTTGACACCGGAGCTACACGCTCTACAGTCAGAAGCATCGAAGTACCAAATTTGCCACTTTCAAGGAGAACAGTTCAAGTAGTGGGAGTAGCAAATAGGTATCTGACAAACCCAATCACAGATCCGGTGCAAGTCAGAATTGGTAACTTTCAAGGGTCACATAAATTTGTGGTGTGTGACTCAAGTCCGATATCCCTATTAGGAAGAGATTTATTGTGTAAATTGGGACGCTCGATTATGTGCTCAAATGAGGGAATTAAAATTCAGACATACAGTGATGAGGAAGAAGAGGACAGTTTAGTAGGGGACGAAGCGGAAACTGTCGATGAAGAGTATCCCTTGATTACTCTTTATCCTATGCTCACTGAAGCAGATATTCCTGCTGAGGTACAGGAAACAGTTGAAAAAGTAGTGTGGGATATGACAGGGAAAGAGGTAGGATTGGTCAAAGGAGTAGAACCAGTGAAAGTGACCGTAAAACCCAATGTAAATTTTCCCCAGACACCACAATACCACATGTCGCAAGACACCCTCATGAAAGTCGCCCAACTCATTGATGAGTTTGTGAAACAGGGAGTACTGAAAGAAGTGCTAAGTAGTCCATGTAATTCACCAATCATGGGATTAATAAAACTGAGTGGAAAAGTCTGAATTGTTCAGGATTTGAGAAAAATAAATGACATAATAGTCAAATGCTGTCCTGTGGTGCCAAATCCAGCTGTGATAATGTTTCAAATTCCATGTGATGCAGAGTGGTTCTCAGTCATCGACTTGTCACAAGCGTTCTTTTTTGTGCCTCTTTATGAGGACAGCCAATTTCTCTTTTGTTTCAAATTCCTGGACAGAGTCTACAGTTGGTGTCGAATTCCTCAAGGGTTTTCGGAGTCACCATCAATTTTCAATCAGATTCTGAAGAAAGATTTGGAATCATTGGAATTACCCTTTGAATCAACCTTGGTACAGTATATTGAGGATTTACTGATCGCATCCAAGACAGAAAATGACTGTATGGTTGACACTATTGCTCTGTTGAACCATTTGGGAAAAAATGGACACAAAGTGTCCCCTTCGAAATTACAATTCTGCCAGAAGAAAGTGAAATATTTGGGTCACCAAATAGAAAAAGGGTCGAGAAGAATCATGAAAGAAAGAATAACAAGTGTACTTCAAATGAGTCCACACAAAACGAGAAAGTTTTTGGGAATGGTGAGCTACTGTCGCCAATGGATTCCCAATTTCTCAACTCTAGCAAAACCTTTATTGAAACTGACCCAGAAAGATACGCTGGATGAAATAGTGCTGGAAAGAGATGAGATGGATGCTTTTATTGAATTAAAAGAATGCATGTGCAGAGCTCCAGCTTTAGGTATGCCTGATTACACAAAGCTTTTCACATTGTTTTGTCATGAACGTGATGCATGTTCCTTGTCCATCTTGACTCAAGCCCATGGTGGCGTAAACAGACCAGTAGCATATTTTTCAGCTACTTTGGATCCAGTCGCAGCAGCCTTGCCAGGATGCCTGCGTGCTGTAGCAGCAGTTGGTATGAGCCTAAATCAGAGTGAAGGAATAGTGATGGGACATCCTTTAACAGTTATGGTCCCTCACTCAGTCTAAATACTTTTGACACGTTCCCGAACACAGCACATGACCGGTGCTAGGCTTACAAGGTATGAGACAATAATTTTGGGTTCAACCAATGTGCAGCTGAAAAGGTGCACTACGTTGAATCCAGCAACCTTGTTCCCCAGTGAAAATGACGAAATTGAGAACGATGAAGACATCGAGCACGACTGTCTTCAGGTGACTGAATTTTGTACAAAACCAAGACCTGATATCAAAGACACCCGATTGGAAGAAAACGATCAAGTTATTTTTGTTGATGGTTCATGTTTAAGAGATGCACTAGGAATATTGAAAGCAGGATATGCTGTATGTACAATAACAGGTGTTCTGGAAGCATCTTGGCTTCAAGGAGTTTACTCTGCGCAAGTAGCGGAACTAGTGGCCCTTACTAGAGCCTACCAACTTTCTGCATTAATGAAAGTCACCATTTACACTGACAGTCAGTACGGATTTGGAATAGTGCATGATTTTAGACAATTGTGGTCACAGAGAGGCTTCATGACCTCTTCAGGATCACCAGTGAAGAATGGTGAAAGAATAAGAGAATTGTTAGTCGCCATCCAGTTACCAGGGGAAGTAGCAGTGGTAAAATGTAGTGCACACTCGAAATCACAAGACTTTGTTTCTTTGGGAAATGGATATGCAGATCAAGTCGCAAGGTTTTGCGCATTGAACTGTATATTGCTCAGAGAGACAAATGGAACTTAATAAATGAGCCAGAACTTGAACCAAGTGAAGCCTTTGCCCTAAAGGTTGTAGATACAATTGAAGAATTGAAATTCCTACAAAATAATGTCAGTAAAGATGAGAAACTATCATGGAGCAAACTACAATGCATAAAGAAACCAGATGATTTGTGGGTTTCAAGTGAAGGGAGATTAGTTCTACCAGACAGTCTTTTAACACAATTGGCCAGGTTGTATCATGGACAAGCCCACCTTGGAAGGAATGCCATGATTAGACTATTCAAAATTGATTGGTTCAATCCCAAATTCCGTCAAGTTGCTGAAGCAGTTTGCCATCGTTGCGTCATTTGCCAACAAATGAACGCAGGGAAGGGAACAGTAGTAAATTTGAGCCACATTGGCAGAGCAGGTGGGCCATTCAGCAGGATGCAAATGGATTTCATTGAGATGCCTACGCATGCAGGCTTGAAGTATGTGTTGGTGATTGTGTGTATTTTTATTCATTGGATCGAAGCATACCCTACACGCAGAAATGACAGTCTCAGAGTTGCAAAACTACTCCTGAGAGAACTAATACCACGTTTCGGATTCCCGATCTCTTTAGAATCAGATAGGGGAAGTCACTTCAATAACGAAGTAATCAAATTACTGTGTGCAGCATTGAACATTGAACAAAAATTGCATTGTAGCTACCGCCCTGAAGCATCAGGACTAGTGGAGCAAATGAATGGCACATTGAAGTCGAGGATGGCGAAAATATGTGCATCAACAACCTTGAAATGGCCTGACGCATTGCCCTTGGTGTTAATGTCAATGAGAAACACACCTGATAGAAAAACTGGACTGTCACCGCATGAGATCCTCATGGGCAGAGCCTGAGACTCCCAGCAGTCCCTGCAAATGCACTTGTAAATATTACCGATGATATGGTATTGGACTACTGCAAAGGTCTAGCTCATGTGGTCCGCTCTTTTTCTCACCAGGTGGAGGCAACCACCTTGCCACCGATCCAAGGTCCAGGACACGCCCTGAAAGCAGGTGACTGGGTTGTGGTGAAGAAACACGTGAGGAAGTCGTGTCTGGAACCCCGTTAGAAAGGACCTTTCCAAGTGATTCTGACAACTACCACCGCTGTGAAATGTGCGGGAGTTCCCAACTGGATTCACGCCAGTCACACGAAAAGGGTGACGTGCCCCACAGAAGAGGAAGTTGAAGCGCTGAAATCACCTGCGACTGACAAGAGAGTACCAGGCACCGAGACAGGACAAAGAGAACCTGGAGGCGAACAAGCAGAAATAAGAGGAAGGGGAAATATTTTCCGAGGAAGAAACAGCTGATCCATTTGAGGAGGACCGAGGAGAAGCCTCAGGAAGTGACAAAGATCCCGAAGGTGACAAAGAGCCTGCGACAGGTGAAGAAGCAGGAGTGCCTGATCAGAGGAGGGCTTTCCCAGAAGCAGACGATACAGGAAAAGAAAAAGAAAACCTGATTGACCTCCTAGGGGGAGAAGACAAGACAGGACATAGTGAAATCGTTCAACTTCTTCCAGAACCGGTTGCAGGTCCGTCAGGTGAAAACAGTGCGAAACGGAGACAAAGCATATCGCCAGTGAAATTAAGGACCAAAGAAATATTAAACGAAAGCGAAGGGCCAAAGTTGAAAGAGAAAAGAGAAGAAGTGTCTGTCGCAATAACAGCACCAAGTGAAGAGAAAGACCCAGCCAAGGAAAAAAGCACCAGCGAGAGAGAATCAAAAGGAGATGCAAAATTGAAAAGGAAAAAAATACTGAGCAGAAGATATTCTGGTCCGGAGTGGGCATACATAGCCACTAACGATTGGTCAGACGAATTCCTATCTCTCAGTCTTGAGAACGAAAAAGCAGAACGACACTTTGGTACCTGAAAAGTAAAATTCCATGAACATTACCGAATAAGACATTGACAACCTGATTGACTTTGAAACCGATCTTGAGACAAAGCTGCTAAACCGATAAGAAACTAAGCTGCTAAAAGAAAACAGTGTGAACATTAACTGGTTCAGCTTTATATATATCTGCAAACCTGATTTGATAAAGGGGGTCGTTACGACCCTGGCGGCCGGCGGTAAGTTGGCGGTAACACCGCCAACAGGCTGGCGGTGTTCCGCCAGCTATTATGACCGTGGCGCAATAGCCACGGCCATACCGCCGGCCCCTCCACTATACCGCCAGGCTTCCGCCTGGCAGTCATAATCCCCAGGGCAGCGATGCAAGCACTGCTGCCCTGGGGATTATGAGTCCCCGACCGCCAGCCTGTCCGTGGCGGTAAACACCGCCATTGAAAGGCTGGCAGAAAGGGGACTTGGGGTGCCCCTGGGGGCCCCTGCACTGCCCATGCACTTGGCATGGGCAGTGCAGGGGCCCCCAGGCATAGCCCCGTTGCGCATTTCACTGCCCGAATTTCGGGCAGTGAAATGCGCGACGGGTGCTATTGCACCCGCTGCACATCAGCATTGCCGCCGGCTCTATTACGAGCCGGCAGCAATGTTGATGTGACTTTTCCGCTGGGCCAGCGGACGGTAACACTGTTACCGTCCGCTGGCCCTGCGGAAAAGTCATAATGGGGAGCCAGGAATACCGCCGTCAATGGCGGTATTCTGACTTCCGCAGCCTCAGCGGTCTTTTTAAAAGACTGCGGAGGTTGTAATGACCCCCAAAGTGTCTTCAACTTTCTGATTCTATATAGATCATGACAGGCAGTACTACAAAGGGACATAAAATTAAGTGTTGTAAATACATGTGTATAGGTCTAATAACTACATGTGTACTAATAATTATAGCAATAGTTCTTGGAATGCATGGGAAGAATGAGAGAGACGCGAATGATGCTTCTACTTCTAAACCTACTACTGAATTAACTCCTTTACAGAAACTCGAACAAGACGAGAAGTATTTACACAACAAGAAAGAATTATCCTCTAACGTTTTCTATCGCTTGCTGAATGAGTATGTTGAGACAATGGATGCGAAAGATTGTTATGTGTGCACACAAATACCTACCTCAGTAAAAGAAGGAGTGACATATCATAGCATGCCTTTTACGTATGGCATTTCATGTAGTTTATTAATGACCAGATTTTATGGCCAGGAGTATATTCACTACTTTTATTCCAATCATGATGTTGTATTTGCAAATGTCCCCATAATTGAGTACCTGAGTAAAGTAGCAAGAGATTATTATATAAAATTAGTTGGGGTTTATTTGAGCCGTTGTCACCTTTTCACACAGTTTACGCTCACAGAGAAAACCTTACATGCTTGCTTTCACCGCTAGAGAAAAGTTTTTTTGATCACACTGACGATAGGAGGAAGGTGGGGAAGGAGAAATTAGAAAGGGAATTACACAAAAGGACATCTGTAGATAACTATGCTTTTGCCGCGATAAAGACACAAGGGAAA
This sequence comes from Pleurodeles waltl, assembly GCF_031143425.1. NCBI lineage: Eukaryota > Metazoa > Chordata > Amphibia > Caudata > Salamandridae > Pleurodeles > Pleurodeles waltl. The sequence continues at coordinate 47,017,154 of NC_090440.1, read as the reverse complement.
CTAGCTTTAGCTAAATCATATTATGACACAATCTTTGTGGGAACGAGTGAATGTAAACATAAGTTTTTGTTTCAAGCTAAATGGACGTTCATGTTAAATGGCCTAGACCCAGTTATTCCAGGGGTATATTATATTTGTGGACTTAACGCCTATTATCGTCTTCCAAAGGGATGGTATGGGAGATGTTATTTGGGAATAGTATTTCCAAAGATTTATCAATTGGACAATTTAAAGAATTTTCCAAAGCTGTCTGAATCACATCATGTTCAGAAAAGGGAGACAGCTTCTGGTGTGGTAGGAGATATATTTGGAGCAATGATTCCTTCAGTAGGAGTCATATTGAATTTAATTAAAATACGAAAGTTGTCTACTATTGTGGATAACATGTTGACAAAGTTCTCAGGAGCTATAATCCTGATGGATGCTGAACTTGCTGCAGAAAGAGCTATGACTCTTCAAAATCGGCTTGCTTTAGACATTCTTTTAGCAAAGGATGGCGGCGTTTGCAAAATGCTTAGTGCACGTCACTGTTGTTCTTATATTCCAGACAACAGTGGGCAAATTAGAAAAATGCTTACAAATTTAACTAACGAGAGTACAGATTTGAAAGAATTGAAAGAACCAGGAGTATGGGAGAAGGTTGGAAAAGGATTTGCTTCTGTGGGAAATTGGCTCAGCAACATTTGGAACGGACTATTGCTGAAAATAGTAAAAGGAATATTAATAACATTAATTTGCTTTTAGGTATTTGGGGAATATGGAAAGCTATTAAAATATTGAAAACAAGAAACAAAAGGAAAAGAGAAGAGAAAGAACAAAATAAAATGATAGAAATATACAGAGAAAAATCAAACGGAACAAAAAGGAAGAGAGAATTGACTGAAGTGCCAAATTACTAAAACAGAATTTTAATGGAATAAAATTTGTGGGAAGATTTGATGTGATGACATAATTAGTCATCAGAGGAGGGATTAATGACGCAGAAAAAGAAGGTCTAACAAATATTCATATATTATGTAACCAAAATCGTATAAGGTAGTGTGATTTTAGCAAAGGAAAATAATATACGTGGGAAATTGTGCCCACAGGGTAGTTCGCCATTATTATAAACGGGCTTAATTAATCATGAAGAATTGACAAATGTAGTAATCCGTCATAATTGCAAATGTATTCCATGATTTTCTTGTTGAAACTGTTATATGCTTAGCTTAAATTTAGCAGAGGCTTTGGCCTAGTTGCCTGGTCTCAAATTTTAACTGTGTGGTTTTTTCTTGCATTAACAAAGACATTATTTTATTTTAAGGCTGTATTTTTCCAGTAGAGATGACTAATACACTTATCTCAAGGTTTCGTGCTAGGCTGGTTTCATCCTCTTTGATGCAAGGTCAGCTCCTGCAGGTGCAGACAATAAAGGCACTAAGATAAAATTAATTGGCAAACTTTGTTGCAACTTGTGTTCCAAGCCTCCAAGGACAATGTATGTAAAAATGAGTACTAGGAGAAAGATACAATTCATTGGTCAAATTGAAGCCACCCTATAAACCCTTCAATGGAAGACCCTGAAGAATTTGGAATGTTTCTTACTTAAACCCACCGGACAAAGAGAAGTCAGCCATTTTCTTTGATGCCATTTTGAAGCCTGATTCAAGAAGCCATCTTGAAAGACCCTCTGATGCCTTTTCTCTGTCGCAGAGAAAGAGACTTTAAAGAATTCTCACCCTAGAGACTTTAACTTTAATTTTGCCCCGTCCTGTCCATGCAGTGACTTTTGCCCCATTCTCCTTGCTGCTGGAAGGAAACTTGCCCTTAACTTTGCCCCCTTTGAAATCTGCCCCATGCTGATCGAACCGGTACCCGAAGGACGAAGACTTTTCTTGAATGCTGATTGTATTTGGTAAATATGAAAGGATAATTGTATTATGCATTGTGTTTTCCTTCCTAGGTACCAACTGCTAATTTTGATAGGGCCCAAGCTAGAAGTTTTCTAAATTTGTGTTGACTAAATTCGTTTTGCAGGAAGCCCCACATGCCAATGTTAATTAGAGGTTAGTTGGGATATTCACTTGATGCACCATGTTGAATTGAAATCTTGTTATGCTGACCAATGTATGCAATTAGTCAAATTAAGTTACTTATATTAGTGATTTGCATTGCTATAACCGAGTGCATTATAATCCAGATTTTGCGTGGATTGCATTTCTTCCGCCGCTATGGACAGCTAGTAATGTTCGTATATGTATACCATTTGATTTTGAGACTCACTTATATCGTGCTAGCTTTGTTAATATAGGGAAATAAATTCATTAACTTCAAATAAACTGGTGAGGTTATTCATGACTGAAAGGTCATGGTGCGTCAAAATACTGATTGTTATTGATTTCTAATGTGTCGCATGATCTATTGATTAAGTATTGGGTATTGACTACAATGGTTATTGATTATTGATTTGAGTGATCCGACTATTCTTGGATGAGGGGAGCCCAACTCGGTTAAAAGGTTCACCGACCTCCAGCATGTCCAAGTACAAGTAATTTATAAGGGCTGGACGCGCTATCAGAGGTGACTCTGAAGTTCTTTCTCACCAATCTCTGACTAAGGGTGCCCAAATATAAGCTTGAAGGGACGAAACCCTCTCCCCTTCTGTGGAATGTCTCTGTAGGTGATTAGGAGGCGTATCAGGAGAAAATCACACCTTTTTATGAGGTTCTTGGGCAGAGTTTCTACTGTTCTCATGAGTGTCTTGTTAGACCTTTCTATAAACCCATTCATTAGTGGGTGGCATGCCGTAAAGATGTGTTAGGTCACTCTAGATTGCTTTCACATCTTTGTCTTGTATGAGGAGAGAAAATTTGCTCCCCAGTTGGAAATTACGGTTATGAAATCCAACCCTTTATAAGGTAATTAGGAGTACTCATGGACCTAGCTGTGCAGTTGTGCTCCTTTGAGTTACAACCTCTGGATACCTGGTGGCATGATCTGCCACAACTAGGATATACTTGCTACCTGATGTTGAGGTGGCGCAGGGGCCAAACCAACCTGCTCAAACAGAATTCCTACCACTGGCAGTGGCACTAACAATGCCTTTGTCTTACCCCCTGACATACCACTCAATTCATAAGACCTCTTTGTGTCTCAGCACATCCATGGCAAGTAGAACAAAGAGTCCAACCTATCCTGTACCTACCCAACCTATCCATTTCTTCTGCCAAAGTGTCATTCTAAAGGCACCTCATGGGCCAGTAACAACAGCAAATTTCTTTGCACTGTAGGAACTAATAACCTCTTTCTAGCTTCCGGCTCAGGATTCGTAAGCTTATTTTAAAGCAGTCCAAAGAACTCCCTCCCCACCAACCTACACAAGACCCAGGACCTCCTAACTTTCAGAAAGCACCTCAAAACTTGGCTTTTTGAGCAATAATCCCCCCCCGCCCCAGCGCCTTGAGACCATACCGGGTGAGTAGCACGCTTAATAAATGTGATTGATTGATTGATCCTTCCCACCAACCTAATGCCTTCCAAATGCTCTCTTGCTGACCTGTTCCTAAGTTAATACCGAAGTGGCACAAGTGTAGGGCATTCAACCTGTGCTTGGCTTATTTGTTTCATGCGTTTGTTCCCTAGCAGCAAACAAAGCCTGTAGCTCAGGCAGTGATCCAGACTCCAACATCTGGTCCACTTTGGGCGTCTTCTCCTCGTCCCGGTCTGGAAGAGGGGCGACAGATGTCAGACTCAACTCACCACTAACCTGTAGATCAGAAGTCTGCTGTGGGAACAACGTGGAATTCACCACTGTCCTTCATCATCAGACATGCTGAACACATCCAAGACTGCACTCAATACTCATGACACAGAGGGATGAAGCAGCATAAAGAACTGATAGAGGCATACAAGAGAACTCAATTTGTATTTGCTCTTCCTGTCTCATCATACGGAGGTTCTCTAAGATCTTCTGCAGTCTCTCAGTAGTGATGCCTTTTTTAATACTAAACAGAAGACTGCTGTTTCTCTCTACTAATACACTCATCTAAAATACACCAGTTTATTCTTCCAGATGGATTTTGCATCCCTTGTAACATTACACTGGAAATGAGACATACACAAGTTTTACTTTAGTAAGTGCTGACCTGTGGTAAACATTCACCATATCATGGCACAGTGCATTTATCTTGTTAGACCCAAAATAACTAATGAGGCTGGTCTTTTTCTGATATCCCACAACAGTTACTGCTCAAGAACCTAAGACACTGTTCAAAAACAAAGACTGACACAGGGTCCGCTTCTAAAATTGTGAAGGCCCAAGAGACAGTGGCTATAGAATCCATTTTAAGGCATAACAGAATCCCAGTATGTAGGTGCAGAGGATAGCACATGGGCGAAACAAGAATCCCATGGTCCAAACAAACTATACCTAACTCTCTCTGTTTATCCCTAACCAGAGCCCCCGAAGAGAGGACTGGGAGAGGTTAAATAATTCCAAGTATGCAGGGAAAATCTTTGATGTGATGGTGCAAAGGGAATGTCAATGAACGCTGTAATCAGAAAACTTCTGGGAAAATGTTTACAACATCTAGCTGTAGAGACAAGAACCCGGGCGAAAAGAAGAGCCCAAGTAGATGCTTCCTCTCATCAGTCGAGAAGAAAGTCAAGCATTTGGCCATGCCTAGTATGTGGCTTTTATTGACTGAATCCTGCAGTAGAAACTTAAATCCCGGGATGGTCGAACCCTGTGGCGGATGGGGCATAGAGTAATGGTTTGTGGTGCCTGCATGTCCACATGATTGACTGTGCTGGTAATGAGAGGGGAAGGTACAGACCAGTACACATGTGATAGCCACCATCCTGGACATCAAGACTCCTGGCATTCTATGCATACGATATCCTGAGTGGCAATGCCCTGAGCAAGAAGTGGAAGGGATGGCCAGCAATGCCTAGGAAAAGAGGTGAATGTGAGTGGGGGGTGAGTACCCATGACAAGCCATAATAATGGATGCCAAGGTTTGTGTCTTTTCAAAATCTGCCCTGATGTGCTCATTACTTTCCTTTGGTCTGTGCAAACCTAGGGTGATGCCCGTTTCATCCTGAGACAGATGAGCAGCCTGTGCTGTGGTCAACACAGCTGACATTGTCCAAGCCATGAAGTCTTCTAGTCCAGGTCCTAAACCATAGACAATAAAACAACTGCCCAAAAAACCTCTGCACCTTCCTTCTCCATCAGCCCTACATCGATGATTGGTGATCTGCCATTGACTTCTACCTCACCTCAAGCAACAGGCAACTGCATGTTGTCCTCACTGGTTAAGACACCTGTTCCGTTGGCTCCTCGGAGAATCACCTCTGGTTTGCGTTACTTCATCTCAACCATATTCCTGAAAGCACTCATGTCCCTTAGGGCAGGAACTTTTCAAAGTGCACTAAACTTATAAGTTATCTCCCAACAAAAGCACTCACCCCTACGAGGAAATATTAAGCAAAATAAAACACCTCACTTAAATATTGAATAAGAAAATTGGGGGCTGCAACCTATCTGCAGCAAAAGCATTTGAACCAGGAGTTAAAGCAGCTCAAATACTTGGCTTATATTTGTATTTTTAGCTCAATACTTTACAAAAAAATCTCAACGTACCTATTGATTGAGACCCAACATAGACTGTCTCATGTTTGGAATTTAGAAAGAGAGTATTTAGATGACATTCAGAAAAAAAGAGGTAGTTATGTCAGCAAAAATAGATGAAAAGAGGTATAACGCCCGCCATGCCTAACAGAGACATTAATAACCATCATAAAATAACAAAAGATAAAAATAAGTTAATAGTTTTTCTGCACACTCATGCATACTGTATCAACATGAGTATGATGTTATTAATTGCACTTCTAAAGTGCGAACTGTCCCCATGAGGGCATCCTGGCACTAGCTCCAACCGAGATTAACAACAACACAGATTAGCAAAAGAGGCACAAATATACCGTTTTTAACCATTTCTCAGAAGATACGTGATGGGCATTATCTTTATGGTGACGTGGAAGGGTATTTCAGTACTTGTGTGCCAAGTAGCAAAAACACTTCCCCCACATTCTGATTTTTTAAAATGAGGCAATATCAGGGTGCTCCTGAGCAGAACGGAGAGGCCACTTGGGAAAATATTCAGAAATTTAGCCTGTAAATAGAGAGGGCATACCTTGTGAAGTGCATGGTGGACCACGGAGAAAGCTTTTTTTAAAAAAACAAAAAAACAAAAATCTTTTCTTCAAAGAGCCAACGCAGAGATTGTATGTGTGATGACCCAGTCCGTCTTCTAAGACCAAAGATCAAACAAATGGTCACATTTTGTAATAGATGCAACTACTGAAAAAATCAATTAAAAAAATAGCAATTAAAATCTTAGGATCCCCAAACATAGGCTACTACAGTAATGAATCCTGAATTTGTTAGGGTTTGTGAAACAAGGGTAAGACTGGATAAACTTTCTGTTTAGTCTAAGCTGGAGGACGCAAGTAGGCGCTGTTTTATCAGTCTGATGGGACAAAGACGTCATCCATGTAGACCCTGAAATTGTTTATCAACTTCACTGGTGACGGTGAGGGACCCAAGTTCACGGGCCAGCAGGTATCAAAACAGAAAATGCTCTTTTGACCGAAAACAAGAACATATTTTTTACCAGAATGTAACTTCAAACATTATTATGCATCCAGGTATCTGTGCCTGTCAAACATTGCTTGAATGAGGTGCGATTCTGAATCCGAAAGTTGTAGAACCGAAGGAGCAGAAGAGATTTAACTTGCTTGTGTTTGACCCTGAAAATAGGATGACAGCCACTGTACAGCATCAACTCCGAGACTCGCATCTCTAATCCCACTGTTCTCTATTGCCATGAGAATTCTTTTTAATTAATTCCCACACCTGGCTCCCTGTTAGACCTGTCAGACGTAGGGTGATCTTTCCCCTACCCTTTTGTGTTCACCCCTCCTATTTTCTCTGAATTTGTTTTTGTTGGGCTTAGGACTCTGTGCACTTTACCATTGAAAATCAGTGCCAAAGTGCTTGTGCTCTCTCCTTTAAACATGGTAAAATTAGCTTACACCTTATTGGCGCATTTAATTTACTTATCAGACTCTGGTAGAGTGTGCTACCTTATACCCAGGGCCAGTAAATTAAATGCTACTAGAGGGCCTGCAACACATATTGTGCCACTCACTTAAGTAGCCATGTCTAACATCAAAACATAAATATGGAGTTGGGTTTGCGCCACATTTGCATAAAAGAAATGACACAAATTTGGCGCAAACAGAGTATAAATCTACCCCACTGTTTATTGCCAATAAGTCACCCCTAAGGTAGGCCCTAGGTAGCCCATAGGACAGGGTGCATTGTAATTAAAAGGTTTTATTTTTAAGTATTACATGGCCTGGTTGTGAAAAGTTCTTAGAATCGTTTTTTCACTACTGTGTGGCCTACGTCCATCATAGGATAACATTGGGTTACATGTAACATTTAACAAGTGTTTACTTTTAATTGGGGACATATAAGCATTTCATGTTTGGCGACAAAGAAATTATAATTAAAATCCTCTTTAATGGTAAAGTTGAATTTCAAATTACAATTTTGAAAAGGGCACTTTTATAAAGGTAATCAACACACTTAGGGGCAACCCAGTATTTCCCTAGGAACTGGGTGCAGACAATGTCTCACTTAAAAATGCTCTTAGAGGAATTGTTTGAATATAATTTGTGTACATTAGATCCAGTGTTCAATTAATGAAAAAGACAATTCCGTACTGTTCAAATCCAATATATGAATCAATAAGATTCAGGAAGTTCAAAAATTGTGCAACAAATACAAGGAATGTCCATCCCATAGAGAACAACACTGTATATAACTCCCCTAGATCACACTATTGTATCCCAACAGAAAGTCCAGGAAGGGGTTATAACTCTCCTCTTGACACAATCCTGCACAATAATTGCCTGGTTTTCAGTCCCAGTTCAAGCGATATCATGGTCTTTCAATTCAGCTTATCAAATGAGAACGTTTCAGTCTGTGGTGGCAGTCAGAGGTCCGTCAGACCATCATCAGGACTCAGTGTTGTAGAACACCACAACAGGTTGCAAACATAGACTATATAGCAACACACAGAAGGACTTCAGCCTTCTAAATATGAGACAGCTAGAGTCTGTCTCCATATGCGTCTGCTCAACCCATGTTTGTCGGAATCCTTTTAGAAAGTTGACATTGTTCTGCCCTAAACTACCTGGTGCCTGCTGCCTATCTTCGGTCCCATGAGTGGGTGCAGTTAGCATTTCAACCTATTCCTCCCAGACAGCCACACAATAGAGGGATTAGTGTGCCTGCACTGGCCCACCAACTGGCAGGATGGTGGGCAGAGTTGCACACAGCCCCACTTGCAATTGAATAGGATGTAATCTGTCTTCACATAAAGGCCTCTTGACCCCTACATTGAATATGCAGCCAGTTTGGAGCCTGGCAGGGAAGTCAGGAAACTTCAAGCACTTCAAAGGGAATTCTCTAGAAACTACTCCTACTTCAAAGAAAGCACCATGTATTAAAAAGGGACCCTCAGACCTACTCTTCAGTTCACTTTCTGGACCTGCAGAAGAACTCTCAGTGGAGTGCCGGCTGCTGTGGCCTGCTGTGTACTCCACAAGACTGCTTTGCTGCACCTGAAAGAGCTGCTTTGCTGCCTGGAGACTGTCTGGAACCCTCAGAGGTCTGCCCTGCTGCTTGAGCCCTGTTTCAACACTTGAACCAAGGATTACCAGAGTTACTCCAAGGGTTAGTTTGCTGGCCTCCTGATCTGAGCATCAGGAACAGGAAGGTCTCCAACCATCTTAAACCTGCACCTGGATTCAGCCTGAGTGAGTCCTAACTCCCAAGTGGTGGCCCTTCAGTCCTGGACCCTTGATGGTGGTGCTAAAGGTGCCTAGATAGTCAAAAGCCAAAACTTGCCTAAGAACCGAGACAAGACTGAGACCAACCTGCTTGTCTATCCACCTACGGTGCCTCACACGTCCACCTGACTGCATTGCTGTGGCCCTAATTACGAGTGACTCGTTATCATCCACCTAATCCACTCCCCTCAGAATTACTGTTACCAGACATCTCAGTAATTGTGGAGATTGAAAGTCATGAGGATTATAGGTTTTTGGGAAATGACATCTGGGAATTGGACTAACTGTGCTGATTCCTGTATTATTTCCCTAGTATTCCACCCAGAGGCTTCATCTGCTTTCCAGAGGTAAACTCTCTTGCTGCCATACTACTAACTAGTAGTGTTAAGGCTGAATTTATTAGCCTGATGGACCAGTTAACACAGGGTACTCCAAATAAGGGTCTGTGTTATCAGGGTCAACATATTCAATTTCAGACATTTCTTCTAAAACCTATTATTACCTTAGAATCCTAAACTGTACTCTTACAGCATCAACTGAGTTGAACCATAACTGCAATTCCATATGATTTATGAGAAACATTTCCCTAAATGTAGAGTGAACCTAGAATAATTTTCTCTACTTACCCTTCGAAACAGAAACATACTATGGCCAGGAAGAGACTAACAATTTCCAAGCTAAAAGATACTAAACAGACATATTAGAGAATCAAGTAGATCCTCTTTTCATTCTTGCTTCACATGCATCTATTACTAAAATTGGCTTACCCACATAGATGACGTTTTTCATGGAAACAGAAGCGTACTATGGCCAGAAAGAGACTAAGGCCGCCATTATGAACTCAGCCGGATGCCCCCGCCAACTGTGCAGGCGTTCAATGAAAGACAACCAGTGTTGGCGGCCGGCATCCCGCCAAATAATGACGCATGGAGCCTCACCGCCATTGATGGCGGTGAGGGCCGCCATGTGCCATGCTGGCAGTCGATGGCAGGGGTGGATGCTGCTCCACCCTCACCGCCACATCAGACCATACACCACCACACCATAATGAAGCAGTTATAGTTGTGGCGGTGTATGGAGAGGCGGCGATGGCAGCGGAGCAGCTTCCAGGGAACTGGTCCCTTCCCGGAACAGTGCAATGGAAGAGGTAAGTGCTGCCTGAGAGGGAAGGAGGCGGTGGGTGTGTGTGTGAGTGTGTGAATGCATGGGAGTGTGCATGAGTGTATGTGTGGGTGGGGATGTGTGTCTGAGCACATATATGCATGTGTGCATGTAAGTGAATGGGTGCATGTGGATGTGGAGGGTTGGGGTTTGGGGGGACCTGTATGTAGGGGTGGGGATGAGGGATGGTGAGGGACAGGTTGGGGGGACCTACATGGGGTTTTGGGGGTGGAGGGTTGGGAGGTCGGTTTTCAGGGCTCAAGGGGTGGGGGCTGTTCTAGGGGTTTGGGGGGTGGGTAGGTGTAGTGGAAAGGGGGGGAGGGGCCTGGCGTGTCACATACAGGTGACAGGAATGATTATTCCTGTCACCCATATGCCTTTCGCCAGGAATTTCCTGGCGGGGTAACTATCCAGGGAATCCCTGGTGGAAATGGGATCATAATCCCACTGCCTGTCCGGCCTCCACCGCTGGGCCGATTGTGCCCACAGTCAGCCCGGCAGTCGAATTTGGACTGGCGGTGGGTGGTCAGCAGCCAGTTCACTACTGTGCTCAGAATATGGCAGTCTGGACCGCCCACGTGGCGGTCCAGACCGCCATGTTCATAATGACCACCTAAGACATTTCCAAGCTAAAACATACTTCCTCAGGCCTAAATAGACATATTAGAGAATTGATTAGATCACCTTTTCAGTTTTGCATCACATGCATCTATTACTAAAACTGGCTTACCCCCTATAGATTACATTTTTCATGGTTTCAACTAATGTAAAGCACTACAGCACCCTAGGCCCAGGGATGTGGAATTCATTTAGTCTGACACTCAGGACATATTGTGTGGGGTCAAGGACAACATATTTGCATGTCTGTTTTGTCCTAGTTACAAATTCACCCAACACCCTGCAGCACAAAGCCTTTGTCTGCAGTTTACAGTGAATTATGGATCAGGGAAGGGCACTGTCTGCACTTGAGGTAATATTTGTGTTCATATGATACTGCTGTTCGAAATTGTATTCATGGTACATTAATACAAGGCCTTTATTATAAGGTTGAATGCTCTAAGGAAGGGTTGTAAGCCTCAGACTGCACTACTGACAGAGGTTCCAGTATAAAAATGTATACTCATGTTTGCACATTTAAAAATATGAGGCAACCCATAATGCTCCCATAAGGCTCTCTGATTAGATGCACATATTTGCAGAATCTTGAAAGCAAGCTTGATTATTCTTTGCTTTTGCTTTCAAAATAAATTAGTCACAAAAAATGCAACTAAGTAAAAGAAAAACGTTTTGCTAAGCTACTGTGAAATATTTTAGGTACCATTTCTTTGAAGCATAATTTAGTAAAATGTGTAGATGCATGCTAGTACTTCTAAAAGTATCGGAGTAGCAAGTTTCAACAGGATTACACGAAACATAAAAATAAACAAGCATTTACAAAGCCAAAAGGTCTTACGCTGTTGGTCAGACTTGGTTTTGTCAATGTGTGTCTTATTTTGTCATGGTTTTTATACAGCTTTATAACTTTGAGAGCTGTCAAGCCCTCACCATTATAGCAAACATTGGCAAAAATAAAAATATTTGTGTTCTCAATAAGCACACATTGACACAATGATCCTGGCACTGAATAAAACTACTTTGTGTGCCGATACGCTCCTTGTGACATAGTATAATGCTGTTACTCACAGTGAAGCCTGTCAATAGATAAAGGAGACAGAAGTTTAATAAAAACAAAAGGTCTTGGTTAACGCCAGGCCTAATTAGGGACGCAATTCTTAAAGAAAGTCACAAAAGTGCATCCATGGTATATGTTGAACTAGTGCAGATTTATGGCTTTCACGAAGTTACAAGAATTAATAGAAGTAGGTCAGGAAATTGTACTTCTACAAAATATTTGTGAACTGCATTTTAACACAAGCAAATATGCATCTGTAGATTTGCTCACACGAAAATCTGTTGAGCATTTACAAGTTCACTTTCCCCACCAACCAATTTTTTCCCAACCCTGGAAGAAATTTTACTTTTCCCCTCGTCAGGAGTAAATTTCCAAACTATCTCAGTATAAGAAAAGATTTGGGAAAAATTTGTGAAAGCCCCTTAAACATGCAAGTTAGTAGGTTTGCACAGACTCAAAAGAACAATCCAACTCTGGAACCATTGGTTAACGCTACCTCCATCCCCAGTATGTAGGTCTGCAGAAAGGTGGCAATATTAGGCAATTGCTAGTATTCAAACCCTACTATAGTATGAGCCCTGGCATAATCAGAAAGGCTGTAATCAGAGCTCTTACATAATGATATTGTTGTAATTTGTTGCTATGTCACCCCAAAAGGGACAAGTGGATTTTTTTTACATGGCAAGTAGATTTATAAAGCAACCTGTCCCATGGACAAATAGATATTTTACTAAATTCCACACCCCTGTAGGTCAGGTCCCCACTACTGAAAACTATTAGTTAAAAAATACTAGTTTCCAACATTATTAGTCATAATTAACTTTTTCCATCAAAATATTAATAAAAGTTACAGAAACCAGTTACATCCACCTACATCATTGAACTTGGTCCAAGTGGACTTTTTACCCCTCTTGGAAAGAATACATTTTGTGGACTATAACTTCAGGATACACTAAATTGTAAAATTAATGTTAAATAGGTGGATATGGTAACTCAAGGTTAGGCAAAAAGCAGATACACATAAATAAATAAATATTACCCTGACCGAAAATTCAAGGCATTTGGGGTCTCAGGGTGGCATAACCCCATCGGTTTCCCAACATTCCTCTCACAGGAGTATGAATGTTTTCAAATGTTGGAGTGCTTCACTTCTTAGACAGATATTATGACTTCTGCCACTGGAACAAGATGGAGGCATGTGGATAATAAAAAATATTCCGGCTAATGTGTTAAGACTTTTCAGTTCTATTAAGGATTCAGTGGAGTGAATTATGCTTCTATTTCTTTTAGTGCAAAATCAACTGCATCTAATAAAAATCTTTACATAAACTCATGAACACATCAAATTCCAATCTATCAACCACCCTGGTTCCAGACAGCCAAAGGACCAACACCATCTTGCTTTCTCTTTCTTTGTGAATCCTCAATTGTTCAATCAACTTGAAACACCAGAAATAACATCTGCCACTGCTTATCTCAGCAACACAAACAGGGTGGATAAAAGATAAAACGGATAAATATACCATATTTCCACCCTTTCTTTCGGTGGGATAATCCTTGTCTTTGCGTCCTTAATTGAATTGAACATTTTTCACTCAAAAAATAACAACATTTTATATTTAAGTCAGATTATGCTTGTTCAAATCCTAACCCTGACAATAGAGACAATAATATTTTTTGAAACTTGAGTCTGAAGACAAATCAGCTGCCTTAATAGTGCCTTCCAATCTAGAACCTTGCAAATACCCCACAGAGGCCATGCCGCCCTCGGCTGAATGTGCTTCAAACAGCCTTACATCAATACCTGCTTCAGGTATAATCCACTTTATCCACCTGGAAAGTGTTGCTGACATCACCAGTTTGTAAGGTTTCTGAAAAGCAATGAGCAACTGACTTTTACTATCCGATCTAAAATCTTGGTACAATCCTCACACACCTTCAAAAACTGAACCTTACACAATTTGGGGTTTTCTGGAAACCCAGGGTATGAAATACATTGAGAATAAGGGTCTGATTTAGGTCTTGGCGGAGAAAAATACTCTGTCACAAACTTGAGAGAAATCCCATCCGCCGTTTTACGATCCTATTATCTCCTCTGGGGATCGTAATACGGTGGATGGGATATCCGTCACGTTTGTGACGGATTATTCCCTCCACCAAGACCTAAATCAGGCCCTAAATCTTGATGCACCTGTAGTTATGGAAAGAAACCCCACCTAGAGAAAATACTCTACGTGTTAGCTACAGGGCTTGTACATCTGACACTCTTTCGCATGATAACAAGACACAGCAACTGTTGTAGGAGCCGCGCCTACTTTCCATTTAGTCTGCACATTTAGTTCCAGGGTCATACAATCAGAACACAATGCCCTAGTTTTATTTTCTGAAATTGTCGGAGACAAGTTTTTTATTCTAGACAAACTAACGAACTGTTCTGCACCTCTGTCACAGTGCAATTAGGACAGTGTTTTATTTTATAAACAGCATCATTGCTACACTCAGTGAGAAGAGCACTTCATGCTAAAGTAATCATAGAACCGCTCTGAACTGTGACTGATATGCAGCTCTGCTGACTCCAGCCTTCATCCTGCAAAGGAAGATAGCCTGAAGACTTAGACCAGCTTGCTGGCACATAATGCCAAGGTAAGCAGGTTTGACCATCGCAACAGGTCTGGCAGAGGGTACTGTAGTGTGGTCAGTTTTACGTATATTTTGCGCATTAGCTTCAGGCCTTAGGCCTCTGTGCACTTTGCCCTAAATATATTTTATTCATTTGCTAACAGCTTAGAGCCTCTGTGCACTTTGCTCTAAATGCTTTCTATTAGGCTTCGTACTGTTATTTTACAGAATAGCCAGTTCTACGGTGTTGTTTTTTATTCATATCACACTGTTTTGCCTACTTCAGCACTGGAGTCCTTCATAACATATTCACTCTGTGCTTTAGTCAAGGATACAGTCTGGTACATTGCCGATAGACGTGGTAGGAGTCTAGACTTGCCATTTCTGCGTAGGAACATTTTGTGATCACGATGACATGTTAGTTATAAAATCACTTCCTTGTCCCAATACATGCAAGAGGGAGATTCCGACCAGGGAACCACAACTAGACGCTGACTGCCTCGTTGCAGATGCTGAACCAGATCACAGGCCTTTGCTCAGGTATGAGTGTGTCCGTCTCCCTAGTGATACAGAAAGGCAAGCTGAAAGCTTAACATGCTGTGCTCTAAATAGAACAAGCAGAGGTAGAGTAGAAACGGTTAGGAATTATGATAGCTTTATTTCTATGTTTTACTCTCCTGGTTACTATATCAATACTACTATGTTGTATTGTTCTGGTTATTGCGGCTCACGCCTTAATATCTAAAATACAGTCGTTTTATTAAAACATTATATAAAACTTATACTGTCTTTGTCATTTGTATATGAGACCATATAGTGAATGAGAGAGTTGGTTTGGATCTGAGTGACCACGACTTCCCTGAGAAGTTCCAAAGATGTCATGCGCTCGGCTGCCCAATCATTTCTTCCCCGTGGGAGAAATGAGGCACTGCTAGTTAGCCGGAGCAACAACCGGATTTAGGGTGACAGAGTTCCTTACACGTGGGTCAGACTCAGTCCCCCACACCGTTATCGATCCTGCTGCCTAGAAATCCAGTAGTCTCATTTAGGATAATGAGAGCCCACGCGACATGGCGCCGCCAACGTTTGGTCTGGCTCTAATGTTTGGGTCCGACTGACTCTCTCGGTCTCGTATATATTTTGACTCCTCGGTTCCGTATGCGGAGACGTCCGTGGGGCTGAGGGTTTCCGCCACCACAGGTTGGGTACATCCTATTAATTAGTGGTTGGTTGTTCAAGCTTGAACTTTGAAAGGAAATACCCCGATATTGGTGTGCCTTCTCTGTCCTAGAGCTATTATTGTTATACTAATGGCGAATCCAGTTGTAGTAGATATACCGCTTAATATGCGATTTCCACTCACGGGTCATCTGATAGCACATGGACTGACGGTCCAGGGGGGTCCGGTCACTTTTGTGGTGGACGCCCATGCAGCCTATAGATCAGAACTTTTTTATTCTTGGGTCGTATTTCCAGCAGCTGATGGGGGTACAAATACTTTTCACGAATATACTGTTGCGAATTTCCCTGGACAATACAGGGCTTATGCATACTTAGAAATACCTTTATCTTATCAAGAACACCATAATTGGCTTGATGGCGCCCTCCCACATTCAGTAACACCAGTACGGTTAGGTCCGTTGAGTAATGATGGTCCGACCTGGCCTTTATTGGCTACATATACACCATATCCTGGAGTGGAAAATGTGGCAGTGGCTGAAGTGCGTCGTTTATATGTGGAATTAACTGCAACGTACAGACGATTAGTTCAGTTTGTGATGCAGACATTAAATACTAATGCAGCGCGTGCTGCTCCAGCTCATCCACATGCGGTGGTGCCGGGAATAAATCCGGCCACTGTACACTCTGTAATGGGCAAGATACCGGCTAAACGTGAGGAGACTCCATTTTGGCTGGTGCAAAAAATTAATACGCTGGAAGCAGTATTTCCCCATACGGGACCTCAGGATAAGCATAGAATTTTGACGATGTGTTTGCCGTATGGGATGGTTCCTACGGTGGATCTTTGTAATACTTGGGGCACGGTGTTTGCCGCTCTCTATACTACAGCACACGGTACACCGACTTTCGCTAATTTGCCGGAGGTGCTTAAACAAATTCAGGATGAATATGGGGCTGCCCCTGCCTTGGATTTAGGCATGCAATTGATGGGTAATTTTGACGCGGTTTCTTCTATTATTTTGAGTAATCTCAAGGGGGAGGCTGTAGCACTAGCAGTGCGAATGCGTCTTCGGGACGTTCCGCAGATTAATCAGGAGCGGGAACTTCCGAGAATAATAGCTGAAACATATTCTAGTATTGGTCGTGATAGCCTAGGGGCTCGACCGCAGAAACCACAATTGCAGGGTAAAAATAATAAGGATAATTCTAAGCAACAGCAACCTGAGGGTGCGGAAAAAGCGCTGGGATAAGAAACAGCAAACACCTAAGAAAGATGGTGGGCAGTCTCCGCAACCGGAGACCCCACAAAATAAGTACAATCTCAGGAATAGGGATACTTTGAAGACGCCTGATAGATATCAATATAATGATACGCGCCAATCTCGTTCCTTTCAGGACTCCTCGGAGAAAAGAAGTGAGAGAGGTGGGCGGTCAGAGCGGAGGACGGAGTACGTGAAACCGAGACAGGATTCACAACGCTCAGCGGAGGTTTCTATTAAACAGGAAGAGAAACCGCTGCAACAAAAACAGCAGTTTAAAAAGAAGAAAGTGGCAGCAGTCTCAGTTAGACATGCCGCTCAAGAAGAGAGTTCTCTTGACTGCAGGTATGCTCTTTTTAGTATAGGTATTAGTGACAGATAGGAATAGAGTAACATTAGTAACAATTAACATGGTTGAATTGTTTGTATTTTTCACATTCTGATAATGCTTATTACAGCTATGTGTGTTATCTGCTTAATCATCGCAGCTCACATTTCTTTGCAAGAATACAATCATTTCAATAAAAGTTTTGAAAATGCATTTTTGTATCTTTCTTGTTTATGCCCTGTGCATGCAAAAGTACCAAGTGAAAGGGTTAGAACTGGTTCCACAGAGTCCTTGGGAATCATAGTGGTCATGTTCGAGGTTACCGATAACATCTATTTTCCTGGCCAGATCAGGGGTTTAGGTGCTGTACTGTGAGCTAGCCTAATAAAACAAACCAACTTTTACTGATGATATAAGACTGAGGGCCGGATTTTGAAACTGACAGGCAGGTTACTCCTGTCCCTGATACAGAGCCCAGGGAGTCGAGAGGGCGCACCTCGCAGTCATTGATGGACAATAGAGAGCACCATTGTCAGGAGGCAAATTCGAGGCACGCTGCAGATATGACGCCCCCCCCTTTGACTTCCCCAACTGTGCCACAACTGAAGCTGTGCCTCCCCCCCTTTGCTCAGCTGCCTCCCCACTTCTCCTGTACTAGGCAGAAGCGCACTCTGAGTAAGGGCCCCTGTACCAAGGAGGAGCTACGGACTGTCATGTACTCTTACACAGGGGAGGGGTCTGAAGTAGAGCTCTACCAGACCATTACTCTGTACTCCCCCCCCCACCAGCTCCTTTTAGTATCCAGAGACGCCTAATAGCCTGAAGCGGTTTCTTACCAGTAAACAGCCCTGAGTAGCCACGTACGTCTACACCGATCGTCATCTCTAACAGGAGAGCAAAAGCCCAGATTACGGAAAGGGCAGCACAGAACAGGATCAGAACTAGAGCACCCAAAAATGAATGGACACCTGCTCCCCCCTTACCGCTACATCTACTACCACAGACAGCATCAAACGTAGACAGAGAGCACCCCCAGTGGAACAGAAATGGCACCGTAAGTGACAGCATGCAGCGGAAAAATCCATGTCTGACCTGGAACCCCGAGACTATAGGAGCTAACTCCACCTACCAGAAACATTAACAACTAGACGGCACAGGAGTGGAGACCGGTGAGGCCTCGAGGCAGGTTATGAGCTGTTGAGTCACCACTCACCCCCTTCCTCCACCAACCTTGCAGACTTTGACCTTCTAAAAGGCTGGGAGAGAGCTGAGTAGTACAGGCCTTGACCCTGAACTCCATCAGTATACACCCTGGGAAGGGCCCTACTGTAGCAACAGCTCCTTTCCCCCTACTGCTGACCCGAACTTAACCCAAGAATATTGCCCTCTGGGTCAGAGACACGCAGCACCTACAACGGGAATCCAGCCTGGAGATGCCTGGTGGTAAAGCCGCAAGTAAAACAGTGAGACAACTTCTCTTCCCCGAAGCCCTACAGCACTCGTGTCAAATGGCCACTGCCAAGGGAACACAACCAGAGGACCTGCCCAGTGCCACAGACAGACCAAAGCAGGACACTACAATGGAGCGCATACGCCAAGAAATATCAGCAGTCGGTCGCAGACTGAAAGGGATGGAGTCAAACATATCCTTATAAGCGGAAGCGCCGAAATCTATATGAATGGACATAGTGGGTTTTCAAACCCAAGTTCTGAGGCTAGAACAGCGAGTCACGGCTTTAGAGGACCATATAAACACTGGACCCGGATAAGGAAATTCTGTGCCTACATAGCAAGCTTATAGACTTAGAAGACAGAAGCCGTAATGACAATCTCCAATTTGTTTGGAATTTCGGAACAAGCAGAAGGGACAGACATTCAAGCCTATTTACAAAATACCCTCCGTACAATCACAGGTCTCTCCTTTGACCTACCGCTGGAATTTCAGAGAGCACACCACTTAGGCCCAAAGTGGCCTGATGGAGCATCCCGACCCCGCCCGATCATCACCTGTATCCTGCGGCACAGACAGGCCCGTCAACTTCTTCTAGAAGCTCGCTACCATGGCCCGTTCAAGGCCAAAGGCTATGAGGTCCGAATCACTGCAGACATTTCAAAGGAGACCAATAACCGCCACAAGGCATTCTTGTTCCTCCGACCCTGACTTCGTCAATTAGAGGTGAAATTTGGCTTGTTTGAACCAGTGCGGATGTGGATCACCAAAGATGGCAAGTCCCGAGATTTATATGAACTTGAGGAACAACGTCATTCCTTGGATGAACTCTCAGCTCAGACAGTGGACACGGCCCCGCTAGCCCTACACCCGGAGCAGGCCATCGACCGGCAGGACATATTGCGCTCATCGGCTGCATCAGAAGTGCGAAAGTGCAAAGACGCTGACCGCCACCCGAGAGGCAGGGACTCAGGGAGACCAGCAAGAGTCCAAAGCAATAGAGACCATGTGCTCCAAGCAGTGGCGCACCATACCCAAACATCGGGAAGAGGCAAGTCACGCTCCCCTTTGAAACCTTAACACCTTTGCAGCCTACGCCTGTGGCCACCATAGCCGAGTAGCGATTGACTGAGCACCGAGACGAGTCTGAACATTGGGGACTGCACCCCGGTGTCGACGGACAGATGAGTACCCTGCTGCCTGCTATTGACTGATGTGGCCGAGTAATGTAATGTAATGTAATGCTATACTCAGATTATTGTGTTGAAGGGACTTAATTAGCTCCTAGTTAGCCGCCAGGTATCTTCTAATTGCAAAGGCAGTAGCCCGCTTTGTCTTCCTCCTAAATCCCCCCCCCCTTTTTTTTACTCTCTTCTTCTTCTCTCTACATTTTTCCATTTCTATCTCTTTTTTTCTAACTTGCCGCCTGATTGCCGCGTCAGCTCTATGTTCAAATTAAAAAGGAAGACTGCAAACTGTAAACTGTAAATGGGAAGAGCGAGAAGTGACTGTCATTAGTATCACATAGCTCATAGCTAATAATTAACAGTTATTTGACAGGATGCACCGATGAGAGCAAATGATGGACTCATATAAGCTATGCCTAATGTCTTCTGTTCAGAGTTAGACATGTTCAATATTATTGTATTGCTGTAACGGTCACTAGCAATGGAGGACCTCTGTTAATGTTATAATGTTACTATAGTTTCTCAACCTCACCAGAATTACCTACTGGGGCTACATGTGAGATGCCTTCCCCCACTCATCATCATCATCATCATGTACTAGTTGTTGACTGTTGCTATAAAGTGTCTTGGGATGGACCCATCCCACATCTGGGGGGCTGGGGGAAATGGGGTCAGTAGAAGTAGACAGAGGCATAAGTGTTGTGACCCTCCCTCTTCTTCCCCTCTGGGGGGATTGCGGGATCCCCCCGACCCCTCTATACCGCTCCCTCCCCACCTCCTCAGACCGGCCCTGACTGACGCTTGACATTTGCCACCATCTATCTTCTAAAGGTGGCCAACCGTGGGCAGCCTAGCTCCGCCCGGGGCTCCTCTGAGGGCCCCGGCTCCACAGGTTCAGGCCCGCAGTCCACAGACCCAAATTCCCAGGGCTCCGCTCCTGCCCAAAGCAGGCAGCCTCGTGTGTACACTGCCCCTTTTCCTTCCTCCCCCCGGTCACCCTTTTTGTTTTCTGCCCACCTTCAGAGCCCCTTTCCCCCACCCACCCCAGACACTCCCTCCCCACACTGATTTGTGGCCTCCCCCATCCAATACACTTGCCACCCCTGCTACTGCCAGAGTGGCACACAAATCCATTGCGGTTATGAGTAGCAGGGTCCCAAACCGTACCCGACACTCCATATTATATCCTGGAATGTTAATGGTTTAACCCACTATGTGAAAAGAAAGAAGGTGCTATCATACCTGCAGTCCAAAAAAGCGTATGTGGCTCTCCTTCAGGAGACGCATCTAGATGCAACAGAATCCAGTAAATTATGCCGTGACTGGGTGGGGAGGGCGATATTTAGTTGCTGTGCAACACTTAGGCGGTCATTCTGACCGCGGCGGGCGGCGGTCGCCGCCCGCCATGCGGTCACCGCCAAATGGCCGCTCCGCGGTCAGGAGACCGCGGATGCCATTCTGGCTTTCCCGCTGGGCCGGCGGGCAACCGCCAAAAGGGCGCCCGCCGGCCCAGCGGGAAAGGCCCTGCACCGAGGAAGCCGGCTCCGAATGCAGCCGGCGGAGTTGCAGGGGTGCGACGGGTGCAGACAGTGAAAATCTTCATGGGGCCCTGTTAGGGGGCCCCTGCACTGCCCATGCCAGTGGCATGGGCAGTGCAGGGGACCCCAGGGACCCCAAGACACCCGTTCCCGCCATCCTGTTCCTGGCGGTAAGAACCGCCAGAAACAGGGTGGCGGGAAGGGGGTCGGAATCCCCATGGCGGCGCTGCAAGCAGCGCCGCCATAGAGGATTCCCTGGCCCAGGGGAAAACCGGCGGGAAACCGCCGGTTCCCCTTTTCTGACCGTGGCTTTACCGCCGCGGTCAGAATGGCCCTGGAAGCACCGCCAGCTTGTCGGTATGACCCCCTTAGACCTCAAGACAGTGGGACACTAAGGAAATGTGGAGTGGCAATTCTAGTTCGTAAGACACTTCCTATTAGGTTGATTAAAACGTGGTCAGACCCGGAGGGAAGATATATCTTTGCTAAACTGAAAATAGGAGACTCCTCGATATGTGTTGGCTCCATATATGCACCCACAGGCCCCAAGAGATTGTTCTTTCTTCATATCAATCGTCTCCTAACAGAGATAGAAGTCACATGCTATAACATAGGAGGTGACTGGAACATGGCCCGGGACGCAGGGCTAGACAGAACTGCGCCCATAGACATAAGTAACAACCAGGACAGAGCCATTCTCACAGACGTGACCTGAGATCATGGGCTAGTGGATCACTGGAGGCTAATGCACCCAGCCAATAAGGAGCACACATTCTTGTCACCAGTACATGGGACTCAGTCCCAATTGCACTACTTCCTTGTGACACATATCACAGTGGCCCAGATACAGGACTCTCATATACTAGAGAGCGGTTTATCGGATCACTCTCCGATTTTGTTGATAGTCAATGCAGGACTTACCTCTCCAGGCCGCAAACCCTGGCGTTTTGCTGTACATCGATTTCGCACTACACAGGCCAAAACACAATTGAAAACACGTTTCCACCTATATGCAGGATTATAAAGGCACAGTCTCCTCTCAGAGGGTTCTTTGGGCGGCGGCAAAGGCGACCTTATGCAGATAAATGATGAGAGATGCTGTACAGGCCAACAAATAACGCTTAGCGGTGCCAGGCAGAATTAGAGCACAGTATCACACACCTCACTCAACTGTGCACGGCACAGCCCTCTGTGCCAGCCCTTCAGTGCCTAGAACGGGAACTCAATGAGCTCTACACTTTCCAGGCCGAATACACCCTGTAACGTCTGCAAGGAAGGCATTACAAACAGGGGAAAAGGCTGGTCGGCTCTTAGTGGCTCTGTTTAAACAGAGAGTGGCGGCTCAGGCTATTCACGCTATCACATCTGCCACCGGGGTGATACTCACCTAACCGGAGGACATTGTAAATGAGTTTGTGGACTTTTACAAATGTCTATATACCCCAGAAGAGGTAGCCAGCTCTACAAGGATGGAAACCTTCTTGGAAAAAGCACATCTCCCCCGCCTTTCAGCAGAGGGCTAAGCCCTGCTAGATGGGGAGATCAGTAAGGTCGAAATAGCACAAGCCATCTGTAACCTCCCTTTTCATGAATCACCGGGCGAAGTCGGGTTCCCCATGAAATTTTATAAATGGGCAGGAGAGGAAGCGATTGACTCCCTGTACGAAGCCTTCCGGGAGGCAGATCAGGAAGAATCATTGGGCACCATCTCAAACCAGGCAACGATTGTGGTACTACCTAAGCTCGGATGAGACCCCCTCCACTGCGGCAATTATCAACCTATCTTTCTCTTAAACAGGGATATAAAAAGACTAGCCAGTGTCTTAGCGGCCCGGCTGCGCAAAGAGCTTGCATGCTTAAAACACCAAACACAGGTAGGATTTATCCCAGGACGCACCTCTAGAAATTACCTGGGCACTCTCTCCCATGCCCTGTGGGAAGCCAGGGCCATGCCAGAAGAAGCCATAGCCTTATCTTTAGATGCTGAAAAAGCGTTTGACCGCGTCAAATGGGGATACCTGTTTACAAACTTGCGAAAATTTGGACTGGGCAACCAATTCACTCCAAAAGTACGCCTACTGTATGACTGCCCCTCGGCACAGGTCAACTATGGAGGCTTTCTCTCAGATCCTTTCCCCATACGCAGAGGGACGTGGCAGGGATGCCCTCTCTCACCATTACTATTCCTACTAGCCATGGAACCGCTAGCGGTCTTTATACATCAATTTCCACCACTCACTGGTACACCAATAAGAGGGGGACTCTCCAAACTTTATCTCTAGGCTGATGACATCCTACTTACCCTGACATATCTCGATCAGTCCCTCCCGGCATTAATGGAGATTATTAAGGACTTTGTAGCCATGTCCGGTTACCAAGTGAACTGAGACAAATGTGAAGCGTTACCCCTCTCCCTCATCACCACGAGAGCAGCGATACACAGATTCCTATTCTGTTGGACGCCGCTCTGCCTTAAATATCTAGGGATCCTTGTCAACTGAGGACAGGAGAACATGGTGGCTCATAATCTTAACCCACTCATTGCCCGAATGAAGCTGGACTTTGAGAAATGGTCCAACCTGGGGCTCTCCATGTGGGGCAGGGTGCAGGCGGTACGGATAGTCACCTTACTGTGCTTCACCTATGTGTTAGGCATGCTTTCCAACCAAGTACCGTTCTCGACTTTGAGCCCAATAGATGCCGCGATCATCGCTTTTTTAAGGGGTGCCTCTCGCCCCTGCCTATCCTCAGTGAAACTCATGGCATGCTGCTACTGTGGCGGACTGGGGCTACCATCAATAGAACACTATGCCCTCGCTCTTCACCTCCCCTACCTGGAACGCCTGATACACTGCAATGGGTCAAACCAGAACGCCTACTGCTCTCTCACTGGGGTGGGCTTAGTGGCCTATATAATACCTGTACTTTGCACCCCCACTCCCATTCACATCCTATCAATCCGATGTTGAAAACAATGCACATAGCCTGGCGCAGAGCACATTGCCTCTTATGCATCATCCCGCTTTTCCACTTTCGAGCTCCCCTTTGGGGAAACAATGGCATACGAGTTGGAGGGCGTACCCTATATTGGACCCGCTGGAGTACAGCTGGCATTGAAACACGGGACCAGATCATCGAGAATGGTGAGCTAAAATCGTTTGAGCAACTACAGAAGGAAAATGGCCTCCATCCCAATCAAGCATGGCAGTATCTACAACTCAAACACTGCCAGAACAGTAGTATGGGAGCCACTCCATGGGCCCTCGAGATCTCTCCTATTGTCTCCTATCTCAAATCTTGGGGCCACCTCAGGGAGTGATGGCGGGCCTATATGATGTTATCACACAACATCTTTATTCACAACCCGTACTTGAAGCACTGAACCTAAAATGGCAAGTATGCCTCCAAACAGAATTCGAAGTTGAGAGTTGGTCAGAAACACTGATGGCCCTAGATAGAGGCACCCGGGAAGCTCAACTGAAATTCTACCTTTTTAAAATAATTCATGACTGGTATTGGACCCCTACGAAACTACAAAGAGTAGGCCTACTATGGCATGCAGAGTGCTGGCGATGTCTAGAGACTCAGTGCAATCTGCGGCATATCCTCTGCGACTGTCCATCGATCTGACCCCTTTGGGATGCGGTGAGTGCTACTCTTGCAACCACAATGCTGCTCTCTCCTACCCTTATTCTTATTCACGACATGGAGAATCTCCCTGGCCTATCCTGGCCGCAATGCCGACTGCTGCACACGGCCCTAGCAACAGCCAAGATATATGTGCTCCATCACTAGAGATCCCCTACCTCCCGCACACTGGACAAATGGATGGTGGCAATATTTCAGATAGCAGCCTTTGAATGCCCCATATATAATATGCAAGATCAAGCCGCCCTGTTTCAACAAACATGGGCACCCTTTCTCACCAATGCCTCATAGCGAGTTCACTACATGCCCAGCAGTTTGCTTATATGCCACTCACTGTCACTAACACAAATTTCTCAGGACCCCCACACACTCCTCTTTCTCTCCCCCCAGTTTTCATAAGCTGTGCTCCAAGTAGGGCGCTGGGTGCCCTTCTCATTTTCTCACCTTCTCACCCTACCTCCCCTACCTTACCTTAGACCAGCTTAGTTCAGTATAGCTCCTCATTGCCTTCTTCAGCTCCCTATCCCCTCCCACCCTGCCCTTTCTCATCACATCTCGCCCACTACTTTTCATTCCTTACTCTTTTTCCCCTTTTCCTGCCCCCTGACCTCCCTTCTCTACCCTAAACAACGTCATATCTATGACCTGCAACCTTCCCCCGTCACTATAACCTATTTCTACTACTTCTATGACAACCTGCTATGTCTCTCTCCTTTCTACCTCCTAAAGTCACACTCCCTTATATCAAACCCTACTCGGCAATCCTTGGACCTACTATGTACTGCACCCAAATACTCCACCCACTGCTGATAAGCGTGATTTTCTGTCACTGTCCATCTTAAGCCAAACGACCCGCTCAGAGTGCCCCTGCGTCTCCACATTTCGAACATGCTTCTCGATTGTCAAAAGAGGAGGAGCTTTCTGAACCACTGGTACTTTGTAGGAAATGACGTTGTTTGCAATCCAATCATCGATATCATTTAGCTGTGGTATATAGGCTTTATTCATCATATGCCATCCTGTTTTACCTCCCTGTTTTTTGCTCCTCTCCCTTCATTCCCTAACCCTCCCCATTCCCTCCCCCCGACTCAGCAGGTATACTCCAACTGTCCTCTGTCTGCTGAATGTAGGAATAATGTTCAATGTAATTGTATATTGCTGCATTTTGTTAATAAAAAAGAATTGCAAACCAAAAAAGAAAAAAGAAATATAAAGAATCTAACCGTTGGACTTCTCTAGGTTTAATACCAACCTGTAACCACCGCTTGTTTTCCTTACAAGGAAGGTATTGCTGCAAAAATCCCTGAGGTGAAGTGTGGAAACATATATTGGCTCTTTGAGCAACAATTCTTGACGTTGACTTTATAAAAGCTTGCCCTTGAATGGAAAAAGTTAACTGCCTGGAAAGCAATTGATGATCTGAGATACAGCTCTAGTCTGAACCGTGAATGGGCTGCAAGACCCAGGGATCTTGTGTCACTTTTTTCAAATTGTGTGAAAATACTGTAATATGCCCCCTCAAATCACTTGAGAGATGGTAATTAAAGTTACCTGTAATGCCTGATTCTGTGATGGCTGAGATATTTTCCTCTGCAGCCAACTCTGCCGTAACTACCATGGTCACCTTTGGAACTGGCTAGGAAGAAGGTTCCTCACCTTAATCTGTCATACCAAGAACCTCTCCTGCATCCCACAAATCCTATGTGGATACCTTGGAAAAAGGATGGCCTGACAAACAACCCCTCTTTCATCAGGTCCTGCCAAATAAAGGCCAGGCCGAAGCACCTTCTACAGTGACATGTGAATCTTGTCAAGTGCAGTGAAGGTTTCGATGAATATTTCCAGGTCTTCACAAATGGATTCTTGAACAAATAGCCTTTGGTTACCGGACCCCAACTGAGGACAAGTCATACAATTTTAGATCAGTATGCATGGCACAGTTCACAAGGCCTGAATGACATATGGCTCATTGTGCCAAATCTGCCTTAATGTCTGGATCCACAGAAGCATAGATCTATTTTCCTTGATAGGATTGTTCTAGAATCCTGGCAAGAGGTCTAAGTGGTCCAATAATTTGTTCTGACATGCTTGCCAGGACCTGTCAATTTCTTTCTTTAGGGTCCTTTGGAAATTTAAGACACATGATCAGATTTTGATTAAAATTAGGAAGGCTCTGCCACTTTTCCTGGAATTGCCAGTATCCAACATTCTTCCCAAAGGTTGTTTCATACCTCTTTTTCAAAGGTTTTCCTAAGTGCCAAGTTTGCACATGCTCATCATCGGCCTAATCCAAATGTCTTAGATGCATAATGTTGTAAATGCATAAAAACAGATGGATCTGCCTACTGAGGTGGCTTGCATTTACCTGGTTCAGACAGATGTTACCAATGAGGAGATCCTGAGTACACAGACTGATCTCATAGGACTCACCTGCAGCTACCAGTGGTGTTGCAATAGGCTCATTGTGAGGAGATTCCAGGGCGCTATACCCATGGTACCTCAATATAACTTATGAAATATATCCCTAGACTCAGAGCATGGTCATTTATTCATCCTGCCCTAAGCTGTAGCTGCTTTGTTGTCTGAAGGTTTTTGCTGCATCAAAGAGTTGCCTGGTGAAGGGTTTAAGCACTACTGCCAGTGCTCTGTTAACAGTCCTTTGCACCAAAGTATCCAGGGCTTCAACCAGGCCCTTTTCAATATAACTAAGTGAAGGATCCTCATCACAATATTAATCACATTCTTCTAGATTAAAATATTCAGATTCTGCCAGCACCAATTTTAACTTACCCACAAAAGGGGAGTTATAAGGAGTAGTAGCCCTAATCAAAGCGGAAAAACTAAACAGTATCAAAGTTTGAGAAAACCTGTCTATTATACGGTGTGGCGATGAGACCTTACCGTGTAATAAAATCACTATCTGTACTGGGTCCAATCAGATTCATTAGAAAAACACTGCTTTAACTCTCAGTAGCTGTGGCTCTGAGCAGTCAGGCTTTATCAAAGGAACAAGTGTAAAGCATTATGAAATATAAAACAGTTCAATAATAAATAAACAAGACTCAATAAACATCCAACACAACTTTATAGAAACAGGGTGTATTTTAATCTTTAAATAGACTGACATCTCAATGACAAACAAACGTGAGGATTACTGAGATCTGAATTCCAATTAACAATAAATCACTGCCTTTTCACTCAGCACAATAAATCGTTATAATGGACAGCACTTGTTGTCAACTTTGCAAAGTTTGGAAAACTTTTATAAAGTTGAAACTACTATTCTGACCTGCTTTAGGTGACCAACTTTGACAGGGAGAATCACAGGGGCCAAAGAGGCTTATTTGAACAGTTACCTCACAGTGAAAGCAGTTTCCAGGCCAATCCAGACTCTACGGGCGAACCGCCATGGATTTCAATTGAATGGTCCTGATGCAAGGATACACAATGCTGAAGATGCTGATCTGGTGACGAGGGTCTTCCTGGGGCTACTGCTAGGTACACAAGACAGTGGGGCGAATCTGGCTACAGAGATCGATTTCCATCAAAGTCTGCTTACGGTCCAGCCAAAAACCATTTGCAACTGGTCTGCCAGTCTCTGGTTACATCAAAACCAGCAGCTCCGTTTAACTGGAGGTAACCTCTTTTTCAGGTGACCGCACTGCACTCTGATAACTCCCCCAGGTCCATCAGACTTGGGTACAACTTTTGAGGGCTGGGACTTGGTCTCCATGCTGCATGTTGGGGGTCAGTGGTGTTCAAGCATTTTTGGCCACCAACTCGCAAAGGCAGGCTTCTTCAGCTTTTGTGGCCCAGCGGCTGTATCAAGAAGGCAGGCAACTGATTCTGGGAGTCACATCTTCCTCGAGGAGGACACCACAGGCACAGTCCTCTCTTGACTAGCCAAGGAGCATCAGGTGCAGTCCAGTCTTGGTGTAGCCTCTTTTTGCTGGGTCCAGGGAACAGCAGAGCATTCCTTCTTCAGTGCACTGCTCCGTACAGATGGAATCTGAGGTTTGGGTGCCAGGGGTGCCACCTTGATCAGCCAGTTTGTGCCCTTAGTGGATCTGGAAACTATTAGCCGCTAGCTACGAGGTCCCTTCCTGCCTATTGACAAGTTACTGTGAAGTGTGACATCCAGCTAGCCCATAATGCACCATGCTGCCCACTACCAAAATGGCAGAACCCTTCTCTTGGTGTGTGGAGCTCCCTACACCACCACAGAGGTGAGGTTACCTGGAGGCTACATGCCCACAGATAAAAGAGTTTGGCAACAGCTTTGTCCTCGCTGTCCTCTACACTAACCTGTCTACATAAAGAAAAGAGAAGCCCCTCTCATGTATGTCTACCATTTGCCCTTGAAAAGCGGCTTCCCCTTTGATGCTTGTGGTTTGGGCTCACATCCTGCTTTGCCTCCCTGCCATGGAGAGGCCACACCTTTGCCAACAGCAGACCTTTGTGTTCCTTCCTGAGAGTCATTCACATCTCCCCTCAGGAAGGCAGAAGGCTGTCTTGAGCGAGCAACTTTAAATGGTCACTGGAAAACTTTGGGCAACAAAGTGGTTACTTACTAAAGTTGCCACGTGTGAAAAAGTTACATTAAATTTACTTGATCATAAAGTCAAGTTTAATGGAATGATTCTTTTGATACCTTGAAGTATCATATTAAGGGGTCCTATTGAGAAGTTAGCACTGCTGAGTTGTCTGCATTCTTCAAAGGGGCTACTAGCCCTTCCACAGGGAAAACGACACGGCAGGGATTTTACTGTCAGGACATGTAAAGTTAAGAACTAGATGTTCATCTTTTTTATACAATATTTAGGGCTCTATGGCCTAACTTAAGGGTGACTATAAATACTAAACAGGAAGGTTTATGCTTTGCCATCTCTTTAAATGGTAAAGCCAGGTTAGTAGTTAAAAACTGCTCCGCCAGTCTGCAATGGCAGATGAGAGTCATACTTTGCTTTGTCTCAAACATGGTGGCACAGTATGTGCTGCAGTTCTTGAAAAACACTTAGAACGTACATGCCCAGGGCCCCCCTAGTGCTATATACTAGGGAATTAGAAGTAAGTTAACTTATTGTTAACTTATGCAAATTGTGGGTTAACCTATCAGACCTATACCTTTCAAGGGTCAAAGCACTGTCACTGAGGACTCTTTAGCAAGGCCTTCAGAGTCAAAAAACTATCACCATCAGTCCAGAAACTTCTTGTTGATCATACAAAAAAGGGGAGCTTTCCTTACACATAGTAACTTCGAAACAAGTGCAGGTAGTTCTGCTTCAAAACCCCCAGGACAGGCGTGTTAATATAGTTGTTGCAACCCTAGGAGTCTTTGTTAGCTGAGACTTAAAAAGGGAGAAAACATTCAAAGCCCTGAGTGGGGCAAGGACCGTAGCGCTGTGGTTCTAGCAGCCACGAGCACCGAGGTGTGTCCTCTCCTTCATGCTCCAAATCACTGCGGGTCTGCAAGGCATGCTTGTGTGTCCCCGGACATGTAGGTATAAACAGAACTACACCCATACATGCCAATATTTTAGAAGAGAAAAGTAGGAGATTTCTAGAATAAAAACGTGAGAATGTATTTCTCCCATTGATTTCTATTGGGCCCTGAATTTGGTTACTGTTATTTATGGAATGTGCAAGGCTGCTGCTGCAGGATTGGATATTAGATCTGCAAATGTAAGTTTTTTTTCCTTACCACTGAGGAGCACAGAGAAATCACTATGACAGGTAGAGGGAGCGTGACCCAAGTGCTGTGCATTCTACTGGCAGTGCATACTTCAAGTTACACAAGACCAGGCCCTGTCAGCTGAAGCCCGCAGAGGAGTCAGGTTTTTACATGCAGGAATTGGGAGGCGGGAGGCTAGCCTTGAAATCGGTGGTCTCCCGCCTGAATCGGGAGGGTTGGCATGTATGCTACACCCACCGGAACAGGAACCCTTGAGCGTAGTCTACTCCCCAACTTCTGCACCAACAATAACACCACCTCGGGTGGCGCTAGTTCTCAAAATACAAGCTCCTCCCTGGGGAGCCTTCAAGAAGGAAGCCTGCACTCCATGGAGGTCAGTTCACCAAAACACCAGGGGAAGCGGAAGTGACATCATACACCATTTCATCCTTACTTTTTCTCCCACAAATGCTTACTCATACAAACACAGTACTCATACATACACTATCTTTTACATAAGCTCACTCTCACCCGCAAATATGCACACAACATACATTTGCAAGTGTTTTTTATTACCTCAGCTTTCAAGCTAACTGTATTTCATTTCTTATTATACTAATAGTGAATAATAAAATATGATTCACTATTAGTGTAATAATATGAAAGACTGAGGGCCTCATTAGGAGTTTGGCAGTAGGACGAGTGGACTGGCAAACTCACAGGGAGGATGCCACTCTCATACCGGTGGCATCCCCCCGAGCATATTACAATGTTCCTGCTGGGCATACCAGTGGGAACATTGTATTATGCGTTCCAGCCGGACTGACTAGTGGGAGTAATGCTACGATATTGGCCTCGGCTCCTTTTAGGGAGAAGAGGCCATTATTGCAGCACAACAGCACCATTGGAATCCACACTGCAGTGCAGAGAGTGCCAGGAAGGTGGGGACCTGCACTGCCCATGCCATGGGAATGGGCAGTGCAGGGCATCCCCTGTGGCATAATGAGGCCCTTAGTAAAAGCAAGAAAGTGGAGCTCCGAGCGTCCATAAGAATGAGCTGCCCCTGTGTTCCTGACACTGATCTTGCCACCTCTGAGGCCAGGGTTCACAAAGGCAATGTCAGAAGTCACAATAGACAAGCTGGGGGTCACAGATACAACCCCTGGTTACCCCAAAATGACGTCCATGCTGCACTGCCCGGTCAACAGCTGACCTCTCAATAAATAATGAAGGACAGACTGGAAGCAGCAGGGAACTACACAACACTCACTGCATTTACGTTTCTTTTAACCATACAATAACGTTAGCAATATGAAACCATATGGGAGACACTTAGGGCCTGATTTATGAAAAGTTAGCGCGCCTTTACGTCATTTTTTGACGCAAAGGCGGCGCAAACCTACAAAATGTAATTATAATAAGTATAATTATATTTTGTACGTTTCCGCCGCTTTTGCAGAAAAGAAATGACGTAAAGACGGCGTTAACTTTTCATAAATCAGGCCCTTATATTTACTGCCAAGCAGCAAAGGAGGCAGCAATATGGTGCTGGTCACATTTGGCTATCTGGAGCCCTGGCAATTGGTGGATTGGACTATGATGTGTGTTATGTGTTCAGGGAAGATGTAGTTTGTTTTACACAGGGATTTTGATTGGCTTCTGTTGAAATTGCAGTAGAAAAGAAAGGTAAGCATAATCCAAAACACCAGTCCACATGTAGAAATGAAATGTGCTGTATTCGGAGGATGTGATTATGCCTTTTTGATTAAATCTCCAAAGCTTCTGTGCACGAGAAATACCCCTTCACTTGGAGAAGAAGACTGATTTGCATGAGTATCCAATTAAGATGTATAAAGCAGAAGAAAATACAATATGCCATGACTTATTAGAGTTGCCACCTTTTACATGAAAAAGCATGTCGGCCATTTGTTTACACTTTATTTTTCTGCAAGGGCCAAGAGACGGTCAAATAATCTGCATTTCTTTGTAACCTCAGAATTATTTTTCTGTTCCCTTTAATAATTTGCAAATTTGCATACGGTCAAATATTTGTAAGTTATTTGTCTGCTGTTTTAGGTTTGTATTTCATAAGAGAAAAAATAGTGGATTGCACTTTTTTTTTTACTGGCATTGAAAAAAAGCCCTGGGCCTTGTGCCAATAACATAAGGACCAGGTGGCATCCTACGTGTGCTGCCTTTTAATGCAAGATTTCGAATCTGAAGGCTCCTTGCTTGTAATGCTTCTAATGTCTGTGGAGGGGTGAGTGGAGCAGCTGGTTACAGATCGTACTTTTTACAGCATACAATCTATTTTGCTATTGTTTCAAAGCACTGTGTAAATCAGTGAGATGACCTGGCCCACCCAGCAGACAGAGGCTCTGACACCAGGAGACTACTAGACTTCTTCAGTACTTTATTTATTTACTCCTTAACCATTATGGTCTACTCGTGTAGGAGCTGGCCTCCTACATGTGCTTTCTTCATCGTGTCCCTTTCTGACCTCCCTAAGGTCCCTCCCCTTCCTGTCCCCTGTCTTTACCCTACAATCAGGGTCCAGTCGATGAATTGCACATGGATGCTCTTCCAGCAACTTGAAAATCTTCTCTCCACTTTAAATGGTGACGTCATTGTCTGGTCACATTATAGTTTTTTTGATCAGTCAGTTTGGTTTCTTGAGATTTCACTTTGATCGGGTTCTGGGTACAGGAGTCTTCTGCACTGGGATTCATTCTCACTGTCCATCAGTTTTGTGGTCTAAAGGTCACGATGCTGATGATGCTGTGCTGTTTCCAGTGGGAGATGTTCTGAGTTATTTGTTTGTCTCCTGCTATAGAAGCCACCATCATTCTTTTATTTGCAAATGCAAAACTCTTCAAAAATATAGCCAAGTGGGCTGTATTTATATCTTCATACATTAGGACACACAACTTATTGTGCCTATTAACTCTCCCATTTCCGTCATGTCTGTGTAAAATGCCCACATTCACCATTAAATATAAGTGCAATATTATGCAGTGTGGCTCATGCTTGGCCTCTAATTTCCATTAGTCCGGTTGCTTGACTAGCAGCCCTTTGCCTTTTTGGATCTTCCTGTTCTGAGCATGTCTCATGATGTTGCGTTATCTTTTCACATTTTCATCTCCTTCTGGTGCCTTACTGTATTTCAGCCTCAGTCTCCCTTGTTTGTTGTGATTCAGTAGATGCTTGCAGCTGTGTATTCTTGTGTTGAACTCCCAACAAAACATGAGGGTGGCTAGACACTGATGGTGTTGTACGTTATAGCATATGTGGAACGCATAGCTGCCCTAGAGGTTCCCAGCGCTAGATGATCACGGCTAACCGCAGAGGTGAAAAAACAAATAGTGCAAAAAGTACTAAGGGGAAAGCCAAGCTTTACCTTTTTTCCAGAAACCGGTTTCCTCCTTCAAAAGCTTTAACTGGTGGGGTGTTGTATTTCAAAGTTTAGGAACCAGGTAGGGAAAGGATCTGACTCCCCATCTTGCCCCACCGATTCACAGGATTCTCAGTAAATGTTCATGAGCTGATCTGAAAGGTCTGGCCAGGACATAAGAGGAGAGGAGGTTTCTGATCTTGACTGGGCCCTTGTTGTAAATACCTTTATGCGCAAGACATAACGCTTTCTACCTAATCACTGCCTCAACCAGCAACCACTGAAGACTACTTAAACCCTCTCACTGGTTCACAGGTAGGTATTTAAAGAAGGTGTCTAGCTGACGTATTCAGGACTATGGGGGTCATTGCCAATTTGGTGGTCTCAGACCTGCCATGTTGGTGGTGGCAGATGTACCACCAATGGCCCAGCGGTGAAGACAGACAAATTATGACCATTGCGTTCCTCCCAACAGAACACCACGAAAACCCTGGCGGAAACCAACTCTATGAAACGAGACATTAACCTTCAGGAACACATACCTGACTGAAGCCGCCATGGAACCTAAACCTGAAGTCCTGCTCCTGCTCACACGACGACTCCGGAACCAGCGACGACAATGAAGACAATTGTAAGTACACACACCTACTTGACACGGGAGGGAAAGCGCAAACTACACATGCACACACAACATACACATCCGGAATGGCTTGCGACAGCAAGAAACACAGGTAACCACACACCCACATGCACACACACACACACACCTACATACACACACGCACACCCTACTACACACACGCACACCCGTACTACACACACCACAACCAACACCCACATGCCATACACAGACCAACCCGCAGACACAATACCTGCTCAGTCTACCACAACAATACACAACCGCACCAATAGACACAATGACAACACAACTACAACTACTCAGACACTACACCAAGGAATGCCATTGCACACCTCCACATGACAACACATACTGACAACAACACGTAACAACACCAGACAACCAATAAACACACTCACACTGTGATACAACAAAGCAGATGTCACAACACGCTAACACCACACACAACGCATATGACATAGCCATCACCACGCACAAGGATGCACACACAAAAAACACATAAGGGCACACAACAACACCATTACACATCTCTACACAAACAATGCACAATTTTGTTACATACATGCATGTAACAACACAATTATATCTTACACACATTACACAGCAATGACAGCGGGACAAATGGCAGGGCCATACCCACACATTCAGCCTTGGCACAACAGGTGGCACAACCAACACACACACATCACACACAGACAAACCAAAGTCCACCAACACCAAACTGCCATGTAGAAAAAAAGGCAGGACAAGTATGTAAACATCGAATCCAACAACATGTTGGTCCTGATGTTTTAATAAATAAGAAAATATTAAAACTAACTATTTACAAATAAAAGGCCAATGACCACGCAAAAGGCACAAATGGCACCTTGGACAGCCCCAACTTGAAAAATGTCCTCCACGTCGTAGGGGCATCAAGGGGGCAGGCAGGCACCTCAGGGATTAGGTGGTGGTTGGGGGGGTGGGCTTGGGTTTGGAAGGGGGGTCCTTGGGCTTGGGTTTGGGAGGGGGTCCTTGGGATTGCGCTTGGGAGGGGGTCCTTGGGATTGCGCTTGGGCGGGGTAGACTTCTTGGCAGGGGGAGGGACATGGGCACTAGCAGGGGAGGACCTGGAGGCGGAAGGGCCAGATTTTGGGAGGGAGGAAAAACGTTTGGGGGTGTCACGGGGTGGGAGAGGAGTATGGAACAAGGAAAACTCTGATAGGAATTTGTTTTTTGACACACAAGGCGGTCATCGCAAAAGGGTTTGGGAGTGGAGGGAGAGGGAATGGTAGTAAGATGTGTCAGTTTGGATGTATTGGGTGCAAGTGCGTGCGTGGAATGCGTTTGGGTGCTGGCTGTCTGTTGGGTGGGTGAGTGTGGGCGTTTAGGTGTCTTGGGAGGAGGTGGGAAGAGGTGCAGGGAGATGCCATGCTGGATTGGTGAATGCCTGTTGGAGTGGTGTCTGTAGGTCTGGTACATATGCTGCATGTGGGGGTGTAAGTGGTTGTGGGTGCAGATGGGGTGACTGTGGTGCATGTCTGCAGGTCTGATATTGTGGTGACTGTGGGTAAGACAGGTGTTGTGGCTGGATCCGCAAATGATGGTGTGGTGACTGCAGGTGTGTCAGGTGTAGTGTCTGTGAAGGAGGGGATGGTGGGGGAGTCAGAGTAGGTAGTGGATGTTCAGGAGGGTGTTGTTTTTTTGTGCATGCCGGTGGTGGGTCTTGTGGTGCTTGTGCTTGTCAGTGCTAACCTTGTCTGTTGAGGTGGATGCATGCCTGTGTGTATGTGTGCTTTGGATGGGTTTGGGGAGAGGGGTTTGGGACTGGGAAGAGGTAGGTGGACGGGGGGCGGTAGACAAAGGGACACTGGCTGCTGTCAGTGAGGAGGCCAGAGCCTGAAAGGATCTCTGGAGGCCAGCCAGGGCAATGTGAATGCCTTCCAAGAACACATTGCTTTGTTTGACTTGAGCTGCCAGTCCCTGGATGGCTTTCACTTTGGTGGACTGACCCACAGAGATGGACCTCAGGAGTTCAAAAGTCTCCTCACTGAAGGCAGCAGGGTTGACTGGGGCAGGGACAGAGGTGCCTGCGGTGAGAGAGATGCCCACCCTCCTGGGTGAGTGTGCACAGGCAACTCAGTGGGAAGCTACAGGGAGGGAGGTGCTAGTAAGGGGGATGTCGGCCAATCATGGTGCTGTGATGGTCCCAGATGGGTCCGCCATCACCAGGAGGTGTCCACTGGAGGAGGATTCAGAAGAAGAGGTGGGAGATCTGGTCTCCCCTCACCCTCCGTCCCACTGGGTCCCTCTTCCTCGCTGGTTCCAGCTTCCTGGGTCCCGTGGGCTACTTCTTCCCCACTCGCCTGTGCCCCTTCTCCTTTGCCTGACGATGCTGATGCACACAAACAGAGAGAGTGGGAGGGAAAGACAGGGAGAGAGATAGGGTGAAAATGGGTTAACATATAGCTCTCATACACACTGGTTAACAAGCACATCTCTGACAATACTTGACGTGGCTAGGCCATCGCAGATGCCTTTATACATTACCTACATCATTTCACAACATGTCCCTACTACCCACACCTGAATTGCAACCCTCACTCCTACATCAATACCTAAGTAGGACAGCACAACAGGAGTCATCCACATGATGACTACTACAGCCATTTCTGCTGACACATCATGCCCTGGATGCAGTATAAATTGTATACCTCAATACACATCATACCTCTCCATGCCCCTATCAGCCATTGGATGTCCAGCTGACTGAACAAAACACTACTGGCCACTACTGTAACAACACATGATCAGACCATGCGCTCTGTAACGTATCCATATCACTGAAGACAACTCCACTCACAGTTCACACTGCACCTGTCTATCACATTACATGCCAGACCAAACACTCTGTACAGTGAAGCCAATACGGAAATCAACACTTATTTGGCCATTAAAAGTCAGACATCCAAACTGTTGACATCTGATGTGTAAAATGAGAGTCTGTGGTATAGCCATTAGAATAGTCTGACCCAATCATACAGCCTGATTAGCAGACACCAAACACATATATATATCAACCGATCATACTGCTAAGTGCATCTAAAAAGTTCCATATAGCACATATGACGCATCCATACTCAATCACTGAGTGCAGTGTCACACCAGATGTACTTTAGGAACACACATATTACATCATGGTCCATTTACAATGCAACCGCACATGCAGTCACACATATCAGACTGTGCAACATCACAACTCCACCCTCAAACACCAATCCAGAAAGGACAATATCTGTCACAGAGGTCAGACAACACACATCTCAGACGGTAAATGTCAGTATGCATTAGGCACAAATGGACAAACACCACTGCCTGTACACCATTTACACATCCCACTACTACACGAGCCAGCCAAGGGAGACTAAATGCAATATCAGAATCACATGTACATGCCATGTGACATGCAATAGGCCACCCTCTCCTATGCTGCCACTTCAGCTTGGCCAAGGCAAGAAGAAAAGTCACGGCCCATCACGTGTGCCCCAAACTCACCATTAGAACATGATGTAGGCAGTAACTCTGCAATGTAGCACATCAATTGCTAGGCCATTGTTATCCATCCCATATACATAACATGCTGACATATACAAGACCTGTCAAGGTGTCAACACCAGGACAGTGCGCGCTCTACGGGCATCTAGAATGCAAAAACCCAACACTTGCAAGATAAAGTAATTTATGCATTGTGATGATATGTTATTGTTTAACCTTTTGCATTGCAGAATTCCATCCAAAAGATTCATTTTTAAGGTGCTTATAAATACTGTACATTTACAATGTATTGCTGCAGACATTCAGAGTGTGTTAGGGTGTGGTCCCTTTCCAGGGCCTTCTGGAGACTTTCCCTGCAACATGCCTGGGTGTGGTTCTAGGATGGGCCAAGACTCTATAAAAGAGAGTCAGCCCAACTTCCAGTGCTCACTATTCAGAGGTCCCGGTGCAGAGCAGCAGCTTCTTCCTGAACTCCTGTCCCGGCGGCCTATTTGGATTTTCCAGTCTTCTGTACTCATCTCTCATTGGTGATCACTGTTTCCAGGCGGTAAGACGGTGTTTGGACATTTCCTAACACCGTAATTGAGAATTTTCATATTCTTGCTTTTAATTCTTAAATGAATAACAGATTATTTGTGTACTGCCATTTTTTGACATTTGTATAGTGTTTTGCAAATAGGGAGGACGCGCAATTTATTCCATAAAGATTTGACTTCGTTATTACATTATTGTTCATTGCGCGCTGATATTTCTTGACATTTACATGATGTTTTACGAGTTGGCAAGACGTGCAACTCGTTTCATGAGCATTTAACTTTGTTGTTCATTGCGCGCTATCTTTTCTTGACATTTACATGGTGGCATTCGAATCGGCGAAACGCGCGATTCACTTCTCGTGTGTAATTCATGCTGTTCATTGTGCGCTACCATTTTCTGGCATTTACATGGTGGCATTCGAATCGGCAACATGCGCGATTCTTTCCTAGAGTGTTTTTTCATGTTATTCATTGTGCGCTACCATTTTCTGGCATTTACATGGTGGCATTCGAATCGGCAACACGCGCGATTCTTTCCTTGAGGGTTTTTTTTATGTTATTCATTGTGCGCTACCATTTCATGGCATTTGTATGGTGGCATTTGAATCGACAAGACGCGCGATTCTTTCCCTGAGTGCTTTTCATGTTGTTCATTGTGTGCTACTATTTCTTGGCATTTGTATGGTGGCATTTGAATCGGCAAGACGCGCAATTCTTTCCTCGTGTATAAATAATGTAAGTTACTGTGCGCTTCCATTCTAAGACATTTTCTTGGTAGCATTTCAAGTTGACACGTCGCGTGATTTATTCCTTGAATCTACGTTGTGTGATTTCATGGTGCACAAACCTTTATGGTGTTTAATACTCATATAAAAATCTGCAATGTGCGCAATTTACTTCCAAATGTTTTTTCTGAAATGAACACAACAATACCAAAGTTCTATATGTAATGCTGTGTGTTCCTGATATGTATTCATAAAAGGAGATTCATATGGTTGTTTAGAAATTGCTCAGAGTGTTTCCTGATTCTCATGCTAAAGAAAGTACTTGAATCTGAAAGTCCTATTTAACTTTTCCTGTTTCCTCCTCAGGTATTCGTCATCTAAAGCCTAGTCAGTTTTAGGATTATTCCAGGGTTGTTCATGTTTTAGCATGGTACTGATTTCATGAGATGTAATCTTGATGTTGTGTTTTAACCTTTTGCTTCCTACAGGTCTCCTTCCCAGCTGTTCCCGTCCTAATCCCCTTTTCCCCACTTGGACTCTCTTAGACTCTGTGATAAATCTAATCAGAGTATTGGAGCTGTCTTGTGGTGGAAGTGTTGGGAACGTGCACGGACCCCGAGGATCTGGTGACTCTGACAGAATAGTGAGCCCACAAATTATTATCCTCCTGGTTTGTGTATGTTCTCAGCATGGCCACACTGGACGAGCTAGTCAAGGCTATCACCCAGCTCCAGTCAGAAGTGGTATCATCAAAGGATTTGACAAATAGTCTAGCTGAGAGAGTGAGTCAGTTACAGAATAAGGTTGAGAAGAAAGAACAAAGTCCCACAGGTGTGTCTTGGCCAGGTACTTCTTCTCAGACTTCTGGAGGTAGTCCGACTAACATTTCCCTCAATGTTCCTTCAGCCATTCCTTTAGCTCCCCCAGAACGCTTCTCAGGTGATCCCTTGAAAGCGCAATCGTTTCTGGTTCAAGTGGAACTTCACTTCACCTGCAGACCACATACCTTCCCCGATGTCCAGTCTAAAGTAGCTTTCTTGTTGTCATATCTGTCTGGAGATGCAGCTTCCTGGGCTATTCCTCTTGTGCGTAAAAATAGTCCCCTGTTGTACGACTGGAAAAATTGTGTTCGTGAATTTGAGAGAGTTTTCGATCGTAGAACTGTAACACAGTCAGCAGATCGTGAATTATTAGACTTATGCCAAGGGAATCAGGGCTTAGTGTCATATTTAGCCAACTTTAATCGGCTGGTCGCTGAGACATCCTGGCCTGAAGAAAAACAAGCGGCCTTGTTTTACAGCGGACTCAAAGAGGAGCTAAAAGACATCTTTTTTAGCGCAAATCGACCCACAACCTGCAAACTGTCAAGATTTAATAAACCTTGTCTTGAGGCTTGATCATCGTTTAAATGAACGAAAAGGAACGCGTAAAAAGCCTGAAAAACATTCTTGGCATGCTCATAATAACAAAGACTCAAGAACTCCGAGAGAAAGAACGCCGGAACCGATGGAAATTGGAACCATCAGGAGACCTTTGACCAAAGACGAAAAGGACCTACGCAGAAAAAATGGGCAATGTCTCTATTGTGGGCGGAAAGGTAATTTCGCCAAAGATTGTCCAATCAAAACAAAGAGCAAGCGAGGCCCAGTTCAGAAAGTTGCAACCAATGCATCAGTCGAGTTGCAAAATCTAAAGCACCCAAGTTGCAGAGAAGGGTTGCTCTTGGGTGTCACTGTGGATCCTTCAAAATCCAAACATCTAAAATTGGGAATAAGAGTTCAGGTCAAGAAAAATACCTATTTCAAGAAGGCTCTAGTCGACTCTGGGGCTACCGGAAACTTTTTTGACGCCCAATTGGTTTGTGCATGGGGGATCTCATGTATTGAAAAGAAGACTCCAGAAACCATCCAGGCAGTTGATGGAAAACTCTTGACTGGAGGTCCGATAACTCTTCAGACTGTCCCCTTGACAATAATTTGTGAAGGTAAAAATCAAAGAAAGAAACATAAAGAGGAACTCATCCTTGACGTGATCCATGCTCCCCAGTATGGGATCATCCTTGGCTTGCCATGGTTAACTCATCACAATCCAGAGATTAATTGGGCTGAACGAAAGATCATGTTCTCATCAGTGCAATGTAAAGAACATTGTCTCCAAAGGACTCAAGAATCGGAATTTCACCATTCTTACATAGCTACCGCTGCAGAGAAAGAATTTCAGTTGCCCAAACAGTATTCGTCTTATGAAGATGTATTTGATGAGAAGGAAGCAGAGAATTTACCTCCTCATAGATCTTATGACTGTCAAATTGATCTAGTCCCAGGAAGGATACTTCCCAACTGTCGTGTGTATGCCCTGTCAGAATTTGAAAATCAACATTTACGAAAATACTTGGATAAATTCTTAGAGAATGGTTTCATCCGCCCCTCTAAGTCTCCCACAGCTTCTCCTTTGTTTTTTGTTCCAAAAGCAAACGGAGATCTTCAAACTTGTATCGACTATAGGGGCTTGAATAAAATCACCATCAAGAACAAATATCCTTTGCCTCTAATTCCGGTCTTACTGGCACAAGTAAAGAAAGCAAAAATCTACACGAAGCTTGATCTTCGAGGTGCTTACCATTTGGTCAGAATGAGAGAGGGTGACGAATGGAAAACGGCATTCAAAACAAGATATGGCCTTTTTGAATACACCGTCATGCCTTTTGGTCTGTGCAATGCTCCAGCAGCATTTCAATTTTTCTTAAATGACGTTCTTAGAGAGTACCTCGATATCTTTGCCATAGTTTACATTGATGACATTTTGATCTACTCAGACAATGAGAATGAACATGTTCAACATGTCAAGAAAATTTTGACAGCCCTTCGTAAACACCATTTATATTGCAAGCTAACCAAGTGTGAGTTTCATGTTACCACACTTGAGTTTTTAGGGGTTATCCTTACCCCTCAAGGTATGGTGATGGCAGAAAGGAAAGTAAAAGCCGTATCTGAATGGCCCATCCCAAAGACTGTTCGTGATGTACAATGTTTCGTGGGCTTTGCAAATTTTTACCAGAGGTTCATCAATCATTTCTCCCAGACAGTAACTCCAATTATTAAGTTATTAAGAAAGAAAGAAAAATTTGTATGGTCCCCAGAAGCAGACCAAGCCTTTTCAACTTTGAAAGAAGCTTTCTCCACTGCCCCAGTCTTGACTCATCCAGATGCGGATCGACCTTTCATAGTGGAAGCTGATGCTTCAGATGTGGCGATAGGAGCAGTCTTGTCACAACGAAACAAAGACACTGGTCAGCTTCATCCTGTAGCTTACATGTCTCGGAAGTTGAACGAAGCCGAACAGAACTATGTCATTGCTGAAAAAGAGCTTCTGGCGATTCGTGACGCCTTTAAAGAATGGAGACATCATTTATTGGGAGCTAAATATACTGTCACAGTAAATACTGATCATCGCAATCTTCAATTCATGAGTTCTGCCAGACTTTTGACTCCTCGGCAATTACGCTGGATGCTGTTTTTTGCCGAGTTTGATTTTGTGGTAACCTTCCTGCCTGGTAAAGATAATCGCAAAGCTGACGCCTTGTCCCGCCAAGAGTCTACCACATTGCCTGCAGTTCAAACCTCCAGAGCTATCATTGCTCCTGACAAGGTTCTATGTATCATAAAAACAGAAGATTTCTTTGAAGACATCCGCAATTCATTCACTGTTGAAAAATGGCAGGCGTGGGCCCAAGCAGATCCGAAAAGATCAATCAAGCAAGGATTACCCTTTTACGATGCTCGTTTGTTCGTGCCCACTACCAAACTTCGCAAGATAGTGTTTCATTGGTTGCATGTTATACCTACAGCAGGTCACCCTGGTACTCCTAAAACTCTTGAATTAATCCAACGCTATTTTTGGTGGCCTACCTTAACAAAGGATGTAAAAACAATGGTAAACAACTGCGATGTCTGTGCTCGCACTAAAACAAGTCATTCAAAACCGAAAGGGTTGTTACACCCACTCCCAACCCCAAGTCGTCCATGGGAACACATCTCTTTAGACTTTATTACAGGTTTGCCAGTGGTTCAACAGCATTCAGTAATTTTGGTGGTAGTCGATAGTCTCACGAAATATGGACATTTCATTGCCTGTAAGAAATTACCCACCTCTAGTGAACCGGCAACTATCTTACTGAATAGAGTGGTTCGTTATCATGGACTGCCAAAAGTGATCCTCTACGATCGGGGATCGCAATTTGCCTCCAACTTCTGGAAGACATGGTGTAAAACACTCCAAGTGACATCTACCCTATCTACTAGCCACCATCCTCAAACAGATGGTCAAACAGAGAGACTAAATCAGACTTTGAAGCAATACCTACGTGCTTACACTGAAAAAGCACTTAATTCATGGACATCAATGCTCTGGTTAGCTGAGTTAGCCTACAACAACTCCTTCCACACTTCTACTGGCGTTACACCCTTCTTTGGTTTGTTTGGCTATCATCCTGACACCTTGCCCATCACAATTCCTCAAGAAAGCTCTCTCACTCCAGCTGTGTCAGAAATCATTCAACATTTGCATCAAACTCAGAAATCGATTCAACAACATTTAGAAAAAGCCAAACAAAAATACAAAAAGCATTATGACAAGAAACATTGTGAGGGACCGCAGTATCAACCTGGTGACAAAGTGTGGCTTTCCACAAAACATATAGGGGGTCATTCTGACCCTCGCCGGCGGCGGAAGCCGCCCGCCTGGCGGGAACCGCCAGAAGACCGTACCGCGGTCAAAAGACCGCTGCGGTCATTCTGACTTTCCAGCTGGGCTGGCGGGCGACCGCCAAAAGGCCGCCCGCCCGACCGCCCAGCGGGAAAGCACCAGCAACGAGGAAGCCGGCTCCGAATGGAGCCGGCGGAGTTGCTGGTGTGCGACGGGTGCAGTTGCACCCGTCGCGATTTTCAGTATCTGCTAGGCAGACTCTGAAAATCAATGTGGGGCCCTGTTAGGGGGCCCCTGCAGTGCCCATGCCATTGGCATGGGCACTGCAGGGTCCCCCAGGGGCCTCACGACACCCGTTCCCGCCAGCCTGGTTCTGGCGGTGAAAACCGCCAGAACCAGCGCCGCCATGGAGGATTCACAGGGGCAGGGGAAAACCGGCGGGAAACCGCCGGTTTCCCTTTTCTGACCGCGGCTTTACCGCCACGGTCAGAATTGCCCTTGATGCACCGCCAGCCTGTTGGCGGTGCATCCTCCAACCCCGGCCCTGGCGGTCCATGACCGCCAGGGTCGGAATGACCCCCACAGTCTTCAAGACGAAGCACATGTTCAACCCCAAATTTATAGGTCCTTAC
The DNA here is from genome assembly GCF_031143425.1 of Pleurodeles waltl. Lineage (NCBI taxonomy): Eukaryota > Metazoa > Chordata > Amphibia > Caudata > Salamandridae > Pleurodeles > Pleurodeles waltl. Next base: position 46,972,373 of record NC_090440.1, on the reverse strand, counting down.
ACTGTTCTTCAGCAAATCAATCCTGTGACCTATATACTACAATTGCCAAAATCATTACAGATTCATCCAGTGTTCCATACTTCCCTCTTAAAGAAGGCAGTCCAAAAGGTCCGCCCTCATCCAGCTCCTGTTCTAGTACAGGGGGAAGAAGAATATGAAGTCAAGAAAGTGTTGGACTCTAAACTGAGAGGGTGTAATCTATGGTACTTAATCTCATGGAAAGGTTATGGCCCTGAAAGCAATTCATGGGTTTCCGCATCTGATGTTCATGCTCCAGTACTTGTGAGACGCTTTCATCGTCTCAATCCAGATAAACCAGGCCCTAGAGCGCGCCTGGGAGAGGGGAGTACTGTCAACACCAGGACAGTGCGCGCTCTACGGGCATCTAGAATGCAAAAACCCAACACTTGCAAGATAAAGTACTTTATGCATTGTGATGATATGTTATTGTTTAACCTTTTGCATTGCAGAATTCCATCCAAAAGATTCATTTTTAAGGTACTTATAAATACTGTACATTTACAATGTATTGCTGCAGACATTCAGAGTGTGTTAGGGTGTGTTCCCTTTCCAGGGCCTTCTGGAGACTTTCCCTGCAACATGCCTGGGCGTGGTTCTAGGATGGGCCAAGACTCTATAAAAGAGAGTCAGCCCAACTTCCAGTGCTCACTATTCAGAGGACCCGGTGCAGAGCAGCAGCTTCTTCCTGAACTCCTATCCCGGCGGCCTATTTGGATTTTCCAGTCTTCTGTACTCATCTCTCATTGGTGATCACTGTTTCCAGGTGGTAAGACGGTGTTTGGACATTTCCCAAGACCGTAATTGTGAATCTTCATATTCTTGCTTTTAATTCTTAAATGAATAACAGATTATTTGTGTACTGCCATTTTTTGACATTTGTATAGTGTTTTGCAAATAGGGAGGACGCGCAATTTATTCCATAAAGATTTGACTTCGTTATTACATTATTGTTCATTGCGCGCTGATATTTCTTGACATTTGCATGATGTTTTACGAGTTGGCAAGACGTGCAACTCGTTTCATGAGCATTTAACTTTGTTGTTCATTGCGCGCTATCTTTTCTTGACATTTACATGGTGGCATTCGAATCGGCGAAACGCGCGATTCACTTCTTGTGTGTAATTCATGCTGTTCATTGTGCGCTACCATTTTCTGGCATTTACATGGTGGCATTCGAATCGACAACATGCGCGATTCTTTCCTAGAGTGTTTTTTCATGTTATTCATTGTGCGCTACCATTTTCTGGCATTTACATGGTGGCATTCGAATCGGCAACACGTGCGATTCTTTCCTTGAGTGTTTTTTTATGTTATTCATTGTGCGCTACCATTTCTTGGCATTTGTATGGTGGCATTTGAATCGACAAGACGCGCGATTCTTTCCCTGAGTGCTTTTCATTTTGTTCATTGTGTGCTACTATTTCTTGGCATTTGTTTGGTGGCATTTGAATCGGCAAGACGCGCAATTCTTTCCTCGTGTATAAATAATGTAAGTTACTGCGCGCTTCCATTCTAAGACATTTTCTTGGTAGCATTTCAAGTTGACACGTCACATGATTTATTCCTTGAATCTACGTTGTGTGATTTCATGGTGCACAAACCTTTATGGTGTTTAATACTCATATAAAAATCTGCAATGTGCGCAATTTACTTCCAAATGTTTTTTCTGAAATGAACACAACAATACCAAAGTTCTAGATGTAATGCTGTGTGTTCCTGATATGTATTCATAAAAGGAGATTCATATGGTTGTTTAGAAATTGCTCAGAGTGTTTCCTGATTCTCATGCTAAAGAAAGTACTTGAATCTGAAAATCCTATTTAACTTTTCCTGTTTGCTCCTCAGGTATTCGTCATCTAAAGCCTAGTCAGTTTTAGGATTATTCCAGGGTTGTTCATGTTTTAGCATGGCACTGATTTCATGAGATGTAATCTTGATGTTGTGTTTTAACCTTTTGCTTCCTACAGGTCTCCTTCCTAGCTGTTCCCGTCCTAATCCCCTTTTTTCCTACTTGGACTCTCTTAGACTCTGTGATAAATCTAATCAGAGTATTGGAGCTGTCTTGTGGTGGAAGTGTTGGGAACGTGCACGGACCCCGAGGATCTGGTGACTCTGACACAAGGCACCTACCACCTCTAGGACCATTCCATTGATTTAACTGTAACATCCCCCCAAGTATTGCACCTATAAATGCATAATGTCTGCAACCAGACCTCAACAAATATACATGTATCAGTTTCCCAGTTAGCCTAACTTCACATACCCTACAACCAGCAGATCACCTATATATGACAATACAGCTATCAAATCAATGATCCAGTCCATGAAGGCCATATCTGTAGTGTAACTTTGATGGCAGCCCCAAATTCAGTCAAAAACCTTACCAGTAAATGATGTATTCAGTGCCTATCATAAAATTAGTCACATAGTAGCATATACAGGTATGTTACACATATCAGAGTACACTGACACCTCAGAGCCACAAATGCAGCTGGATGGAGCTGGTCATACTCAATGCTTAGGGTGATACAAATACAGACATCCTTTGCACAGGCATGATCGTCTCACACATGTGGCAATCTCATATGAGCATCTCCACATTCCAGACATGGAGAGGTATTTTAATGGGAGCTGTACCTCCACTTACAGTAAAGCATGCCAACACATCTACTGTCTATACTCAGTGAGGGTGCATAATACCCATTCCCAATAGACAATGCACAGGATGTCATTACAACAATGTCACTTTGCCTGCATTGAGGCACAATATCCCTATTGAGCCCAGCCAAGTGCCAGTATCCAGTCTGTACTCACCCCATTGTGGCTGCTGTGCTGCCCTCAAACGCCCATCCCCCTCAGTGTAGGCCACTGTAGGAGGCTGGCCTGGCTTATAGTGGGTACCTTGTGGTACTTACACCTTGTGCCAGGTCCAGTTATCCCTTATTAGTAGATTAGAAGTGTTCTAGCAGCTTAGGCTGATAGAGGTAGCTATAGCAGAGCAGCTTAGGCTGAACTAGGAGACATGCAAAGCTCCTACTATACCACTTATATCACTTAGCACTTTATCACAAGAAAACACAATACTCAGAGTTACTAAAAATAAAAGTACTTTATTTTAGTGACAATAGGCCAAGAGTATCTCAGAGGATATACTCCCTTAGGAGGTAAGTAATATACACACACAAACCCAAATCAGGTAAGTAACAGTTAGAAAAGTAGTGCAAACACTGTAGAACACAATAGAATGCAATAGGGAAAAATAGGCCTTGGGGCAACACAAACCATATACTCCAAAAGTGGAATGCGAACCACGGATGGACCCCAGGCCTAGTGTAGTGTATAGAGGGTCGCAAGGGAGTGTAAGAAAACACTAAGGGTGTCCAAGATACCCCACCCCAAGACCCTGAAAAGTAGGAGTAAAGTTACCCTACTACCCCAGAAAGACAGTGAAGTCGAGATAGGGGATTCTGCAAGGACAACAACTGACTGCAAAGCACTGAAGACGGATTCCTGGACCTGAGGACTTGTAAAGGAAGGGGACCAAGTCCAAGAGTCACGCAAGTGTCCAGGGGGGGCAGGAGCCCACTAAACCCCAGATGAAGGTGCAAAAGGGCTGCCTCCGGGTGGAAGAAGCCAAAGATTCTGCAACAACGGAAGGTGCCAGTAACTTTTTCTTTGGTCAGAAGATGTCCCACGGCATGCTGGAGGATTCAGAGTTGTTTCCACGCAGAAAGACTGCAAACAAGCCTTGCTAGCTGAAAGAGTCGCGGTTGAAGATTTTGGGTACTGCCACGGCCCAGGAAGGACCAGGAGGTCGCCCCTTGGAGGAGGAGACAGAGGGGGCGCTCAGAAACACAGAGAGCCCACGCAGAAGCAGGCAGCACCCGCAGAAGCACCTGAACAGGCAAATTTGGACAGAAGAGCCACTGGACTGTCGGAGACACTTGGACCCAGCTCCTGTGTTCCAGGGACCACGCTTGTCAGGGTGAGAGGGGACCCAGAGGACCGGTGATGCAGAAGTTTGGTGCCTGCATTGGCAGGGGGAAGATTCCATCGACCCACAGGAGATTTCTTCTTGGCTTCCAGTGCAGGGTGAAGGCCGACAGCCCTCGGAGCATGCACCACCAGGAAACAGTCGAGAAAGCAGGCAGGATGAGGTGCTACAATGTTGCTGGTAGTCTTCTTGCTACTTTGTTGCAGTTTTGCAGGCGTCCTGGAGCAGTCAGCGGTCGATCATTGGCAGAAGTCAAAGAGGGAAGTGCAGAGGAACTCTGGTGCGCTCTTGCATTCGTTATCTCTTGAGATACCCACAGGAGAGACCCTAAATAGCCCTCGGAGGAGGATTGGCTACAGAGAAAGGTAAGCACCTATCAGGAGGGGTCTCTGATGTCACCTGCTGGCACTGGCCACTCAGAGCTGTCCATTGTGCCCTCACACCTCTGCATCCAAGATGGCAGAGGTCTGGGACACACTGGAGGAGCTCTGGGCACCTCCCCTGGGAGGTGCTGGTCAGGGGAGTGGTCACTCCCCTTTCCTTTGTCCAGTTTCACGCCAGAGCAGGGCTCGAGGGATCCCTGAACCGGTGTAGACTGGCTCATGCAAGGAGGGCACCATCTGTGCCCTTCAAAACATTTCCAGAGGCCAGGAGAGGCTACTCCCAGGCCCTTCACACCTATTTCCAAAGGGAGAGGGTGTAACACCCTCTCTCAGAGGAAATCCTTTGTTCTGACTTCCTGGGACTGGGCTGCTCAGGCCCCACGGGGGCAGAAACCGGTCTGAGGGTTGGCAGCAGCAGTAGCTGCAGAGAAAACCCCGGAAAGTTAGTTTGACAGTACCTGGGCTCTATGCTGGAGACCCGGGGATGCATGGAATTGTCCCCCCAGAATGGTATTGGGGTGACAATTCCATGATCCTAGAAATGTTGCATGGCCATGTTCAGAGTTACCATTGTGACGCTACATATAGGTATTGACCTATATGTACTGCACCTGTGTAATGGTGTCCCCGCAGTCACAAAGTCAGTAGAATTTGCCCTGAACAATGTGGGGGCACCTTGGCTAGTGCCAGCGTGCCCACACACTAAGGGGGTTATTACAACTTTGGAGGAGGTGTTAATCTGTCCCAAAAGTGACGGTAAAGTGACGGATATACCACCAGCCGTATTACGAGTCCATTATATCCTATGGAACTCGTAATACGGCTGGTGGTATATCCGTCACATTTGGGACAGATTAACACCTCCTCCAAAGTTGTAATAACCCCCTAAGTAACTTTGCACCTAATCTTCACTAAGTGAGGGTTAGACATATAGGTGACTTATAAGTTACTTAAATGCAGTGTAAAATGGCTGTGAAATAACGTGGACGTTATTTCACTCAGGCTGCAGTGGCAGTCCTGTGTAAGAATTGTCTGAGCTCCCTATGGGTGGCAAAAGAAATGCTGCAGCCCATAGGGATCTCCTGGAACCCCAATACCCTGGGTACCTAGGTACCATATACTAGGGAATTATAAGGGTGTTCCAGTGTGCCAATCAGAATTGGTCAAATTTGTCACTAGCCTGACGTGACAATTTTAAAAGCAGAGAGAGCATAAACACTGAGGTTCTGGTTAGCAGAGCCTCTGTGATACAGTTAGGCAGGGCACACTTTATGAGCACTGGGGTCCTGGCTAGCAGGATCCCAGTGACACATAGGCAAAAACAAACATACATACAGTAAAAATGGGAGTAACATGCCAGGCAAGATGGCACTTTCCTACAGCCACTGCCAAAATGCGGGCAATTAGGGGGATCAGGGTCCAACAGGCACTCCTCCCTCGTTTGGAGGACATCCCCAGCTGGGCCTCTGCGGTCTTCCAGGCCCAGCATCTCAGGTCCTCCCACAGCTTTCTGCAGTGGGTGCTCCGCCGGCTGTGGACCTCCAGGGTCCTCAGTTGCTTGGCAATGGCACACCTGATCCCTTTCTTCTGACGGGCGTTTACCTGCATGGATGACACAGACAGAAGGAGAAAGTCAGGTCCACATGCCCCATACCAACAGCAGTGGACAGTTCTCATCTGACTCACCAAGTACCCACATATGCCCTTCCTCTCGGCTCACATGCCTCTACTCCATGCCCCCTGCATGCATGTACTCCCTCCACAGTACCCATTATACCATCACACACACCCCTATCACACATGACTATGGCATTGGGCTCACCTGCTCCTCTGGTGCCCCATACAGCTGTCTATACAGGGATAGGACCCTGTTGACAACCTTCACCAGCTCTTCTGGGGTGAAGGCTGGGGCCCTATCACCTGCAGGACATGGCATTATGGCTCCCAGAGACAGGACACAGCAGCTCAGCTCGTGGAGGTCTTGCTTGCAAGAGTGCCAGGAGTGAAGTGGGCCAGACAGCAGAAAATGGCGGTCATGGCCGCCCCGTACAGGACCGTCACCGCTGGCGAGGATTGCCATTGGCCCCAATCCCCCATAGGCAGCAAAGTTATCCAATGAATCATTGCATGGCGGTTGCGACAGCCTACCATCATGAAGACTTACGCCAGCAGACTTAGGTCACTTCCAACTGTCCTGTGCAACATGCTAGGTGGATGCCATTTTGTGCACATATCATGCTTTGTAGTCCCTAAATAAGTGTGTCATACACATTTATGTGCAAAGTGTGTTGACGTGTGTGTTTTAACAAGAAATATTAATGTGAAAGGTTGCATATATTGTGTGATGAAGCTGCATAGAAGATGTGTTTAACGTAGAAAATAATGCACACATTTGAAATGTGCCCACGGAGAGTGGTTACCAATGTATACGAAGACTAATAGAAATGCTTATTAATTTTGAAATGTTATGCAATATGTTTTAAATTTGTAGTAGTATATCATAACTGAGGTTACATGTTAAGAGTTTGCTTAATTTAATAAAGGCCTTAACTTAGCAAGGGGTTTGGCCTAGCTGCCTGGCCTCATATTTGAATTGTATTTCTATCACGTTTAACATGCTGTTTTCTTGAAGGACACGAAGCTTTACTTTTCCAGAAGTTATGTGTTTGTAACCGTAGAATTCTTCTTGTGTGAACCGGCTCACTCGAAGGCGATGTCCTTGCTAAATGCAACAGTGTCATTCGTAACAGGTGCAAGGTTAACTCTCCTAGGAGAGGACAATGAAGACACTGACTGGAGTGTGAACTGCAACATTTTGTTACCTGACATTCCAACCGTTGAAGATGCCAATAGTTGGACCAATCCGTGACATGGGAGCTGTGAATTATCGAAAGTTCTAGTAAGGTGTTTGCAAATTATTGGACAGAGATACGAATTCACCAAAATTCATCCAATAGGGAATTTGGGAATAGTTTGACAGTTTTGACTTAACCGCACTGCACAAGGAGAAATCAGCCACTTCCAGACATTTATGTTCACTTCCAACCATCCTCTGCCACTTTCTGCCATTATTCCGAAGACATCCTGATATTATCTTCTCCTCTATCTGAGGGAGGAAATCATCCTCTAGCTATGTTATTGTATGCGTCTTGAAAGAGACTTTGCTTAACTTAAATGCTAAAGACTTTGCCCCGTTCTAACTTTGCCTGATGATGATCGACTGATGTCCTGAGGACGAAGACTGACGCTGCTTGCTGATCTGTTGGATTGGTAACTACCCAATGCAAATTGTGATTGTCTGTTTGCCTTTTCTTTCTTGGTACCAACTGCTATTTTGATAGAGGCCTTAGTTTAGAGGTTTTTCTAAATTTGTGTTGACTAAATGTTTTGCATGAAGCCCAAAATGCCAATGTTAATTCGAGGTTAGTTGAGGTGTTCACTAATATCTTATGCAAATAGACAAATGACTGAGATCTTGCTTTGTTGATTCATGTACTAATGAGACTCTGCTAAACTTATTCATATTAATGATGTGCATCATAATCTGAATGTGTATAATCCATGCATTGATTAAGTTGTGTTCTATAAGCTGATTGGCAAATAGTATCGTTTCTGATGTGTTTCATTGCTATTGAGATTAACCTAAGTGATATTAGATTGTTAAAAATAGGGAAATAAACGTTCTAACTTCTAATTAAATTGGTGTGATTATTCATGACTGAAAGGTCATGGTGTGTTCAATTATTGACTTCTATTGATTGTTTATTGATAATTGATTGGTTATTACTAAATGTTCATTGACCTATTGATTGATGATAGTAAGAGAGCATTTTGTGCTGGGAAGTCTCCAAACTGGGTCTAAAGGTTCATTGACCTAATTGCGTCCCCTTGTAGGTTTACTTATTAAGGCTATGACGCGCTAACAAGTGCAGAGTAGGCCTGTGTTGTGCCATCATAGTTTAGCCAATACATGTGACATGGATGTCACTGTGACACTTCAGCTTGCCCATAATGGTATGTGTCAGCAGTGCGACGCATGTCTACAGTGTTCGGTGTGTGCGATGATGACATATACTGCTTACATGTGTGAAGTACTCATCACTCAGTACATTTTCTCCTCTCTATCATAGATACCCTGCCATGAGGGGATTGAGACATGCACCAGTGTACCGACCACCAGCTGACCTTGCTACCATGGAGAGCAGGCATATCATCCAGACCTATCGTCTGAATCATCAGACCATCATGGATCTATGTGGCCAGTTGGAACCTGATCTCTTACTTGCCATACGCAATCCCTATGCCATCACTCCCACAGTATTAGTCCTGTCAGTGCTACACTTTCTTGCCACTAGGTCCTTTCAGAATACAGTGGGCTTGACAGCAGGGATGTCACAGCCCATGTTCAGTCTTGTGTTGAAGGATGTACTGTGTGCTTTATTGAAACACCCGGACAGCTACATCAGGTTCCCCCAGTATGGAGATTTAGCCAATGTGAAGGTAGACTTCTATGATGTGGGACACATCCCTCATGTGATAGGGGCTATAGATGGCACCCATATAGCCTTGGTCCCTCCCAGTGCCAATGAACAGGTGTACAGGAATTGGAAGAACTACCACTCGATCAATGTCCAGGTGGTGTGTCTGGCAGACCAGTACATCGCATAGGTGACAGCCAAGTTTCCAGGATCTGTGCATGACTCCTACATTCTGAGGAACAGCAATGTCCCACATATGATGGCACAACTACACAGAGAAAGGGTTTGGCTTATTGGTATGTATGCATTTGGATGTGTGTCTCTGTTATGGCACCTATCATCACAATCTTCGCTGTGGCTGTACCTGCATTGTAATAGGTCCTACCTTTATGCACACAGGTGACTCTGGCTATCCTAACGTTTCCTGGCTGTTGACACCAATGAGGCACCCTGCCACGGAAGGGGAACTCCATTTCAATGAAGCCCATGGCAGGACGAGGCTTGTCGTTGAAAGGACATTTGGCCACCTGAAAGCCAGGTTCAGGTGCCTGGACGTCTCTGGAGGTGCCCTCCTCTACACTCCCCGAAAGGTGTGGCATATCATAGTTGCCTGCTGCATGCACCACAATCTTGACCTGAGACGTCAGATACCATTGCTAGCAGATGATGAGGAGGGAGCTGGACCAGTGGCTGGTGATGCAGACATGGAAAGTGATGAGGAGGCACATGAGGATGGTGCAGCTGACTCTGACTGAGCTCATCAATCAGTACGTCCAGTGACATACAGGTATGCAAAATGTGCATTTGCAAATGATGTGTTTCCACATTGATTGCTGACAATGGTCCTCCTTATTAGTTTCATCAGTGGTATTGTAATGTGTTCCTTTCCCTATGTGTGTGTTGGTGGAAGTGAGTGCTTGAATGTAAAGTGCTGAGTTTACATGTATCCTATCTATCTACTCACTGCAGGTTGCTAGATTCACTTCTCCTGTGGAAAGACCTGTTTTGAACTATGTGTCCTACATTCTCCTGTCCTCATGTTATTCCACCCACTGACTGTGTTCTGTAAATCAATGTCTCTGCTACCTGTGGCTTGAGGAATTCATGCTCATTAGCCATTGGTAACTGTATACAGAATGGAGTTTTGCCCATGACAGATGGCAGGTTCACTGTATTGTCATGTATTTCCTGTGACGGGGATGTAGAAATGTCATCTGTTTTGCCCTGCTTCGGTGGCAATCTACATGGAGCTGGGCAACTGTGTACTGCATATGTGCTTTGTGTGGTACCATTCCTTCTATCCTGGTGTAACTCTTTGTCATGGTCTACTTTACAGGTTGGATGAGTGAATTCACTGTAGTGTGTGCCTGGACTAGACTTCCTTACATCTGCCCTGGGACATATCTGCTGTACTGTGTCTCCTGCAGAGGATGCCTCCTTCTGCTGTCCATTACACTGCCTGTCGGTTTATATGGTTGCATACCCACATCACATTTTGCTGAGAAAACATTTGTACATGTTAAAAAAGACACATATGCAGTTGCTGTGATCAATAGTGTTTATTGGACATACAGGGGATATCTGAACCATCTATGGTGCATATAGTGACATATAGTGACAAAGAGGTGATGAGTGGGCTCATGGTAGTTGTAATCATCGGAGTAGGTGGCACATCTGTAGGTAGCACATGTTTAGTGTCCAAGGGCCATGGGAAAATGGAGTAATGTCATTGAACAGTCAACAGGGTGTCTCTTTGGCACACAAGGAAGAGAAATCAGGAGAGTTTCACTTCCTGGCTGTGGGTTTTGTTTTGGCATCTGCTCCAGCTGGATGTCTGGGTGGACGTCCATTTTTGCGGGAGGATAAATCAGCTACCGAGGGTGGGGTGCCAGAGGCCTGTGGTTCCCCTGGCAGGGCCTCCATTCCGTTGTTAATTGGTTAGTGGCAGTGGCCTCCTGGTGGGTTGAGGAAACACTTAAGGTGGTGGTGAGGTCCCTGAGCACCCCTGCAATGGAGGCCATGGTGGAATTGTGGGTCTGCCACTGCTGCATGGCCTCCTGATGATATTCCCTCTGCAACCTTTGGTTTTCCCCCAACATGGTGATAATCAGGCCCATCCTGTCCTGGGATTGTTGGAATACTTCGAGGACCTGGGAGATGGTTTCCTGGTCAGTTGAGTCCCTTGGGGACCCCATCCTCTGAGCCACAGGTTCCCTCACATGCCCCCTACCCCCTGTGCCTATGCCCCTGGCACGATGTGTATACTCCCAGTGTCACCAGGATCTTCATTGTCAGGTGTGAGGGGTCGACTCAGGTCCCTGTACCGTGGGGCACACTATTGATTGAACTGTCCTTGGGACACAGGTTTGGAGACAAAGGGTTGGCTGTGCTGTTGATGCCACAGGGTGGGGGGACTTGATGTGGGCAGGGTGAGGCAGGGAGTGGTGGACTTACCAGGTGTCCCAGATGGGCCAGGTAAGTCATCAATGTCCAGACATCCAGAGACGTTGTCTTCACTGGGCCCTTCACCCTGAGGAGGGCTGGCTGTCTCTGGCATCCTCTCCATGGTGGCAGTGGCAGGGGTACCTGTGGATGGAGTGAGAGAGAGTTAATGGTGGAGGTTGTCTCTTTGTCTGATGCATACAGTGGCTTGACATGGTACCCAGCAATGGCAGTGTCAGATGCAGCACTGCAAACATTGTTTTAGATAGTGTATTGTGACATGTGTACCATGCTCCATTGAGGATTGGTGTCAATCTGGGTAGGTAACTTTTGGTGGGTGGGTGGGATCAGGTTGTGTGATGGTTCACATGGCAGGTGTGCCCTGTTTGCTTGTGGTACTTCAGGCTTCCTAGATGTGAGTGGGGATGGCTGTACATTGCAGCATGGTGTCCAAGTGGGAGGAGGGTATGTGTGTATGCATGGTAACATGTGCTGTGTGTTCATTTGGTGCATGGGGTTTACCTTCTTACTTTGTAGCCCATTCTCAGTCAATTTCAGGCTTGTAGATCTGGATAGGTGGCCATTTGGTTTGGCCCAGTGTTGTGGCTGTGTTTGCATTGTGTAGTGCCACTGCATTGCTGTCATTGCCATGTAGTGGTCCTCAGTCAAAGCATCCAGTTGGTGTAGCTAGTGCAATAGTCATACAGAAAGAGTTCTGCTGTGAAGTCGACATAGCAGCTTTTGATGTAGATGGGCTAGTGCATTTTGGGAATCGTAGTGATTGTTATTGAGACTACTATCCGGGCACTTCCAGGGATTATGTGGACTTAGGGGTTGCATGGTGGTGTGGCATACAGGAGAGGGGCATTAGATGATTAGGTGGGAGGTAAAGTGGGAGATAGAGTGAATTGGGGAGTGTTTGGGTGGTGAGAAAGCATGCTGGACAAGGGTAATTAGTGCCAGGGAAGTAGTAGTTTCTTACCGGAGTCCAGTCCTCCAGGTATTCCAGTCAGGCTCTCTGGATGCAGTATGTCACAGACCTTCTCCTCCCACAATGTGAACTCTGGGGAAGGAGGTGGGAGAGAACCGCCAGTCTTCTGCATGGCAATTTTTCAGGGAACATAGCTTCCCCCGTAGGTTTTTCCACCTCTTCCTGATGTCCTCCTTTGTGCGTGGATGGTTGCCTACTGAGTTGACCCTGTCAACAATTATCTGCCATAACTAAATTTTCCTGGCAATGGAGGTTTGCTGGACCTGTGCTCCAAATAGTTGTGGCTCTACCCTGACAATTTAATCGACTACGACCCTCAACTCATCATCTGTGAAGCGTGGGTGCTTTTGACGTGACATGGTGGTGGTTGTGTTGTGGACAGGTGTGGGTGTTGTGTGTGTAAGGGTGCAGTATAGGGTGCTTGGTGGGGTGGGGATGTTTGGGTGTGTGTGATGGTTGGTTGTGATGTTTGTGTGAAGTTGTGATGTGTGTGTTGTGATGTTCGTGAAGTTGTGTGGATTGTGCTGAGTGAGAAGTGTATATGTGCTTATAGTATACAAGTCCAAATTTGTTAGATTTTGGCTCCTCTGTGTCAGTGAATGTCATTTTAGTTGCAAAGGATTGTGGGCTGTGTGGAGGGGTGTTATATAGTGCAGTGAGTAGGTGTGTCTGGTGTATGTATGTGTGTCAGGTGTGGGGTATTCGAACTGTGCAATGTGGTGTTGTGTTCTGTCTGAAGTGAGTTTTTGAACGCAACTGTTCACTCCCCCAATGGTTTGCTGCCATGGAAAGTCCGCTTTGGTGATTTGTGGTTCATAATGTGGTGGGTGGAAAGTTGTTGGGCTGGTGGTGCTGGTGGTAGAACCTCCTCTTTCCCACCCTCCAGTGTCCTGCGGTTTCGGATCTTTGGCTGTATTTTGGCAGCCGCCACTGTGGCGGTCCTCCAAAAAGACTGCCAAAGTCGTAATGAAGCCCTATGTGTAGTTTTTTTATAACAAATTTTGGTGGGCCAAAAAACTGCAAATTCCTGTAATCCAATCGGAAAACCACCAAGGACTGTATCACCATTCTTCTTAAATTTTCTGGGATAAGGTCCAATATCTTCCAAATCCTCCTACGTAACCCAAAGCCTGTTGCCATATTATTTTGCTTGGGAGTCCATCGCTAGGGTTCAATCCAACCACATTGTCAAGCTTTTTATAGAAGAACTGGGAGCAGGAGGAGGGACCATACTCCTGAGCCAATTTAGGCCAGACCATAAGGGAACAATATTCCCCAAAGTCTTTAACTCAGTCCTCTCATCATTCAATTTCAGCAGCAGCCTGCCATCCAATAATCCACTGTTTCTAGGCAGGGCACTAAAAAATGGTTTCCTGCGTTAAAACGATTTGCAAGGGAGAAATCTACTTCATATCATTCGCTTGGGATAATGAAGATAACCCAAATTCTTTTACGATGTCAGCTAATAGGATCAAGTAGATATTAAATATGGTAGGACTCAGTGACGAGCCCTGTGGGACCCCACAGTCATGGGCAGTGCAGCGGCCCCCCGTCAGCACACTCGGAATGTGCACTGTCTGCCATGACAGTGCTCATTCCAAGTGTGCTGTTTGTGGCAGCATTGGCCTCGCTCTATCTGAGAGCCAAAGTCAATGCCATTGCACTATTCCCGCCGGCCAGCCCAGCAGAAACATCATACGCCATCGTATTGGTGGTCCGGCGGTCTGACCGCCGTGTTCGTAATGAGGCCGTTACTTTCTGAGACTTCATTCAATGCACTACTTGGTGAACATTTCTTGTTTTACAATAGGACAATAAAGAAACCTGCACACATTAGTTGGATGAGTAGTTTTTTCTTTTAATGTGAATAAATTAGGTACTTATTGTGAAACAGCTTTTTCGGCTGTTAGCTCTGAGCCACCTTCAGACTCTTCCCACTCACAACACATATACTACAAATTTGGAATAAGATGTAGTGTATTAAATAACAATGTGGTGGTTCATGCAGTATCTAAAGGCCTTATTGTGAGTTTGAGCACGTGTGTAACTAATATTATTACCCCACATGTAGCAGCAGCATCCAGTGATGTAAGAAGCCTTAACCATGCACCTCAATCATGGCCTATTTTTCATACCCAACCAGAGGCTAGAACTCAAGCCACCAGGAAGTATTGCTGTGCCACTGAGTTTGAGTCAAGCATCTTGGCACAGCTTAATCCTGAACAAGTGTATATTCTTTTCCCAAGTTTGCCTTGTCTGGGAGGTCTTTGTAGGAGATCAGCAGTGGATGGTTTGTGTTTGAATACAGAAAGTGCAGTTGCAGTGGAACTGTTGGTGTTCACCTCAACATAACTAGACACAAGACAATTAGAAACCTTTTTGGGCAGGTTTTCATGAAGACTGGGGATTTAAACTCACATGCTACTGTTTTGCAAACTATAATATGTGTAGAAATGAAGTTATTCGCTCAGTGCACATCCTCTGATTACAGAATCGCTACTGTATACATATTAAGTCACAGCAGCATCACAGAAGTAAAATGTACACACCAAAGGCTACAGGTGACTAATATTGAGCACTTGAGACACATTTTCAAAGCAGAAGTTTGGTTTTGAAAAATAAAAAACTAATGACCCTCATACCCTGGGAGTTTGCGTTCAGATTCTAGGGCTTATCATTGTGGGTTTTTCTGTCCCCTACCATAAGGTTTGTTCTGGCAGCGAAAAACAGAAAGGAGAAAAATCCCTTGACCCTAAATAGGGCAGACAAAGGGGGTTATTACAACTTTGGAGGAGGTGTTAATCCGTCCCAAAAGTGACGGTAAGGTGACGGATATACCACCAGCCGTATTACGAGTTCCATAGGATATAATGGACTCGTAATACGGCTGGTGGTATATCCGTCACTTTACCGTCACTTTTGGGACGGATTAACACCTCCTCCAAAGTTGTAATAAGCCCCAAAGTCCTTCCTCAAACAGCCTCTACTCTGTTGGGCTGTCAGAGGCAGAATTCTGTCAGCTGAGCTGACAGGGGCCCTGTGGAAGGAATACTGACTGTACGCACAACTCCAAATGAGGTGGCAGACGGTCAGTTTGGCGGACAGGTTAATCTTTTGCATTTGTGAAGGAGCACCCTGTCCTCAAAACTCTAAATCAGGCCCTAAATCACTCATATTGCTCTTATCTCAAACTATGAGGCAAATACAGAAGAAGTGTGAAAGGATTACTGTTGAACCCCACATCTCCCCACATTCAAAGGCTCTAGTGTGCTTGCTGTGAATCCCCTCTCCCATTTCCTGTCCCCCATTAGGCAAATGGGATAATAATTTATTATTGTTGGTAAGGTAATTTACAACTGGACTCAGAGCTACTCTCAGAATGTTTCTGGTTGTATAATAAATTTGAAAGATATCTTCAGAGTCATAGTTTTGTACTGCGGATACTAACAGTCTGACTCTCACTGTTCTGTCTCAATGTATGTATTTTTATGGATCATGTACTGCTATTAACCTAACATGAAAATTGGCAAATTGTTGCATAAAAAGAAAATACTTTGAAATACTGTGTGTACGTTAACTCGGCAGCTGTTTATTTGTACTGGGGTTTTTCAGGATAGAGGACACTCAGCATTGTAATGAAGACGAAGTCTGGATACAGATGAGTAGGTCCTTTATTAGGAGTATCTTATCCACGACACAGGAAAACACCTTCACCTGGCCGCTCTCCACAGAACCCCACACAGAACTCTCATACTACAACACTCTAATCTGATGTCAAATATGACATCAGCCCCAGACATAGAATTCCTTCCATTCTGCCATCTACCACAAGCATAAATGTCAAAGAAGCATTGGCAAACCCAATCAGTTTTGCTTGCCAATTTTGGGCGAGCAGTTTTGGTACTCACAGAAGCGCATAGGGCACAAATAATGCAAGTTGTGAAGAGGGGCAGGCTAAAGAGAGGGTGTGTGCAAAGAGACAAAACAGAAATGCAACATGTAGCAAACACAGGCAGGCAAGCAGGAGTGTTGCAGGTAGACAGTTGACTTGTCTGGAGATAAATGATACAGGCAAAAGGCATGGACTGACAAGCGGTCTGCAAGTACAGAAACTGAGCTGGTTCACTTAGGAGGCCAACAGTGCAAGCACAGAAAAAGGCATGGAAGAGGGACTAAATAGAGAGGTCAACTGGTGTAAAGTTGACAATACTATAGCCTGATTGCTCAGGGAAAGACACACAGGCCCGGGAGTGCTTATTTACGAGCCCCCTGCACCGCCGGTGTATCACTTTTCTTGTGCAGGCCCATATCTAAAAGACCACTCAAATACACTTTGCGTAACTTTTCATGGTCTTGTAGATATGGTGTAAGGCGATACAGTGTAAGTCGCTGCGTTGCCTTGCACTGCGTCAGGGAGGCGTTCCCTTGGTGTTGTGCTGGGTTTTCCCAAGCAAAACCCATGGGTTTTGATGCATTCCCAGATTTGCAAGAGTCTGAAAACCTGGGAATGCATCAAAATCCTATGCCACTCCAGGGGAGGTGCAACAAGGAGAAATGTCTTTATTTCTCCTTGTTGTCTCCTCTATGTCTACGACACACATAGAAAGAGGAAAGAGCCTTCATGGATTATTTTTGTGCAGAATGGTGCCCCTTCATGTATAGAAACAATCCTGTCTGCAAAGCAGGCATCCTTGCACCATGGTGTAATGGTGCCTACGTCCGTGCTAGGCAGCCCACTGTGCACCAGTGTAGGGTGCGAGGACAGAAATGCACCATATTCTGTAGAGACAGCACATTTCTGCCCTTTCCCTGTGGAGCAGGGCAGTGCAGCAAGGGCTTGTAAATAAGCTCCCCGGATTCCAGGGGCAGATAATGAGTACAAGTAAGAGGACTGCACAGGATTGCACGGCCGCAGAGAGGGCAACGTGCCTGAATTTGCTGGGCTGGTCGGAAATGCTGTTTAGTGACGCACACCATAGTCTTATACCATGATATCAACTGGGGAGGCAAGAGTGGCACAGATGCTGTCTGTTAGGGTGTCATTCTCTGCTGAAGGCCAGAGCCCGAGGTATACACTTTATCTTAAAGTGAAGGGAAACTGAGCCTGAGACCGCACACAGTTCGCTCAGCAGCCAGTAAGGACTGACCCAAAAGTGGATTGGTGGCAGTTGTCTAGGCAGTAATTTGTAAAATATGAAGTGCTGAACCCCAGTTGTTTCTCAGAAGCTCACCGCTGACACTGCCTAATATCAGGATTACAGCATGCCAAGACTGTCAAGCAGTGGCATAACACAAAATGATGGGGTCTCCCCAGCAGAATGTAATAAGAGGCCTCTGAGTTGCCCATATTCCACCTTGGGCTGGGATATTTTCTCCCATATGTTACCTTATGCTAAATGGGTCCCCCTTGAAGGGGTATGGCCCACCTGAAGGGTTGAAATCTCCCAGCGATAGCCAGGGCCAGCAGGTTTCTGCGTTGCACCCCTACTGTCCAGTCTTGATTTTGCATCAGGCATCTTTCGTCCACCACCATACACTCCCTGCCCCTTTATCTGCTTCTTGCTCATCCTTTTTCATCCCTGCGATCTCTTTGTCTCTCTTTCCTTTATTTCTCTTCATCCTTCTTTCTTCTTTTTCTGCCTTTCTCTCTCTTGTTCTTGGTCAAACGCTGATAATTAAAAATAAGTCCCAGACCCCAAAAAGGAGTGCCAGTGAGCCCTACCTGCAAACACTGCCTCAAATTAAGCACTTGCTCTACGTGAGCAAAAGAGGTTGTCTCTTCTCCTGGGAGAGCTGATACAGTAGAAACATTCAATGTGCCCCCTTGCAGTGGTACTCCAATGTCCCAGAACTGCTCGTCCCTGTTTCTGACACAAGAGCGGAGTATTGGGATTGGAAAGTCCTCTGCATGGTATTGGATATGCACATCAGCCCTGAATGCCCAATTGTAATGTTGTCTGGATCCCTAATGCGGATTTTTGTTGTCATAGGCAAACACTCATCATGTATGTGCGTCATGAATTAGGCCTGTCTCACGGGTTGCAGTCCTGTTGGGCAGGGAGGACTGTGAGGGAGGACCTCTTTTCACATGGTTATCCCCCCACTTTTTGCCTGATGTTGATGTGTCCTAGAAATTGTAGTGCCCAGGGCCCCTGCTAACCAGGTTCCCAGGGCTCTTTCCCTAAATCTGTTGTGATGCACTGCACAATTTGATACACCCTTACCTACCACTATAAGTCCCTAGTAAGTGGGTACCTATGTACCCAAGGCATGCGGTACTAAGGGTATGCCCCTGAGGGCAGCAGCACTGATTGTACCACCCTCAAGGGTCATGCATCCAGATGCACCAAGCACTGCCATTGCAGGCTTTTTGACATGGTTATCCCCCACTTTTTGCCTGATGTTGATGTGTCCTAGGAATTGCAGTGCCCACGGCCCCTGAGAACCTGGTTAGGTTCCCATGGGCCAGAGCTCTTTCCTTAAATCTGTTGTGATGCATTGCACAATTTGATATACCCTTACCTACCACTATAAGTCCCTAGTAAGTGGGTACCTATGTACCCAGGGTATGAGGTACTAGGGGTAGGCCCCTGAGGGAAGCAGTACTGACTGTGCCACCCTCTAGGGCCATGCATCCATATGCACCCAGCACTGCCATTGCAGGCTGAGTGTCATGGTGCAAACCTAAAACTCAAACTCGACATGGCACACTGTGTGCCTGACCACCATACACTGCATTTACTATGGGTAAGACACCCCTCTGGCAGGCCTTTTAGCCCTAGGGCAGGGTGCTCCATATTTTATGTGAGGGCACAGTTGCATGAGCCATATGCCCCCACTGTGTCCTTGCCAAACCTGGGACATAGTGAGTGAACAGAGCAGCCATTTTAATACACGTGCTGGACACTGGTCAACACGAGTTTCCCAGCTACATGATGGCCACACTGCACCATGGGTTGTTTGGTATCAAACAATTCAGAATGATGAATCCAAACTGGGGTGCCAGTATTGGATTTATCCATAAATGTACCCAGGGGTCACCTTAGATGTGCCCCATGCAAACGTTAACCTAACCTGGCATGGTTACTGACTGGTCTTATCCAGACAGCCAATATATAAGCCTTGGGGGAGAGGCCTGCCTCTCTGGTTTGTAAGACAATGCCTTTCCTGGGTGGAGGAGCTAACACCCCCCCCCCCCCTCAGGAATCTGCACTGTCCTGGCGGTGAGCTTCAAAGGGCTAACGGTCCTTGAAACTCGAACCCCAAGCTTGCTTCTAGCAGCAGCTGGCACCCCCTTTGCAAACCCCCACTTTGGGCGAAGCAAAGGCGGGAAACCTAACAAAGGATAAGAGGAGTGGCCTCACCTCGCATAAACCACCTCTAAGGTGTTGCCTGTGAGGTGGACCCTCTTTTCCAGTTTCCTCCCTCTTGGAATAGATGAAAATAGCCAATGAGGTTTAAGGAAGTGACCCTTCCCACAGGAAGTGGTCACTGTAGTGGCTGTAGCCACCCTAAGGTAAGTGTCCCATTGGACACTACCAGGTTCCCCCTAAAATGCCTACTAAATTCAGTATTTAGTGGGCAACCCTAGACCAAGAAATCATATTCAATAGGACAAAGAAGACCA
Source organism: Pleurodeles waltl (assembly GCF_031143425.1). NCBI lineage: Eukaryota > Metazoa > Chordata > Amphibia > Caudata > Salamandridae > Pleurodeles > Pleurodeles waltl. Next base: position 46,952,437 of record NC_090440.1, on the reverse strand, counting down.
GCACCAAAGAAGATCCAAAGCAACCATAAAGCAAGTACCAACAAGCCAGTGAGGGTCATTCCACTGACTGGCTAATATCTCCGCAGCCAGAAGTTGGAGCTGGACCTGATGACACACCAATGACAGCCCAGATGAGACCTACAAGTGTGCCAACTTTGGTGGCATTGTGCCATCCAGTGGCCGATACCCCAGGTACTTGTCAGTGGACGTCGGACTCCAAGAAAACCAGCTCCCCCAGAGCTGCAACTGGACCAGGAAGAAGCCCCAATTGAGGGACTTCGGGAACACCCCAGACTTCCTGCCAGAGTGCCACCGTTGTCCTGCAAGCCACCTTCAAAAAGACTCACCTCCAGCTCCAAACGGCTCCATTGCACACAGCTCCTGGATCACCAACTCGCCTTGCATCCGGCCGCCCTGTGCCCTGCAACGAGGAACCAGCTGTGCCCCACAGGTTAGGGACCTGGCCAGCCCAAGGTGACTCCAAGGCACCACCTTTAAATTTAAAACCATCTCCTTTTCCAGGTGGCCCATCCAAGTGGCCCTGGGCCTGTGCTAAGGGACTTTCCAGCTCTGCTCCCGCCGGAACCGGGAACCGCCTGGGGCTCCTGGGCTCGCAGAAGGTGCCCACTGACTACTTAGGACATCCTGAAAAAGAAGAGAGTGGTAAATCAACTGTGTGATTTTTAATGCATTTTTAAAAGTGACTGCTTATTGATTCCTATGGTGCGTAATTACGCACAGAAAGACTAACTTTATTCAAACTTTGAAAAATCCTAACTCAAAAAGTACTTAACATATCTCAACCATCTTGGTCTTAAAGATTATATAAAAATCTGAAGTATTTTTTATAAAATTGATCTTGAGTTATTCCTTGCATGTGTGTGGTGCATGATTGATACTGTGAGTGCAACAAATGCCTTGCACTTCTCCAAGATTAGCCTAACTTCTCAACCAAGCTGTCTCAAAAAATAGACCATTAGGTGATCTAGTTTTTACCTCTGGAAACCAATGTGTGGTTGCCTGGACCCCCTACACTACATAGAGGGCCAGCCTCCTACAAGGACTACCCAAAGCATTACCCTCCTAGTGGTGGGAGGCTACTGCCTTCACCAAGAGTTAAGCAGCATGAGCGTGGTGGTGGCAGCATATCGTGTAGTGATCAGTAGAAGTGAACAGGTCCTTTTTACTCTGTGTAACTGAAGTGGGGCCTACAAGCTCACTCACCCTTTAAACGTTCTGCTGCCGTGTGCTTAACTTACCCTTGGCATACATAAGGTAGGTGTGAGTGCTGCGTGGCATAGTGACTGTACACTGGATACATGTGTGCCAAGGAAGGGAACAGTACAGGGTTAGAGCAGTACTGTGCAGCATATGTGTGGTTAGTCAATGTACTGTTTGTATGTATGCCTGCGAGGACTGCATTACACGAGAGATGCAGTGCAGTACTTGTGCACAACAAGCATGTGCTAAGTGTATGTGTGCTTGTGGGAAGTACAATACATGAAGAGTGAAGTGTTGTGCAGCGCTCACATGGTGAGTGTGTGAGTGCTAGTAGTGTGTGTTTGCGGACAGCACACACTGGTACAAGACAGAAAAGCTACACTACTGTGTAGTGCATGCATATTAAATGTCTGTGCTGAATGTTGTGTGCCTGAAGTGGCATCTTGCATGGAGGTAACGGCACAGGAGAGTATGTGTGCTGTGAACGTGCACTGAGTGAAGTTTGCCTGCACTGGGAATTTACACGGAGGACCCTGGGTTCCATTTTGGGAAGACAAGGCCTGCCTGGTGAAGACATGAAAAGTAGAAAAATCCCTCAGACATATTTGTGTATTGCTCCATTCCTGTGAGCTGGGTGGGACACACACTGGAAGAACGGAGGAAGAAGAACCTACCTGTTTACACTTCAAAAGGTTGCTCTTTGATTCAGTGAAGATCACAAGGAAGGGGCCTGTACACATTTCAGGAAGGAAAAGGGGCTGATAAGGGAATCATAAAGAGTAGGGCTGGGAGCCCAGCATTGCTCTTTTAAAGCACATATCACTGCAGCTGACATCCAGGAGCAGCCGCCATGGTGTAGGTCATTGCGAGGAGTCTATGTTGTGTTCGGAAGTACCACAGAAACTCTATATCCCATGGGGGGATGCTGGTGAAAGATTGGCAAGCATTTTGGGGGTTATTCCAACTTTGGAGGAAGTGGTAATCCGTCCCAAAAGTGACGGTAAAGTGACGGATATACCACCAGCCGTATTATGAGTCCATTATATCCTATGGAACTCGTAATACGGCTGGTGGTAAATCCGTCACATTTGGGACGGATTACCACCTCCTCCAAAGTTGGAATAACCCCCTTTATGTCATTCCTCAGGGATGGAGTGAAGCTGTGACCAGTGAGTCAAGCCTGCACAATGAGATCTGCCCTGTCGCACCCTCCCTGGGATCCAGTAGTGAGCAGAAGGATTGAATACCTCCCCCTCCACCTGCTGGGAAGAAATTGCCTCATCTCTTTGCGAGATGAAAGGTGCACCAATCTCTGAAGAGAGCCAGCAGCGCCGCTCAGGAGAGAGCCTGCGCCTGCCGGGTGCTGCCGCGTACACCATGAGCAGCCTGACTTCTCCAAGCGTAAATCTCGAGTGCCCATGCTCAGGGCACCCGCTGCAACGACCGAACACTTTCCAACACTTGAACTGGGCCTGTGGGGCCCTGGGAGATTCACTGCTGAAGGTGCTGCAGCATCATAGAGAATTTTGACTAATTTCTAAGAGTCAAAGGGGAACTCTTGAGTATGGCGACTAATGAGCATACCCTGGATGTGGTCACCAGAGAATTGGGAATAACCCCAACCACATTACACATTGAGGATGGGACAGGTACTTGTCTGGCAAATACTAATGCCCCAACTTCGAGGGGATTCTATTATTGCTTACAAATGTCGTTATACCTGTTAAGGGATAGAAATTAAAAACAAGCCTTTGAATGGACAGTGATTTATTGACCGCTCTGTGTGCACTTTGAGTGAGCAAGTATAGATACATCGGGAGTCTTTGACTGCTCATCCACAGCTACCACTGAGAGTCAAGTGCAGAAGGGGTACTTGGCCCATTTCCTCAGGATCCTTAGTAGGTCGGGCCCGCAACATCAGGAGTTAAAGGTCTCAACCACCACAGTTGGGCTCAGTAGCCCCTGCGTGCCCTGTGGCCTGAAACGGTTTCTGGCAGGGAGCATGCGTGTAAATCAAGCAATCTTCCTGGAGAGACTTAGCTGGGCCGCACTGCTCTGCTCCTATGGGAAGAGCACATGGAAGGCTTCAGATACGCCCCAAGGCTGGCCGTGCCGGTTACTTCATGAGTTACAAACCAGATGAACGCTCAAGCTGTCTGCACAAATGTGTTATATGCAATGAGCCGACTGTAATTAAAGGATTTCCTTTGATTTAAATTAGTTTTGTGTGATTGTTATATTGTTTACTGCGATGAACTGAGTCAGGAGGATTGAGGTAAAAAGTGTGAGTACCTCTAAAAACCAAGATGTGCACTTCCATAGAGTGGTAAATAAGTAATTAGACACATTGAAAAAAAGTTGTTTCATGATGTCAGTAATAGAAGGTTACACCGTATCCAATCATCAAAAAGCTAAGGTGAAACATCTATGCTCCAGGGGAGCAACACACAGTGAATAAGGTGGAAAGCCAACAAAAAACAAGCATTAGCAAAACCAATACGTTTGACCTTTGAGACCTATTGCCATTGTCAATGGTTTTTAGCCATACTGTACACAATCCCGGCCAGTGTGAGATTAGAGGGGAAAACAGGGTGCAGAGGGGAGGATAACGAGAGGAAACAAAGACTGAAAGGGAGAAAGCAGAAAGGACAGGCAGTAAATAGAGGGTTGAAGGGAGCAGTGGGGATTATATAAGAAAAGAATGTAGAGCAGAAGATTAAGAAAGGAAAGCAGAGGCTGCAAACAAGGAAATCAGAGCAAAAAATGGGGAGGAGACCGATTTTGGGGGGTTGCTGTGGAGAGCAGTGCAGCTTTAGACAGGAAAAGGGAATGCAGAGTGGAGGTGAAAAGGGAGGAAAACAGGCTGCAAAGAGTGAGAAAGGGCTTTTTTCAGACTTCCACTAGCAAAAACTGATTTTTCTTTGTCCAACAGTGCTGACTTAACAGGATCAGAGTCCAAATGGCCCAGCGAGTTTTACCACAAATTTCCCAACAAAATAGTTGTCATTCTATCAGCTTTGGAAGAATGAAGGGCTGAGCCAGCTCTGCCAAAATTCAAACAACTGATATACAAAATGCGTTCAGATCTTCTGAAAAAGCTCTCCCCTCGCTGTAATGTCTAAGCAGCTGAGAGAATATTCTGGTGTGGTAGCCGCTCTGGCATTTCTTATTATTGTGGCACCCCGTGGGTCCCGTGATAACCTGCAAAACACAAACTGTGCAGTTAATCTCTTTCCAATGTTTGTAAAGTGTTTCCCGGAGAACCAGGGGCTTGTGTATACATCGTGCACAGGTATTTACTGAAGGAACTGAACAGCGTAGGCGTTGCAGTCCTGCAGATACATGATGGAAAGACCTCCTTTGCAGATGTGTTTAGTGCTCAGTAGATTGGGCTGTAACAATCTCGAAAACTGTCTGCCTGTGAAACCGGCTTAGTTCTTGGAAAGACTAATGCACATAATATTTGATTCCTAGTCTGTACTGACTAGGAACGTTGCGGGCAGGCTTGAAGCAGTGTCTCCGTGTTTTTTAAAGTTAATTTATGGTTTTCGTAAACCGTCAAATCTAGGTGCATCTTTACAAAAATTCTTTAAAATAAATATCTGCAAATCCAGCAGTGCTATATCCATTTATACATTGGCAATACATTTAACGTAAGCTCACTGTAATTTATAGGCATAGTCAGTCACTTACGTCTGGTGAATTCATAACTATGTGATGTGCTTGTGAAGCATCAGTAGACGGGTAGGCAAGAGACGAGTAATTTGAGGTGAGACCGGCAGTTTGAGGAGAGGCATGGACAGTGCTTAATTTGGGCTTGTTGTTTCCGGCACTTATTTTTGAGGGCCGGCACTTATTTTTCTGCCTCAAGCATTTACTGCAAGCAAATGACACATATGGGAAAGACGGATGAAGAGAAAAATAAAAAATCGACACAAAGGGAGAAAGCAAGGGGCAGGGAGTGGCTGTAAATGGATTGAAGAGGCTCGATATGGCTTCAGGTTTACTCTGCCTCAGTATTCGTGTTCGCACATTTAATTGCAGCAGCCGTGAGTTTAAGAGGAGGGCTTTGGGCACCTGCACGTTTTTATTCACAAATTAAGCACTGGGAGTGGAGCACGTCGGACTGCTGTGTACAAGGTTGTAAATTGAAGCTCAGGCCCATATTTATGCACTTTTGGTGCAAGGCAGTGCAACAAGTGGCCTTGCTGTGCTGCCCTGCAACAAAGGAAAGGTCCAAAATGCAGCAAATCTATGGCATACATTGCATTCCTGTCCTTTCCCCCTGTCTGGCCAAAATGAGCTGCCTGGCGCCAACGCCTTGCACCATGATGCAAGGATGTCTGCGTTGCATGCAGGATTGTTTTTGCGCAGGAAGGGCCACCTTTGTCCTTTGACCTTTGCAGCACACATAGAAAGAGGGAAAACTAGGGGAGATACAGATATTTCTCCTCGTTGCGCCTCCCTTAGGGATGTGTAAGGTTTTATAGCATCCTTAGGTTTACAAGTCCTTGTAAATCTGGGGATGCATCAAAATCCATGGGTGTTGTCTGGGAACACCCACTGCAATGTCCATGGAGCGCCTCCCTTGCGCAGACTAAGGCAACACGGCGATTTGCGCTGCCTTACCTTACTCCATACCTATGAGGCTATTCTAAGCCATGAAAAGTGTCTCTGCATGGCCTCATAGATATGATTTCAAGATCTGCACTACTGGAGCATCACAAAAAGTGATGTGCCAGTGGCGCAAGGGGCTAATAAAAATGTCCCCTTATGTGTAGTTTCTACAAATTTGGCAACAAGACGTGAATGTAGGGTTCTGTTCACTAAAGACTATTTAGGCTGGATGGGGCATCGTAGCGAAGTGGACATGTCACCCAAAACTATGAGGTACAGCATGTCAAGAGTCCGGAGAGCCACTAGGATTATCACGATTCACAACACATAGTGAAGGAAGTTTCATTAAGAGAAGTACTGTGGGTGGTGGACAAGAAGGGTAAGAGAGAACGTGGATTTTCACGGCCATACGCGTCTATTAAGATGGGTATTAAGGTGCTGAAGGATACAGCCATGACGAGTGATGGCTGAGGGTGGCATATGACATCTTAGCTCTAGGTAAACATTTTGAAGTATTGGTAGGGTTGTAGAAGCAGGAGCATAGAAGCAACATCCATTGGTTGAAGGACGATTATAGGTGAAAAGTGGGTGGTCGAAGGGTGGTGAGAGAATGCAAACTTGGGCTATGAAGAGTGAGAATATCATTTTCTGATGGATACAACTACCTGTGGATTCCTCACCTCATGAATACTCCCATGGCGCCAGCATTCGACGGAAATCTTCTTACTAGTCTCTGCACGTCGACGAGGACGTCACTGTCGCCCACGCGACGCCGTCTGACGTCATACAGGCAATAAGAGGTCCTCGACGACGTGCGGACGTCAGTTCCCTTTTTTCCGTGCATTCGAAACGGTTATCTTCGAGGGAGCAACTGTTACTCTTGCGGTTACAGTGTATATCTTGCTGCGTAGTCTTTCGCTGTGGAAATAATGTCGCAGAGAAAGTCTGGATTTAAGCCTTGTCGTGAGTGTGGAGGCAAGATGTCGGTGACGGATCCTCATTCCGATTGCCTTTGGTGTTTGAGCTCCGACCACGACGTCTCGATTTGTGATTCATGTCAGCACATTAATCCAAAGGCTCTTAAAGAACGTGAGGCGAAGCTGTTTATGGCCAAGTCAAAGGAGAAGCATCACAAGAAGTCTTCTCCAAGACATCGGCGTCATCGAGACTCCCGGCGCCGTAGAGAATCTCGGCGTCATTCAAGGGAGGCTCGTTCCAGGTCTCCGGATCGGCGCCGAAGAACATGGGAAGTCAGCCCCACGGTTACGCCGCATCCTTCGACGCCGTTGCCTTCTCCGGCGTCTCCAACTTCACCTGGACAGGCGTCGGTGATTGAGGTATTGGAGCCTCAAGTGTTTTCTCCGGCGCAGACGCCGAGGCCGGCGTCGGGGTCGCCTCCGAGACAGGCACCCCAGTATCCGGCTTTTCCCACCCCTGGAGCCGATAGTTCCGCATTCTTGAATGCGATGTATGCCATCTTCCAACAGATGGCACCAGGGGGTGCTCCGGCTGGGCCTTTGGCCTTTTCTTTGGGTGATCCTGCGCCTCTTCGGCCGGCACCCTTTATGCCCTTTCTCCCGTTTGGGAACGTGGGCTCGGCGCCAGTGTCGGCGCCGGTGGCCGCTCCGGTGGCTTCGGAAGGATTGGCCCCAGGGATTTCCATCCCGTCGACGTCGAGATTTCGGCCTGTGACTCCGGTGGGCCCATCCGTTTCAACTGCTCTTCAGTCGGCGCTGAAGTTACCTGTGACGCCGGATGCGGCGTCGGTGGCTTCGGAAGATCGGCGCCGATCTCCGACTTCGGCGGAGGCATTGTCGACTCCGCGGATTGAGCAACGACTGCATTCAAGGAGACGTGCTCTCCGGGTACTAGAAGAGCAGGAGTACCAACGAGCCCTAGAGGAAGGAGAGCTAGAGGACTCGGGTGATGGGCTGCGTGGACTGGAGTCGGCCAGTGGGCTGGACACTTCCCCTGAGTGGGACCTTTCGTCCCCGGGGGAATATACTGAGGAGGCTGCTTCCTTTCATGCAGTGGTACGGAAGGCAGCTAGTTTTTTGGACCTGCCTTTGCCGGTAGTGGAGGCGAAACAAAACCTTTTGACAGAGGTGTTACATCCGGCCTCAGCCGCGGCGGAGCCTCTGTTACCTTTTAATGACGCTCTGCTGGATCCGGTTTTAGAGGTGTGGAAGAGGCCGGCATCTTCCCCAGCAGTTCACAGAGCCGCGGCCAGGAGGTATCGGGCGGCTCCAACTGACCCTGGTTTTCTGTCCAGGCACCCTACGCCGGAGAGCTTGGTGGTGCAGGCCTCCTGTTCGTCCAAGTCAGCGCCTGGTTCTTTTCCGACGGTGCCTGGGGACAGAGATTCAAAGAAGCTAGAGGCGCAGTCGAAGAAGATTTTTTCGTCCTGCAGTCTGGCGTTAAAAGCCACCAATGCAACCTGTATCCTGGGGAGGTATATTCATGCTCTGATGGATGACATCTCCTCTTCGTTTACAGAGCTTCCCCAGGGTCTTTTGGATCTTGTCTCAAATGCCCAGGCTGCTGCGACCCAAATTATCCAGACGGGACTGGATACCACCGACTCGGTAGCCAGAGCAATGGGCACAACTGTGGTGGCAAGGAGACAGGCCTGGCTCCGTAACTCGGGCTTTTCGGCTGATGTACAGTCCACATTGTTGGATCTCCCGTTTGATGGGGACAAACTGTTTGGGGCTAAGGCTGATTCGGCCTTGGAACGTTTTAAGGAAAGCAGGGCCACGGCTAAGTCGTTAGGGCTCCAAGCTCCTTCTTCCACGGCCTCTTCCAGATTCTTCAGGAGGTTCCGTGGATTTGGGCGTGGCTCTTCCTCCTCTTCCTTTCGGGGAAGATATCAGCAACCTGCCTCTTCCCATCCCTATAGATCTTTCAGGGGGAGAGGTAGGGTCCGCACCAGAGGAGCCTCTCAGCAGCACTCTGCCTCTTCCTCATCCTCTGGCGGGGTGCAGCAGGGGAAGCAGCCTTAGGCTTCCACCATTTCCAACTCACGCCTCTCCTGTAGGGGGAAGATTACAGCATTTTCTCACCAAATGGGAGACTGTTACGTCGGACAATTGGGTTCTCAGTGTTGTGGGAAAAGGCTACACCCTTCCTTTTCGGGAGTTTCCGCCCCTCATCCCGCCCCGCCCTTCGTATTGTTCACAAGAACACCTCCTGTTGCTAGAACAGGAGGTAGAAGTCCTCCTTTTAAAGGGCGCGGTGGAGTTGGTCCCGGAGCAGGAAAGGGGTCAAGGAGTTTACTCAAGGTATTTCCTGATTCCCAAGAAGGATGGTCGTTTGAGACCAATTCTGGACCTGAGGATCTTGAATTGGTTCCTCAAGCAGGAAAAGTTCAAGATGCTGACCCTAGCACAGGTGCTTTTGGCGTTGAACATGGAAGACTGGATGGTGTCTGTCGACTTGCAGGATGCTTACTTTCATATCCCGATACTCAAGTCACACAGGAAGTATCTCCGGTTTGTGGTGGGATCGCAACATTATCAGTTTGCGGTCCTTCCGTTTGGTCTTACTTCAGCACCTCGAGTCTTCACGAAGGTGATGTCGGTGGTTGCGGCAGAGCTCAGAAGGAAGGGGATAGCAGTATTCCCTTACTTGGACGACTGGTTGATCAAAGCCAAGTCCCCGGAGCTTGTGTTGCGTCATCTGCAGTCAACAACCCAGTTGTTGTTCGACCTGGGTTTTTCGGTGAACGAGCCCAAATCTCACCTAGAGCCCTCTCAGCGCCTCCTGTTCATAGGGGCAGTACTGGATACAACATTGGGTCGGGCCTTTCCTCCGCCTCAGCGGATTCAAGATATTCAGGATTTGGTTCCAATGTTTCGAAATGGAGCGGTAGTTCCAGTCCTCAAGGTCCTTCGTCTGCTCGGTCTTTTTGCCTCCTGCATTCTGTTGGTCACGCATGCTCGCTGGCACATGAGGGCTCTTCAGTGGTGCCTCCGAAGGCAGTGGTCTCAACACAGAGGGGATCTAGAGGGTACTGTCAAGATCTCCAGAGATGCTGCTGTGGATTTGAAGTGGTGGATTGTAAGCAACAATCTTTCGCAAGGAAAGCCGTTCCAGCAGTCACCACCAGTGGCCACAGTCATAACGGATGCTTCCACTCTAGGGTGGGGAGCTCATCTGGGGGATCTGGAGATCAAAGGTCTTTGGTCTCCAGAGGAACAGATTTTTCACATCAATCTGTTAGAATTACGGGCTGTACGTCTGGCTCTCAAGGCCTTCCTCCCTTCCCTTCGTGGTCAGTCGGTACAGGTCCTAACGGACAATACTACCACGATGTGGTACATAAACAAGCAGGGAGGAGTGGGGTCGTACCTTCTCTGCAGAGAAGCTCTTCGACTATGGTCCTGGGCAAAGGACCATCGGATTTGCTTGATAGCAAACCATCTGGACGGAGTTTTGAACGTGCGTGCGGACAGTCTCAGTCGCCACTTCTCGGCAGACCACGAGTGGCGTCTCCATCCAGATCAAGTCCGTTTGATCTTCCAGAGGTGGGGGTTTCCTTGGGTAGATCTGTTCGCCACTCGAGAGAACGCGCATTGTCCGTTGTTCTGCAGCCTTCAGTATCCGATGCAGGAAGCGTTGGGGGACGCGTTTCAAATGACCTGGTGCGGCCAGTTGCTTTACGCGTTTCCTCCCATACCCTTGATTCCTCGAGTATTGAGGAAGATTCGCCAAGACCGGGCTCTAGTAATCTTAATAGCTCTGGATTGGCCAAGGAGGGTGTGGTACTCCGACCTTCTCCAACTCTCAATGTGCCCGCCGCTCCGTCTCCCTTTCAGGGCAGACCTCCTCTCGCAGTCGCAGGGGCAGGTTCTACACCCCAACCTCCAGAGTCTGCACCTACATGCCTGGAGATTGAACGGGGCAACCTGAGTTCCTTCTCTCTCCCGCCTGAGGTAGTGGATGTTATATTAGCGGCCAGGCGACACTCCACTAAATCTATCTACGCTAATAGGTGGTCTAAATTTGTTGCGTGGTGTGGAGAGAGGCAGATTGATCCTTTGCATGCTCATCTATCGGACGTTTTGTCTTTTGCTCTATCTCTGGCGCAGAAAGGTTGTGCAGTGGCTACCATTAAAGGTTATTTATCGGCCTTGTCAGCCTTCTTATGTCTTCCAGACCAACCATCTTTATTTAAATCCCCTATTGTTCTCAGATTCTTGAAAGGTCTTCTAAATCAATATCCTCCAAAGCCATTCGTTATGCCGCAATGGGATTTGTCCTTAGTCCTGACTTTCCTTATGGGGTCCCCTTTTGAACCTATGCATTCTTGCCCCTTGAGGTATTTGGTTTTAAAAACAGTCTTCCTGATAGCTATAACATCAGCAAGGAGAGTGAGTGAGTTGCAGGCCTTATCAGTAAAACCCCCTTATACAACTTTTTATGGGGATAAGGTGGTGTTGAGGACCAAGGCTGCTTTCCTCCCGAAGGTTGTTTCACCCTTCCATTTGGCTCAGGCAATTACTTTGTCCACGTTCTATCCTCCGCCTCATCCTTCCAAAGAGGAAGAAAGACTGCACCGTCTGGACCCAAAGAGAGCGTTGAGCTTCTTTATCGATAGAACAAAGGATTTCAGGCTGGAGGATCAGCTGTTTATTGGATACGTGGGCAAGAGGAGAGGAAAGGCAGTCCACAAGAGAACACTATCCAGGTGGGTTGTTCTTTGCATTAAAATATGTTACTCTTTGGCAAAGAAGGATCCTCCTGAGGGCATTAGAGCTCATTCCACCAGAGCTAAGTCGGCCACTTCGGCCTTGGCCAGAGGTGTTCCTGTGGTCGACATCTGCAAGGCCGCAACTTGGTCGTCCCTTCACACTTTTGCAAAACATTACTGTTTGGATTCTGAGGTTAGAAGGGACGGCCATTTTGCACGGTCAGTGCTGCAGGATTTCTTGGTTTGACCATTTAGGCACCCACCGCCGGGCGTGGTACTGCTTTGGGACTCTATTCATGAGGTGAGGAATCCACAGGTAGTTGTATCCATCAGAAGAACGAGTTACTTACCTTCGGTAACGACTTTTCTGGTGGATACATTAGCTACCTGTGGATTCCTCACGGTCCCACTCGCCTCCCCGTTGCCTTTCTGGTCTTACCAAGTAATCCTTGAGTGCGCTCCTCTTGGTCTTTGAGGGTGCAATAGATGTATATATAATATATTTATATATATATATGTATATATGTATATATCTTTGTGTATATACTTGGTGTGTGTATATATTTTAAAAGAGAGAGTTTTATATATATATATATATGTACATAAAAAGATTTACAGTTATTCATACAATGTGGTGTATTTTTACAATATAATGGATGTTGCCTTGCTCTTTCATTGCATTGCCTGGTTGTTCTCATGCACGTAAAAAATGATTGGTACTGACGTCCGCACGTCGTCGAGGACCTCTTATTGCCTGTATGACGTCAGACGGCGTCGCGTGGGCGACAGTGACGTCCTCGTCGACGTGCAGAGACTAGTAAGAAGATTTCCGTCGAATGCTGGCGCCATGGGAGTATTCATGAGGTGAGGAATCCACAGGTAGCTAATGTATCCACCAGAAAAGTCGTTACCGAAGGTAAGTAACTCGTTCGTTTGGAGGTTGAGTACAGAGAGTGAGAGTAACATTGCATGTTGAGCAAAGAGAGTGAGAGTAGCATTGCATGTTGAGCACTGACAGTGAGGGTAATAATGCATGTTAAGCACAGAGAGTTAGGATAACATTGTTTGCATGTTGTGCACGGAGAGTGATGATACAATTATTTGCTTGTTGAGTGTAGAGAGTGAGGATAACATTGTTTGCATGTTGAGCATGGAGAGTGAGCATGGAGAATGAGGGTAACATTGTTTGTATGTTAAGTACAGAGAGTGAGGATAACATTGTTTGCATGTTGAGCACAGAGAGTGAGTATGGAGAGTGAGGGTAACATTGTTTGCATGGTGATCACAGAGAGTGAGCATGGAGAGTGAGGATCACAATGTTTGCATGTTGAGTACAGAGAGTGAGGGTAACATTGTTTGCATGTTGAGTACAGAGAGTGAGCATGGAGAGTGATGGTGACAATGTTTACATGTTGAGTACAGAGAGTGAGGGTAACATTGTTTGCATGTTGAGCATAGAGAGTGAGCATGGAGAGTGAGGGTAACATTGTTTGCATGTTGAGCACAGAGAGTGAGCACGGAGAGTGAGGGTAGCAATATTGAGCATGGAGAGTGAGGATAACATTGTATTTTAAGCACGGAGAGTGCGGGTAGCATTGTTTGCATGTTGAGCACAGTGAGTGAGTATAGAGAGTGAGGGGAACATTGTTTGCCTGTTGAGCACATAGAGTAAGCACAAAGAGTGAAGGTAACATTATTTGCATGTTGAGCATGGAGGGTGAGCACAGAGAGTGATTGTAACACTGTTTGTATGTTAAGTACAGAGAGTGGGGGTAACATTATTTGCAAGTTGAGAGCAGAGAGTGAGCATGGAGAGTGAGGGCAGCAATGTTTGCATGTTGAGCACAGAGAGTGAGGATACAATGTTTGTATTTTGAGCACAAGAGTGCGGGTAACATTGTTTGCATGTTGAGCATGGAAAGTGAGGATAGCATTGTTTGCATTTGGAGTATAGAGAGTGAGGGTAACATTGTTTGATTGTTGAGTACAGAGAGTGAGGTAAAAAAATTTGCATGTTGAGCACAGCAAGTGAGCATGGAGAGTGAGGCTGATATTGTTGCATGTTGAATACAGAGAGTGAGAGTAACGTTTGCTTGTTGAGTACAAAGAGTGAGGGTAACATTGTCGCATGTTGAGTACAGAGAGTGAGAGTAACATTGTTTGCATGTTCAGCACGGAGAGTAAGGGTGACATTGTTTGCATGTTGAGCACAGAGTGTGAACACGGAGATTGAGGGTAACATTGCTTGCATGTTGAGTACAGAGAGTGAGAGTAACATTGTTTGCATGTTGAGCACGGAGAGCATGGGTAACATTGTTTGCATGTTGAGCACAGAGAGTGAGTATGGAGAGTGAGGGTAACATTGTTTGCATGTTGAGAACAGAGAGTGAGTATGGAGAGTGAGGGTAACATCATTTGCATGTTGAGTACGGAGAGCGAGGATAACATCGTTTGCATGTTGACTATAGAGAGTGAGCAATGAGAGTAAGGGTAACATAATTTGCATGTTGAGCATAGAGATTGAGCACGGAGAGTGTGGGTAATACTGTTTGCTTGTTTAACACAAACAGTGATGGTAATATTGTTTGCATGTTGAGCACAGAGAGTAAGTATGGAGAGTGAGGGTAACATTGTTTGCATGTTGAGCGCAGACGGTCAGTGTGGAGAGTGAGGGTAACATTGTTTGCAGGTTGAGCACAGAGAGTGAGGGTAACACTGCTTGCATTTTGAGCACAGAGAGTGAGTATGGAGAGTGAGGGTAGAATTGTTTGCACATTGAGTACAGAGAGTGAGTACGAAGAGTGAGGGTAACAATGCTCGCACGTAAAGTACTGAGAGTGTGGGTAACATTGCTTGCATGTTGAGCACCTAGAGTGAGGGTAATGTTGCTTGCATGTTGAGTAGGGAAACTGAGGGTAACATTGCTTGCACATTGAGTACGGAGAGTGAGGGTAACATTGTTTGCATGTTGAGTACACAGAGTGAGGGTAACATTGCTTGCACATTGAGTTCCCTTTCAGCTCCAGTTATATCCATGTTATTTTCCTCATAAAGAGAAATATGTGCACTGAGGCGTGTTATTACTAACTTGTGGTTCCGTCCAAGTTCTACAACACTGGCTAGGGAGCATAGACTTTGAGATGAGGCCGGCACTTGGAGGAGATGAGTGGTGGTGGTACAACTGCCTTGAGCAAGGTTGTAACATAATACTACTCTGTGTATTCTCTCCACTCTCATTCAGAGCCCGTAGCATGAATAACTGGGGTCGACATCTGGTTATTCACAGCTGTAGCATAGCAACTTTTACCTGGTACAACGTCATCAAGGAAAGCGCTTTGTTCTCAGCGGTGGTTGCCACTCAACGGGGGTTACCTTTGGGGGAGACGTGTTCATCTCCCCTCTGTCCTTGTCTTCTTCCTTTTCCCGGCTGTACATAGGCTCCCAGCCAATCATGGCGCTGCTGTCACCAGCATGACCAACAGTAATTATTGGTATGAGTGTTCTGCTTTGCCGCTCAGACTGGGAGTGGGAGCCTGTGCATGTTCTCCGCTCGGCTGTGCAATACAGCGAGGTAGAGAACATGCAAAGTGAGCATGTTTGTTTAGCTGGCTCAACATGGCCGGCCAAACAGACATGCACACTTTATGCTGTAAAATCCCTCCTACAGCCCTCCTCCGACCCCCTTCCTCCAACCCAGCCTCGCCCCTTACTCCCAGGAAAAACAAAATGATAATAACATTTCCCCACAATACAGTGAGGCAACGTTCCTCCGCCTTAGCAGAGGAGCCGCCCCTACTTATTCTCCTGCCTTGCCCTTGTCGTTAGAGATGGAAAGAGGCAGCAGAATGATAACTGGTTGTTTCACCTGCCGTCTTCCACCTCCCTGGGGTCTCCAATGGCCCAAACGAGGTGGAAGCCTGCCGACAGCACACTTCTTGTGCTAACCACGACATTCACTGTCAGCCACAGACCTCTGCTGCCCACGTGCTTAGGAAAAACATGGCATGCTGGCCAGCAGCTGGCAATGTGAGAGTCAAGAGCTTGCCTTTGGGCAGGGAGCGGAAGGGTAGATGTAGCATGTCTTGTGGGAGGGCGACAGGACAGTGTGTGAGATTTTTTTTGTACTGGGTGGAAAGACTAATCTTCAGGGCAGGCAAAGCGAGTGGCAGGATGCCAGGCATGGGTTAAACTTTTGTATTGAGGGCAGGGATAGCTCGGAGGATAAACTGAGAGACTGGCAAATATGTTTTCTCTTTGTGAAGGGAAGACAGGAGGCAGGGAGAGCCTAATCGCTCTACTCTTGCACGCTCATGTGAGAAGGGCAAGAGGATGTGGGGAGTAGGTTACACTTTAATGTTATTATTGGACCTGGCACTTTCTACAGGGTCATCCCCAAACATTTTGCCTTCTTCCTCCTAATGTTTGCTGAATTCATTTTTGTTGGCCTTGGGACTCTGTGCACTTTACTGCTAACCAGTGCTAAAGTAATTGTGCTTGTTCCTTAAAACAATGGTAACATTGACATATACCTGATTGGCATACTTAATTTACTTTATAAGTCTCTGGTAAACACACGGATTGTGTCAGCCACTAAAGTAGCCCTTCAAACATGTCTCAGGCGTGCCACTGCAGAGCCTGTCTGTGCAGTTTTAAACTGCCATTTCAACCACGCAAAAGAAACATTTTACAAAACACAACAAGGTACATCTGGTTGAAAAGTGTAGTGTATGTTTCTTTTCAGCAAAAAAAAAATATTTAGGACAAGAACCCTCAGCCACTGTTGAGTGGCATGCTTCATCATCGGACCACGACCAATGGTGCCTGGTGTAGGCTACAACTCTCTATTGTGGAGAGGAGCTATTGAGGTGTTATTTGGTAATGGTGATTCTGAACCATAATGAGAATACTGCCATGGGTGAGAGACATAGAGAACTAATTATGTGTAAGTGAAGTGAGTTTAAACTACCTCTTGGTAGGCTAAATCTGAATTTTATTCTGGTGCCTCTAAGGGATAGAATAAAAACAGTAAAGGGAAGTCAGCATAGGAGCTTACCTAGTGAAAGAATGTTAACATGTTTCTGCCCTCTCTAAATACCATGTTCTGGGGCATTCTTCAGGACCATTAACAGAAGTCACTCTGCAGTGAACACCTGCAGATATATACAATCATGTATGTATCTAGGAACTGTGGGTTGGATACAGAAGGTGGCCCACAAATTGCTGTTTGTGGAATCCATCGTAGTTCTACCGTAAAAGATTACCAAATGTTTATTTGACATATTCATATTACTTCTTGAGATAACCTCACCTGTTCTGGGTTCAGCCTATGGCATTCTTTACCATCAGCTTATTTAGTGACATTGCTTTTTCAGAGACATTGAAAACCTCTATCCACACCAGGTCAGAGATTTTTATTTTTTTATTTTTACAAATGGCAACCATGAATATGGTTTTTAGAAATGCTAACCATGGAATATGTTTTTTAACCAATGCTAACCATGGAATATGGTCAGCCATATCTAGATTTAGGCAGTCCTCTATGATCTGTTGCGTAAGGATCAGCTCCTGTTTCTGCCATATGGAAATCCACCCTAATAATAGACAACCTTTGTTTGATCCTCCAAAAATGATAAACCTACCTCAGCGCGGCATATATAAGTAGAACAACCTTGCAGAACACATAGAAGTCTTTGAGCAATTGTATTCTCTACTTTCTGCAGCTTGCCAATATTCTGGTATCCCCATAAGCGAGCACCATAAGTGGCAATGGAAAGGCATTTACTTCTGTTTATATTAAGCATATCCTTCATAGGTTTTTGACCTAGTTTCTGTGCAGATGGATGGGTGTGTCCTTGACTGTTGTATACTTAGCAGTTAAAAGATACAGATTTAGGGACTGTTCTATCATCCGTAGACCTTGGTGGAAACCATACTGTACACGATTGAAGATTTCAACCCTAGCCAAACAGACCCTACCTAAGATCTTAATAGTAGAGTCCAACAAAACAATTAGGCAATAATAGGATTATTTCTATCACCCTTCTTAAATATGTGTACATTAATGGCTTCCAGAAATGTATGTAACTGACCTTAGAGCATGCATTAAGGAGCCCCATAAATTTAAATTGTCCGTAAAGCGGTCCTGGAGCCTTACAGCTGGGGGACTCATTAATGGCTAGAACGACCTCTGCCACTTCAAATGCCAGAGTGAAAGGCTTACATCCACTTACACGCACCTTGTTATCCTCCACACGTCTTTCAGTACCGTCCTGTGTGGAAGAATATAACTGTCTGAAGTTAATTACCCAACCTTCAGCGGGAATCAGGGTTTCCACCTTTGGAGCTGCACTCTCAGAAAAATAAGGTTGGTTAATAACCCTCCAAAATTCTCTGCTATCTTTTAATTCACCTGCGCTTATAAGATCTTGCCATGCTTGGGGACTTCAGCCTTTATATACCTCCTCTCCAGTCCGAGGTACCATCTTAAGCGCTCCTAAAAGTTTTGTATGTGCCCCTGAGCAGGCTCTACTGCACCACCTATAAGGCTTCTTATTCCTGGAAACTTTACCAGAGGTCATCAAATTTGTTAGAGCTGCACAAAGCAGTGTATAGTTAATTATCTGATTGGGGTCTGTATTAAAATCTAGATAGATTCCACAAGGCCCCCCACTAACCTGCAACAAAACTCAAAGAAAGTAGATGGTTAGAATCCAAGTAAGTCCACTTCATCAAGATTATACTATCACTAGAGTAGTATAGGTTTGTCTGAGCAGGGTCAGTCTGTCTTAGCATTATCTATAGATCCTTTCAGCTTAAAAGAGAGTGGGTTATGATCACTAGAACAATTTGCAGCAATATAAAACCATGCATCCAAGATGACAACTACAGGGCAAATAAAATAGGATCAATAGTCGTGCCAAAACCCCCACCAGTAAATGTCAGTATACTTCAGCAGCAAACACAAGATTATATTTCATCAGCGGTGGATTAAGAGCCTCGCTGTAACAATGATGTTTAAAATGCATAGTATAATTACCTTCTGTATCAGCCAACCCTCAAACAGCCACTGACATTTATGTGCAAAAGGATGTGTTAAAATCTCCTACCCAAATCAAATTGACTACAAAATTATTATATGACAAGAATTTACCTAATTCAAATTCTAACTCATTTATTATTATAGGGTTACTTCTTGGGTTAAAATTATTGTAATACATAGTGATGACTACAATACTTTTCAAATCAGCGACATGAGCACACAGCGGTTGACAGTAAGGAGATGAGGCAATAATTTTCATTTTGCTGATTTTGGAGAAGGTAAAGATGAGAATACAAATACCTCCCTTAGCTCTTCATGTGCATTTAGTCTCCTGTAATGGTGCAGAGATTATCTATATATTCAAGAATCCTGATTGGATTAAAGATCTTTTGGCAGGACTGCAGAAAAAAAAAATTGAAATAGAAAGGTTGAAGTGCCCGGGTTTTTGACAGCAGGCTATATCATAACACCTAACAACTTTAATCCAATCAGGGTTCTTTAATCTAAAAATAATCCCTGCACCATTACAGGAGACTAAATGCACATGATTGTTTGTACAGCCCTTTGTTTGATATAAACAGATTCCTGCATCTAGGATAATGTGGGTAAATATTGGAAGTGTGTCTGGGGCTACAGAAATATGCTTGACTTGGCTATGCCACACAAGGTAGTCAATCAATCTCCCCAAGTCAACCAGTGGAGAAAAATAGTGTGCAGTTTTAATATTATATGCCATAACAATTGGACTTTTTGGGGTCTTATTTACCTGTGTTAAACAGTTATGAGACCAACAGAAAAAACAAGGAGGAGAGCCCTTATATTATCAGTTTCTTCAGGAGCCTAACTACAACCATGTAAAAGGTGTCTAACATCAAAGGGATTCTTAAAACTCACAGCAGTACAATACTCTTACTTTTTATGGGTTTTAGACCCATCTACACCTCGCTTTTAACCATGTTAAACTCCTAAAGGGGTCAAACGTATTTCCTGAGTGTTGCTTCAATCAATCAATCAATCAATCATATTGATTTACATAATGCAACAGCTACTCAATGAGTGTCCCAGTGCAGGCTGACCAACCTGTTAACTATGTTGTTGATAAGCTTGCTCGAAAAGCAATCGCTTGAATGCCTGTACATCCTTAGTGGTGTGAAGATGCTGAAGAAGACCAGTGCAGTCCCGGGCAGCCAGAAAGGGGGAGGAGCTGCCACCCCACCTCATTCTTTTGAATTGCGGGATTACCACCTTCAAGGAGTTTGAATAATGAAGCATTCTTGATGGCTGATACGGAGTAATTCTGTCAACAGGTACTAAGGACCTGAGTGATAGAAAGGCTTACATGTTAACACAAGTCCTTTGAACCTTACTTGTTCCTTGATGGTTAACCAGTGCAACTCTTTCAGGTGAGGGTGGATGTCGTTCCTTCTTTGGGAGTTTCAACAGAAGCCACATCACACCATTCTGAACTAGCTGGATTCTCTTTAGAAGATAGGCAGGAAGACCCCAGTATAAAGAATTGGTGTATCAAGCCTTGAAGTGATAAGGGCCTGTATCACTGTTTTCTGCTGCAGCTGTGGAAGCAGATAGAGAAATTTGTTTAGAACTTTCAAAGGTCCAAAGTAGGATCGTGCAATACCAGCCACCTGGGGGCCAAATGAGAAAGAACTGTCAAGCCCCCTACCCCCAAATTGCATACTATAGTGGAAGGGATGGTTGGTGGACAACATTCATCGGGACCGCTAGGCCAAAGGTCATGTTCCAAACGAGGGGGAGGTAGAGAGAAGAGCAGGACTTCTGTTTTGCTAGCATTGCATTGTAAATTACAAGAGTGCATCAACTAAAATACCGCTGTAATACAAGCCTTGAATTTACTAAATGCATTGGGTGATTTCTGTCTAGGGTAGGAGAATCTGAGTGTTATTAGCGTAAGACACTATTTGCACGCCATAGGATTTAGCTAGTGCAGCCAATGGAGTCATATAAACATTGAACAATGTTGGGCTTATTGCCAAACCCTAAGGGACACCAAAGCCCAATAGTTTATGCTCCAAGGCATATGGAACAATTCATACTGATTGGCTTCTTCCCGACAGAAAGGACCAGAAGCAGGCTCACAGAAGATCACATATACCAATGCTTCCTAGATGCTGCAGAAGGATGGGATGCAAACCTGTGTCAATAGCTGCAGACAGATCAAGGTGAAGCAGTGGAACCTGCTTCTCCTCTTCTACCGCCAATTAAATGGTTTTTGCAACGTCCAATAAGGTAGTTTCATGCTCATGTGGCAAAAGCCCAATTCAGATGAATGCTATAGCTAGTGTTGTTATAGGTAGCTTGAGAGTTGGTGATTGATCAGCTTCTCTAAAATTTTAGCAAAGGCTAGTAAGAGAGAGATCAGTCTGAAACTGGCCAGGTTCGATTCATCAGCTGATGTCTTCTTTAATAAAGGATTCAGGAATAAAGGAATTAGCCTGCTACCAACAGCTAAATACCGTCGCTGTTCAGATGGAGCTGTTTAAGAGCTGGTTTAGAATGGAATTGATAGATGTACAATTGGAGGTGAGGATATGGATAGGACACAGATCCTGAGGAGAACCTGATTAACAGGCTCAAAGGGCTTGAGCAGACTCCTCCAAGGAGGTGGGTGCAAACTCCAGCAGGGAGTCAAACAAGGTTGCTAATGGAGTCACTTCCAGGACATTCCACTCAGTACCAGCTGGAGGGTTTCCAGAGTGCAGTGAGTCAAGAATGCCTTTGATTTTGCATTAAAAAAGTCTAATCATTATGTACATTGGGGGAAGTAGCTAATGGCTGATGCAGGGCATCGAGTGGGTACATTTTAAAACAACTGCTTGAGCCAGTACATTTTATTTCTTTATTAGGTAAAGGTCTCCAGCTATTGCTTTTCATTTGACTCAAAGGAGGAACATTTGCAAGGACAATAGCGCATTGGGTAGCTGCAGGAAGAAGTTGTAGAAGGGCCCTGCAAAGGGCCGGTTCATCAAAGGATTTGTAAGATCGGTTTGAGGTGGATGTTTTAGGGGCACTAGCCTGACTTAGTCTTAAATCAGAAGCAGCCTCCTTTATTTTCAGTTCCTCTCTAGCAACCAAGTTATGAGTCATCTTCTCCAGATGAGGGGTCTGTTTCCCATCCTTTACCTGGGGGATCCACTACCTAGCTGTTCCTGGGCTCTGAGTACAAGAATCTCCTTTTGATGTGGGAACAATTTTATCATTCAAACTACTACCTGGCAAACTTCCTAGAAGCCCATTCTACAAATTATCTAGTCTTTCCAAGATTTCATCACAAATACATTTAGGGGCACATTACGACTACAGTGGTAAAAAACACCTACCGCCGTGGCGACGGGCACCAAAAGACTGTTGCCGTAGCTACCAACCGTCTACCCTATTATGACCACAGTAGGATTTCTGCCAGAAGGATGGCGGAAATCCAGCTGTGGCCATACCAGTGGATGGCCAGCAGCAGCGCCACACCAGTAGACCACCGCAGACCGTATCAAGACCCATGATATTGCCTGGTGGTTTTCTGCTGGTGGACGCTGCTTCTGGCAGCAGCGCCCCATCCCGTCTCCTGCCGGAGGACCCCCTGACTACAGGTAAGTCGGGTGGTCCGACAGGGATGGGGGGCGGGGGTTGTTGTGTGTGTGTGGGGGGGGGGGTGTATGTATGTCTGTACGTGTTTGTATGCGGGTGTGTGTTCCGTGTTGTATGTGTGTGCATGTATGGATGTGTGAGTGCGTGTATGTTGTGTTGTGTGAATGTGTGTTTGCTTGTATGTATGTCAGTGTGTGTGGATGTGTGTGTGAATGGATGTATGCATGCATGGATGAATGTGTGAGTGTGTGTATGCATGTGTTCGTGTGTGAATGAAGGTGCGTTATGTAGTGGGGGGTCTGGAGAGGAAGGGAGGTGGGTAGGGAATTGGGGAGGAGGAGGTTTGAATGCTGATAACCCCCTATAATCACACAAGGTATAGTACAAGCCACTAAAGTCTTGAATATTAGGAGTATCCCCTCCCCACGGTAGGGGCTTGACCGACTCCTTGACCAAAGGACTTTTGGTGTTTGATCTTTCTGCTTTTTCTTCAATGGGGAGGAATTATCAGTTTGCTGACTATCCGACATGATAAATAGGGAGTGTAAGTCATTGGGCCGTATCAATCCTTGACTAAGAACTTGGTTTTCCTGAAGAAGTGCCAGAGGGATTAGTGAGAGTCAGAGTTTCAATCTCTACTAAAAGGTGGGCAGATTGGCATGGAGCTTCTAGTCTCTTCTGAAACAAGTCAGTCTCTGTGTTTATCACACCCATGGTACTAGTGAATAAATTGGTGATTGAACAAACAGATTTCAGTCTCTGAACTTTCCCCTGATAATTAGTTGATTTCCTCCTACCCATATCCTGAGCACCTTACCTCTACTACATTTGAAGGAAAGAAGCAAAATTAGGTTTTCTATATGACCGCAAAGAGAGGTGGCCCAGCCTCCTTCAGACTCAGACAGGCGCAGATGGGCCCGCTCTTGGCTAGGTCTCCACCCGGGCACATGCCCGGATGGGTCTCAAGCTCATCCTGCACTGCTGGCTTCCTCCTGAGCTTAAGAAGGCATTGACAATGAGCCCCTCCTCCTGGGCTCTGTGATGTCATCTCACATTGGCTTGTGGGAGATGAAGTCCCCAAGTAGTCTTTCCAGAGTCCTCAAGTACTCAAATGTATTCACTGAACAAACTAATTGTATATTAACATGCATCAAGGTCTGTGTCGAATGTAACTTTATCAAAACATAAAAAAGCAGCCCCACACATGACAAACCTTCTAATCACACTTCACCCATTTCCTGAAAAGTTTTCTGTGAGTTAAAATACTACTTTCTGCAATAACGTTGTTTTAGACACCAGAAGCTCTGCTATATCTTCTTTAATTATCTCAACACATACTGCAATAAAGGTACATCTTCAGTAGCATTGAGCACACAAGAATGTAAGACCCAAATGAAAAAAAGATAATCAAGAGAAAAATGTATCAGATTTGTGATTGCACAGGCAACATTGGGAACAACTGTTGTTAAAAAAGATTTTAAAAAAGATACCCTGCCATAACGAAAATCAGAATGAAATACTACTAACAAGAAAACACATAAAACTAAATTAAATATATCTTACAGCTACTTAAATAAGACTCTTCAATTATCATATTTTTCTCAGTAGTTCCTCTGAGCAGACAGAAACACATATTGGTTGTTCAGATTTTGAATGCTAAACAAGGAAAGCAGGGCAGATGCATCATGTGGCCAGTGATGAGCTTTATCAGGCTTCCATTTTCCTGCCTCTCAATAATAGCCTGAATAGCCACCCTGATGATCCTTTGCAGGACAGGCTTGGGGTCTGTTAAAGATGATAGTTTTTAAATCATCACTGATAGAGTGACCAGTTACCACATGCAAATCTTACCTAATGTCACCTTAACCAACCTACAACTTGTATCCGGGCTCCAGTGGCATCTACCGCGTAAGGTACAAAGCGTGAATATGCCTTGCCTCTATTGTGAACATAGTAAGATACCGTCAGTGGAACCCAGACCACACGCCTTGTTAATGGGAGGTTTCTATTTAATAGTTGTGTATGAGATCTGTCTATCTATAAATGTATAATCACCACCTCTCTGAAGACAGAATAGAAGCAATTAACTTACAGAGTATGCGTGCCTTATACATGAACATTTATTGCACCCTCCATTATATGTAAGTGCAGGGGCGGCTCCTCCAAAAGGGCGGAGGAGCATTGTTATTCCTGCCAGCAGCGGCAGCTACAAAACTTTTCAAAGAAAAGGATAATAAACTATGTTTATCATCCTTTTCTTTGAAAGGGGCGGGGCCACGGGGTGAAATGCACTGAGGGCACTGCGCATGTATGTTAGGCCAGCCGTCTGGAGCCAGCCAAACACTCATGCGCACAGGGCTCTCTCCAGCCCAACAACACAGTTGCTGGGCTGGAGAGAACCTGCACAGGCTCTCAGTCTGCCTAAGAGCGCCCAGCCAGGGTGCTCCCAGCCCATCCTGATGCTGCTTTGAGCAGCGTCAGGACTGGATGCAGGGCAGGCTGTGAGCCTGTGCCTGCAGCATCCGGACGAAGGAGAGGAGCGGCGCGGGAGCAGAAGTAAGCTTTTAAAAAATATATATTTTGTTATTGTTAGACTTGTCATCTTTGGCCTGGTCTCCCTTAACTTTTTGCCTCTGTTTCCCAGGTTGTTGATGTGTGCTGGGCTCTGTTTTTGCTGTTTTTGTTACTGTGGGCACTTTACCACTGCTAACCAAGTGCAAGTGCTCCTTTACAAAATGTGTATGTAACTGGCTTATCCATCATTGGCATATTTGATTTACTAGTAAGTCCCTAGTAAAGTGCACTAGAGGTGCCCAGGGCCTGTAAATCAAATGCTGCTAGTGGGCCTGCAGCACTGGTTTTGCCACCCACATAAGTAGCTCTGTAATCATGTCTCAGACTTGCCACTGCAGTGCCTGTGTGTGCACGTTTAACATGCCAAGTCAACTTGGCAAGCGTACCCACTCGCCAGGCCTAAACCTTCCCTTTTCTTACATGTAACTCACCCCTAAGGTAGGCCCTTGGTAGCCCCAAGGGCAGGGTGCAGTGTATGGATAAGGTAGGACATATAGTAATGTGTTTTATATGTCTTGACAGTGAAATACTGCTAAATTTGTTTTTCACTGTTGCAAGGCCCTCTCATAGGTTAACATGGGGACTACCTTTAAATATGATTAAAGTGTAGATTCCCTTTGGGAGCGGATAGACATGTGGAGTTTGGGGTCTCTGAACTCACAATTTAAAAATACATCTTTTAGTAAAGTTGATTTTAAGATTGTGTGTTTGAAAATGCCATTTTTAGAAAGTGGGCATTTTCTTGCTGAAACCATTTCTGTGACTCTGCCTGTTTGTGAATTCCTGTCTGGGTCAGTTTGACAGTTAGGCTGGTTGCACCTCACACTAGACATTGACACAAAGGGAACTGGGGTGTAGTCTGTATTTCCTGATGAGCCATCTGTGCTAGGAGGGAGGGAGGAGTGGTCACTCACACCTGAAAGGGCTGTGCCTGCCCTTACACAATGCAGTCTCCAACCCCCTGGTGTGTGTCTGGGGCTTGGCCTGGGCAACGCAGGATTTCCCAATCAAGAGAGACTTTCCTTTGAAGTAAGCCTACTTCAAAGGGCAAAATGGGTAGAAGAAGGGCACCCAAAACCACAGACTTTAGAACACTTCTGGAAACCAAGAGGAACCTCTGCCTGGAGAAGTGCTGAAGAGCTGAGGAAGAAAGCTGCCCTGCCTGTGACTCCTTTGTGAAGCTATCCTGCAGTTGCTGCTTCTGCCTGTGCTAGAGGACAAAGACTGGACTTTGTGTTGCCTTCCTTCTTGTGAAGATCTCCAAGGGCTTGATATAGAGCTTGCCTCCTATTGTTTGAAGTCTCAGGGACAGCAAAGACTTCAATCTGCCAGCACCTGGAGCCTCTGGAGAGGCTCCTATTCTGCCAAGTGGTGCCCATCCAGTTCCTGGGTCCTTGAAAAGAGAAGCTTGCAGCTCAAGAGTGAGAAATCCATGCATCGTCCGCCGTGAGGGAAAAAGATCGACGCGACTCTGATCTGCAGCTGAAAAATAGACACGCCACCAGTTTTGTGGCTGAAAATCGGCACTCGTCTGCAACGCGACCGAAGATCGATGCCAGTGGCTGGAGGAACAACGTGCAGCATCGCTGACAGAGACCGGTGAGCTCGCAACCAGCGCTGCGTGGTTTCTGAATCATATTGCAGCTGAATTTTTAACGCAAACACCGCTGGGCATGTAAAAACGACGCACAGCCTGCCCGGACCCAAGAGTGCTGACCGGATCGATGCATCGCTCTCCTGCAGAGAGAAGAAACGATGCACGCTGACCCGACTAAAGGAGAAATGACGCAAGGTCTCGCTTGTGAGTCAAATCGATGCATCGCAAGCCCTTTTTGACACACACTCACCCGTGCGGGGTTATTTTTGACCCACCCAAGGTAAATTTTCACGCTAACAGCGTTAGCGTTGTGTTTAAAATTACATGAAGACTCTTTTTGCATTTTTAGTGATAACTTGACTTGTGTATTGTGGATTTTTATCATTTTGGTCTTGTTCTGTTTAATTAAATAGTTTCTATTTTTCTAAACCTGACATTTTGTAGTGTTTTTATTGAGTTACTGTGTGTGTTGGTACAAATACTTTACACCTAGCACTCTGAAGTTAAGCCTTCCTGCTCGTGCCAAGCTACCAAGGGGGAAAGCAGGGGTTAGCTGAGGGTGATTCTCTTTTACCCTGACTAGAGTGAGGGTCCTTGCTTGGACGGGGGTAACCTGACTGCCAACCAAAGACCCCATTTCTAACAGTTATTAATTCCCCCTGTTCCCCCCGCACAACCCCCCCCCCCACGAATCCATGCGAGCCGCGACTGTGTAAATGACACCTGAATTTAGGGCTACTAGAGGGGACACAACTTTATTAGTGATAGCCCTGAAAGCTTGGAATGGCTCACCACTATCGCTTATAGTGGAGTCCTGCTTCATGAAAGGGATTTACAACTTCTTCACAACCAAAAGGGCTTTACAAACCTCTTCACTCAAATGTACAAACCTCTTCATTCAGATATACAAACCTCTTCACCTACATATACAGACCTCTTCCCTAAGATATACAAACCTCTTTACTCAGATATAAAAACTTCTTCATTCAGATATACAAACCTCTTCACTTACACATATGGACCTCTTCACTCAGATATACAGACCTCTTCACTTACATAAATGGACCCCTTCACTCAAATATACAGACCTCTTCACTTACATATATGGACCTCTTAACTCAGATATACAAACCTCTTCAATCAGAGATAAAAAAACTCTACACTCACATATAAAAACCTCTTCACTCAGATGTACAAACCTCTTCACTTACATATTCAGACCTCTTCACTCAGATGTACAAATCCCTTCACTCAGAGTGCAAGGAAGTCCTCCTTTTTGCCCTGGTCACCCCCAAACCTTGTGGACAGATACTGGTGGTTTCTGACTCTCGGCTGTGCCCTGGGTACTGCTTACCAGTCCCAGGGCCAGTGCTCTGTGTAAAGTGGATATATTCAAATTAGACAAATTATAATTTCCAGTTTCAACCTACCTATATGTCCCTAGTATATGGTAGGGCATGTAGGTTTAAGTACCCCAGCATAGGTAGAGCACCCATGGATGCACTGCGGAGGTGCCCAGTGTCATTTTAAAGGCATGCCTGCCTTGCTGGCTGGTTTTAAACTATGGTTATATGCAAATTCGACTTTGGAATTAAAAGTATTTCCAAACTCTTAAACTACTTTATTTTTACATATATGTCACCCCTAAGGTGTGCCTTGTGTGCCCTTAGGGTTGGGTGCCATGTAACTATAAGCAGGGACCTTATAAAAATTGTTTTATAAGCCCTGGTGAGGTAAAATAGCCAAAGTCGGTTTTCCCTCACTGTAGTGAATGGCCTCCATAGGCTAAAATGGGGAGACTTAGGGGGTCATTCCAACCCTGGCGGTCGGTGTTAAACCTGCGGCCAAACCGCAAACAGGCTGGCGGGGTAAAAAATGGAATTCCGACCCTGGCGGAAACCGCCAACAGAGACCGCCACATTACCACACCGCCCGCCACGGCGGCACAAACAAACAGCGCGGCGGTCACCGCCAACAGACAGGCGGGAGACAATGTAGTGCCCACTGTATCACAAGCTACCAATCCGCCACCTTTTCCGGGGCGTTAGCCCCGCCGATAAAAACACGGCGGAAACAGCCATTTCGAAGGGAAAACGCCCACCTCCATATACCCCACGAGGAATCAGGACAGCATGGAACCCGAACTCCACATACTCCCAGCGATAGTGTTCCTACTCCTCTACCAGGAGCACGAACGCCGGCGCAGAAGACAACGGTGAGTACAGCACCTACGACACAGGGGAGGGGGAGAAGAACATATTACGGGTACACACATACGCGACACACCCACCCTCACCCTCACCCACTACAACACACACATCAATGCATAGCAACACATCAGAGTGACATCCTCCAAACCCCCCGGAAGAATGCAAATACAAAAGGAAATGATTCTAAACATTGGAATATATTGTATAACTGTCTTAAAAATATATCTACACATCAAAAAATCTTATATACATAAATGTACAAGTCCTGGCATTGTAGCATGCAATGTCCGTGGACCACTGGGCCCAAATCACATGGGCAAAGCCCACACAAGATACCTGACTCCAACGGAGAGAACACTGCAGGGGCATCAGATAGCAAAACTACAGGCACCTCAGGGGGAAGGGAAGGAGGGGCACCTCAGCCAGATGAGTGAACAACGCCAGATCCACGGGGGGCCTCCATGGCCACTGTTCAATCCTGGGGAGTGCAAAGCCATAGTCTCACAAGTCTCTGCAGTGGGTGGTTTGCCCACTGGACCATCCTGCGGAGTGCAAAGCCACAGTCTCACAAGTCTCTGCAGTGGGTGGTTTGCCCACTGGACCATCCTGGGGAGTGCAAAGCCACAGTCTCACAAGTCTCTGCAGTGGGTGGTTTGCCCACTGGACCATCCTGGGGAGTGCAAAGCCACAGTCTCACAAGTGGATAACAGTCTCCACTGGTTCTGGAGGGGGCTTTGTGCCCAGAGTGCTTCGTGCAGCCCTGCCCAACACAGATGCGGGCCAGCCCCTGCCGCTCATGGGGCAGCGGTGCTTGAGACGGCGGTGCCCAGTTCAGCGGTGCTTGAGACATCGGTGCCCTGTTCAGCGGTGCTTGAGACGGCGGTGCCCAGTTCAGCGGTGCTTGAGATGAAGGGCCCAGTTCAGTGGTGCTTGAGACGGCGGTGCCCTTTTCAGCGGTGCTTGAGACGGCGGTGCCCAGTGCAGCAGTGCTTGAGATGAAGGACCCAGTTCAGCGGTGCTTGAGATGAAGGGCCCAGTTCAGCGGTGCTTGAGACGGCGGTGCCCTGTTCAGCGGTGCTTGAGATGAAGGGCCCAGTTCAGCGTGCTTGAGACGGCGGTGCCCTGTTCAGCGGTGCTTGAGACGGCGGTGCCCAGTGCAGCGGTGCTTGAGATGAAGGGCCCAGTTCAGCGGTGCTTGAGACGGCGGTGCCCTGTTCAGCGGTGCTTGAGACGGCGGTGCCCAGTGCAGCGGTGCTTGAGATGAAGGGCCCAGTTCAGCGGTGCTTGAGATGAAGGGCCCAGTTCAGCGGTGCTTGAGATGAAGGGCCCAGTTCAGCGGTGCTTGAGACGGCGGTGCCCTGTTCAGCGGTGCTTGAGATGAAGGGCCCAGTTCAGCGGTGCTTGAGACGGCGGTGCCCTGTTCAGCGGTGCTTGAGATGAAGGGCCCAGTTCAGCGGTGCTTGAGACGGCGGTGCCCTGTTCAGCGGTGCTTGAGACGGCGGTGCCCAGTGCAGCGGTGCTTGAGATCAAGGGCCCAGTTCAGCGGTGCTTGAGACGGCGGTGTCCCGTTCAGCGGTGCTTGAGACGGCGGTGCCCAGTGCAGCGGTGCTTGAGATGAAGGGCCCAGTTCAGCGGTGCTTGAGATGAAGGGCCCAGTTCAGCGGTGCTAGAGATGAAGGGCCCAGTTCAGCGGTGCTTGAGACGGCGGTGCCCTGTTCAGCGGTGCTTGAGATGAAGGGCCCAGTTCAGCGGTGCTTGAGACGGCGGTGCCCTGTTCAGCGTTGCTTGAGACGGCGGTGCCCAGTGCAGCGGTGCTTGAGATCAAGGGCCCAGTTCAGCGGTGCTTGAGACGGCGGTGCCCTGTTCAGCGGTGCTTGAGACGGAGGTGCCCAGTGCAGCGGTGCTTGAGATGAAGGGCCCAGTTCAGCGGTGCTTGAGATGAAGGGCCCAGTTCAGCGGTGTTTGAAATGAAGGGCCCAGTTCAGCGGTGCTTGAGACGGCGGTGCCCTGTTCAGTGGTGCTTGAGATGAAGGGCCCACTTCAGCAGTGCTTGAGACAGCGGTGCCCTGTTCAGCGGTGCTTGAGATGAAGGGCCCAGTTCAGCGGTGCTTGAGACGGCGGTGCCCTGTTCAGCGGTGCTTGAGACGGCGGTGCCCAGTGCAGCGGTGCTTGAGATGAAGGGCCCAGTTCAGCGGTGCTTGAGATGAAGGGCCCAGTTCAGCGGTGCTTGAGACGGCGGTGCCCTGTTCAGCGGTGCTTGAGATGAAGGGCCCAGTTCAGCGGTGCTTGAGACGGCGGTGCCCTGTTCAGCGGTGCTTGAGACGGCGGTGCCCTGTTCAGCGGTGCTTGAGATGAAGGGCCCTGTTCAGTGGTGCTTGAGATGAAGGGCCCAGTTCAGCGGTGCTTGAGACGGCGGTGCCCTGTTCAGCGGTGCTTGAGACGGCGGTGCCCTGTTCAGCGGTGCTTGAGATGAAGGTCCCAGTTCAGCGGTGCTTGAGACGGCGGCGCCCTGTTCAGCGGTGCTTGAGATGAAGGGCCCAGTTCAGCGGTGCTTGAGACGGCGGTGCCCAGTGCAGCGGATCTGGCCATGGCGTGGAGGTCATTTGCCACCTGTCCTGTGGCTGGCGGAGCCTTCCTGCCCATCTGTCCTGTGGCTGGCGGGGCCCTCCTGGGCTGCAGTGCCGGGCCTGTTGGTGGCCTCCTGCCCACCTGGGATGGGGCTGGCGGGGCCCTCTTGCCCACCTGGGATGGGGCTGGCGGGGCCCTCCTGGCCAGCTGGGCTGATGGCGGTGTTGTCGGGCGTGCTGCCCTTCCCAGCCTTCCCTGATCGCCTGTGTCCCTTCCCCACCTTGGGCGGTGTGCCAGCAGCGGTGCTTGAGATGAAGGGCCCAGTTCAGCGGTGCTAGAGATGAAGGGCCCAGTTCAGCGGTGCTTGAGACGGCGGTGCCCTGTTCAGCGGTGCTTGAGATGAAGGGCCCAGTTCAGCGGTGCTTGAGACAGCGGTGCCCTGTTCAGCGGTGCTTGAGACGGCGGTGCCCAGTGCAGCGGTGCTTGAGATGAAGGGCCCAGTTCAGCGGTGCTTGAGACGGCGGTGCCCCGTTCAGCGGTGCTTGAGACGGCGGTGCCCAGTGCAGCGGTGCTTGAGATGAAGGGCCCAGTTCAGCGGTGCTTGAGATGAAGGGCCCAGTTCAGCGGTGCTAGAGATGAAGGGCCCAGTTCAGCGGTGCTTGAGACGGCGGTGCCCTGTTCAGCGGTGCTTGAGACGGCGGTGCCCTGTTCAGCGGTGCTTGAGACGGCGGTGCCCTGTTCAGCGGTGCTTGAGACGGCGGTGCCCAGTGCAGCGGTGCTTGAGATCAAGGGCCCAGTTCAGCGGTGCTTGAGACGGCGGTGCCCTGTTCAGCGGTGCTTGAGACGGAGGTGCCCAGTGCAGCGGTGCTTGAGATGAAGGGCCCAGTTCAGCGGTGCTTGAGATGAAGGGCCCAGTTCAGCGGTGTTTGAAATGAAGGGCCCAGTTCAGCGGTGCTTGAGACGGCGGTGCCCTGTTCAGCGGTGCTTGAGATGAAGGGCCCAGTTCAGCAGTGCTTGAGACAGCGGTGCCCTGTTCAGCGGTGCTTGAGATGAAGGGCCCAGTTCAGCGGTGCTTGAGACGGCGGTGCCCTGTTCAGCGGTGCTTGAGACGGCGGTGCCCAGTGCAGCGGTGCTTGAGATGAAGGGCCCAGTTCAGCGGTGCTTGAGATGAAGGGCCCAGTTCAGCGGTGCTTGAGACGGCGGTGCCCTGTTCAGCGGTGCTTGAGATGAAGGGCCCAGTTCAGCGGTGCTTGAGACGGCGGTGCCCTGTTCAGCGGTGCTTGAGACGGCGGTGCCCTGTTCAGCGGTGCTTGAGATGAAGGGCCCAGTTCAGCGGTGCTTGAGATGAAGGGCCCAATTCAGCGGTGCTTGAGATGAAGGGCCCAGTTCAGCGGTGCTTGAGACGGCGGTGCCCTGTTCAGTGGTGCTTGAGATGAAGGGCCCAGTTCAGCGGTGCTTGAGACGGCGGTGCCCTGTTCAGCGGTGCTTGAGACGGCGGTGCCCTGTTCAGCGGTGCTTGAGATGAAGGTCCCAGTTCAGCGGTGCTTGAGACGGCGGCGCCCTGTTCAGCGGTGCTTGAGATGAAGGGCCCAGTTCAGCGGTGCTTGAGACGGCGGTGCCCAGTGCAGCGGATCTGGCCATGGCGTGGAGGTCATTTGCCACCTGTCCTGTGGCTGGCGGAGCCTTCCTGCCCATCTGTCCTGTGGCTGGCGGGGCCCTCCTGGGCTGCAGTGCCGGGCCTGTTGGTGGCCTCCTGCCCACCTGGGATGGGGCTGGCGGGGCCCTCTTGCCCACCTGGGATGGGGCTGGCGGGGCCCTCCTGGCCAGCTGGGCTGATGGCGGTGTTGTCGGGCGTGCTGCCCTTCCCAGCCTTCCCTGATCGCCTGTGTCCCTTCCCCACCTTGGGCGGTGTGCCAGCTGTCTCCACACTTCCTGCCGGAGCCATGGTAGGGGCTTTAGTCCCTGCTGTTTTCACCCTCTCGCGCCGGACACTGCCTATCTTTGGATGTTTCTCTGGGGGTGGGCTGCCCGTGCCTTGGCTCCGTACTGAACTTGCTGCCCTGGAGGGCGGGGGACTCCACAGTCCATGGCAGACTGTCATGACAGGGCCCGGTTTTGTCGTGGCTGAGGTGCTGACTATAGTCCTATGACATGGACGGGGTGGGGGAGTTGGTGGAAAGAGGTTCAGTTTGGACAGGAGAAGCTTCTTAGGAGCAGTGGGACGGGTAGGTGTAGTGGGTTTGGGAGTGGAGGAAGAGGTTGTGGTTGTAGGAGTATGAAGTCTGGTGTCTTTGGGTGCAGGTGCTTGGGCTGGAGGCTGTCATGAGGTGGATGGCTGTTGGGCGGGTGGCTGCCTGCGTTTGTGTATCTTGGAAGAGGGGGTCACAGACACACTGGGAGAGGACACAGGGGACGTGTAAATGGTAGTGGGGGTGGTGACTGCACATGTGCGGGGGGTTCTGGTGTGTGTGCTGGTGATGGACGTAGTGGCTGAAGATGTTGTGCATGCAGGTGTGAGTGGAGACGTGACAGGGAGGGAGGAGGGAGACGAGGAGGAGGGGGACACAGTGGAGGCAGTGGGTGTTGGTATGTCTGTATGTGGATGTTGCTTGGGTGAATGCCTGTGTGATGTGTGGTGCTTATGTCTGGCTGAGCTTCCCTTGGGTGTTGAGGTGTGTGCAGGCTGGTCTGATGGTGTGTCAGGGATAGGCAGAGGTACAGGTGATAGGGTCTGGGTGGAGGAAGTTGGAGGGGGGAGGCTAGAGACAGGGACAATGGCTGCTATCAGTGCTGAGGCCAGAGTGTTGAACGATCGCTGTAGGGCAGCCTGACCAGAATGAATGCCCTCCAGGTATACTCTGGTGCACCTCTCTTTCTACACCCTGGATGACATTCAAAATGGTAGACTGCCCAACAGTGAGCGTCCTCAGGAGGTCAATGACCTCCTCACTGAGGGCAGCAGGGGTGACTGGGGCAGGGCCTGAGGTGCCTGGGGCAAAGGAGATGGCCACCTTCCTGGGTGAGCGGGAACGGGGCAAACGCTGAGGGGCTCCTGGGAGGGCAGTGCTGATGCGGTGGGTGTCGGCTGTATCTGTTGTTTCGGGGGGCACAGATGTTGCCGCCACCACAAGGGAGCTCCCTTCAGAGGACGAGTCCGTGTCGCTGATGTCTGCCCGAGTCCCCGCTGTGGAGCTCCCCTTGCCCTCCGTCCCACTGGTGAATTCGGAGTCCGTTGCATGGCCCTCCATGGCCATGTGGGATGCAGCTCCCTCGTGCTCCGATGCCACTTCTCCTCCGCCTGATGATGCTAATGCACACATGAACAGGAAGACCACAAAAAAGGGCGGGGGGAGAAAATAAAGACATGTTGAGTGCATGCATTGGCGACACCGTTGGCGGACAGGACAGACACAGAAGCTCCCTGCACTACGCCGCGCACTTGGGGTCGACTACTCAATCCGTGGAACATGGCCTGCAAGCCTATGGACGACATCTGCACACATAGATGACACAGGGCCTTGATTAGCTGTACTTGGCACCCTACAGAGGTGGGGGGTGGGGGCACAGGGCCATGCCTTACGGAGGGGCCTAGCCTACAAAAATCGCCCTGGCCTAGGGATACCCACAGCTCTCCTCCCCCACCCAGACACCTCCACTGCGCGCAAAGTCAACAGAATGAGAGTGTACTCACCCCCTTGTGTCTGCTGTGATGTCCTCACGCGCCCATCCAAATCGGGGTAGGCCACCGCCAGGATCCGGGACATCAGGGGGGTCAAAGTCCGACTGGCACCCCTCCCACTTTGGGAGGTCATCCCCAGCTGAGTCTCCGCCATCTTCCTGCTCCAGCGTCGGATGTCCTCCCATCTCTTCCGGCAGTGGGTGCCCCGTCTCTGGTGGACCCCCAGGGTCCGGACGTCCTTGGCGATGGCACGCCAAATATCAATCTTCTGGTGGGCGCTGACCTATGTGAAATGTACAGGGGGGGGAAAATAGTCATCACCATCTGCATGCTCAATGTGAGTGGCCCCCCATCCCTACCCTTGCCATGTGGCACATGCACTCACCGTCGTTTGATGCATGCCTCAATCGCTCCCCTCCCCACCATCATTCATCCACCCCACTCAACACAGGCATTGCCCACAAAGCATGGTCCCAGTGTACTTACCTGTTGGTCTGGAGGACCGTAGAGTAGCGCATACTGGGGGAGGACCCCGTCCACAAGTTTCTCCAATTCCTGAGCAGTGAAGGCAGGGGCCCTTTCCCCAGTCGCATGAGCCATTGGGGGTTATTCTAACTTTGGAGGAGGTGTTAATCCGTCCCAAAAGTGACGGAAAAGTGACGGATTTACCACCAGCCGTATTACGAGTCCATTATATCCTAAGGAACTCGTAATACGGCTGGTGGTATAGCTGTCACTTTACCGTCACTTTTGGGACGGATTAACACTCCTCCAAAGTTAGAATAACCCCATTGTCTCTTCCAGACCGAGGTCACAGCAGCACTTGCAGGGTAGGTCCTCTACTGTCGAAGATCAGGTATCGAGTGATTAAGCTGATGGAAAATGGCGGTCACGCCCGTGGCGGTGCGTACCGCGGCGGTGCGTACTGCGACCGCCGGCGCACATCTTCATTGGCTCCTGAGACCCATAGGGTTCAATGTTAACCAATGGTGCTTAGCGCCGCGGTCTTCGACCGCATATCGCCACGGTGTGCCACGCCAGCGCATTTACCTCACATCCCATTGTCGCACTTCACAGGTCAGGCAGCCGCCATTTCAGGGGCCCACATGGCTTTCTTTCTACTGCGTCACTCATACCTAGGCCTTGCATCAACACTCATACAAGCCATTCAATGCATTGGAAATCGTGTTATGTGCAAGCTGTGGTTACGTACCTGTGGGTTGATTGACTCTGTGCTCGCTGTTGTCCTTCATAGGCACCGTCCGCTGGGACATGCGAGGAGATGGAGGAATCTTCCCGTGTACAGACCGCTGGTGGACCTGACGACAATGGAGGAAAGACATGTCATACTGACATACAGGCTTGACCGAGCCACTATCCATGAACTGTGTGCCGAGCTGGAGCCAGACCTGATGTCACCAATCCGCCAACCCACAGGGATCCCCCCTCTAGTGCAGGTGCTGTCAGTGCTCGATTTCTTTGCAAGTGGGTCATTTCAAACAACAGTGGCCATATCATCAGGGATGTCTCAGCCTATGTTTTCCAAGGTGTTGTCCAGAGTGTTGTCTGCCCTGCTGAAATACATGCGCAGCTACATCGTTTTCCCTGAGGTGGGGGATTTGCCTACAGTGAAAGGTGACTTCTATGCCCTTGGACATATCCCCAACATCATAGGTGCCATTGATGGGACACATGTGGCTTTGGTACCCCCCAGCAGGAGTGAACAGGTGTACAGAAACAGGAAGAGTTATAATTCGATGAATGTACAGATGGTGTGTTTGGCAGACCAGTACATCTCCCATGTGAATGCCAAGTTCCCTGGCTCAGTGCATGACGCGTACATCATGCGGAATAGCAGCATCCCTTACGTGATGGGTCAACTCCAGAGGCACCGTGTGTGGGTAATTGGTGACTCTGGTTACCCCAACCTGTCATGGCTACTGACCCCAGTGAGGAATCCCAGGACAAGGGCAGAGGAACGCTACAATGAGGCCCATGGGCGAACTAGGAGGGTGATCGAGCGGACCTTCGGCCTCCTGAAGGCCAGGTTCCGGTGCCTCCATATGACAGGTGGTTCTCTCTACTACTCACCAAAGAAGGTGTGCCAGATCATCGTGGCCTGCTGTATGCTTCACAACCTGGCTTTGCGACGCCAGGTGCCTTTTCTGCAGGAGGATGGTCCAGATGGTGGTATTGTAGCAGCTGTGGAGCCTGTGGAGAGTGAAGACGAGGAAGCCGAAAGGACGACATAGACAACAGGAACACAGTAATACAGCAGTATTTTCAGTGACACACAGGTAAGAATCCACACCGGCATATTACATATACTTAACCACTACTACGTCTCTACTGTCTGTCCTTTTCCCCAGTGTATGGTAACTGAGTTGTGACTTTCCCTTCCGATTTCAGAGATGTGGTCCCCACTGCGTGACATCTGCTATGTTTCCCCATGGACTACAGCTGTGAGACAGTGGTATGTTGGCATCACAATGTAAATATGCATTTTGGCACAGTAATCTCTAATACATTTGTACTAAATCACAGCCAGACTCCAGAATGTTTTGTGCAATAACTGTGTTTATTTCTGTGCTCTATATTGGTGGGTGGTTGCAAATCGGTGAGGGGTGATGGTGGAGGATTGTCCATGGCAGAGTCCAGACTAGTATTATCACAGGTGCATTGTCCAAATGGCTGTGGGAAGTGGAGCAGGGGCAGTTTAAGGATGGACAGGGTGACAATGTGGGTCAGTGGGATGACAATCAGGGAGGTATCCTTTGCTGGCGGGGGTCTTGGCATCTTACTCTGTCTTCTTCCTGGATCTCAGGGCCCGTTTACGGGGTGGTTCTCCTTCTGCAGGGGGTGGGGTGCTGGTGGCCTGTTGGTCCTGTGGCAGGGCCTCCTGTCCACTAGCGCCGGCAGAGGTGGTAGGCAGTTCTTGGTCCATGCTAGTGTCAGGGGCCCTTTGTGGTGCCACAGTGTCCCGCAATGTGGTGACTACCTGATTCAGAGCCCCTACAATGGTGCCCAGGGCGGAACTGATGGTTCGTAGTTCCTCCCTGAACCCCAAATACTGTTCCTCCTGCAGGAGCTGGATCTCCTGAAGCCTGGCCAGGACCGTCGCCATCGTCTCCTGGGAATGATGGTAGGCTCCCATGATGGAGGAGAGGGCCTCGTGGAGAGTGGGTTCCCTGGGCCTGTCCTCCCCCTGTCGCACAGCAGCCCTCCCAGTTCCCCCTGGACTGTGTGCCCACTACCACTGCCCCCAGGTCCCTGTTGTTGTTGGGGTGGTGGGTTAACCTGGGTGCCCTGTAGTGGTGGACACACCGCTGATTGACGTGTCCTGGGGACAGAGGTATGGGCCCGCTGGGTGGGTGCTGTGCTGGTGTTCCCAGAGGGGGGAAGGTCTGCTGTGGCCTGTGGCTGTCTGAGGGGAACCGACTGTCCCGAGGTCCCCGATAGGCCGGGCTGGTCATCTAGATCCAGGTCGACAGAGGTGCTGTCATCACTGTGGGCCTCTTCTGGGGGTGGAGTGGATATTTGTGGATCCTCCTGCGCGGTGACGTGGCGTTCGGGTCCTGCAGGGGTATAAATGGATGGTTATTGCATCTGTGTGTGCCATAGCGTGCAATGGGTGTGTGCCCGTGTACCCCAGTGCTGGCATTCCTGTGTGGGGGCTTTTGTGACTGTGGTTTGGGGGGGATGGGGATGTGCAGTAGGCATGCTTTGGTGATGGGTGTCCATGCTTTGTGGTCGCATGCAGGGCTTGGGGTTGGGATGGGTGGGTTGTGATGGTGAGACATTTACAAGGAGTAGGTGTGATGGGGGTGAGGGTGAGGGTGGGGGTATGAGTTGGCATGCTGGTGGGGTGGGGGGATGAAGTTGTGAAGATGACACTTACCAGAGTCCATTCCTCCAGATACTCCTGCGAGGCCCTCAGGATGCAGGATCGCCAAGACCTGCTCCTCCCATGTTGTAAATTCTGGGGGAGGAGGTGGGGGTCCGCCGCCAGTCCGCTGCACCGCGATGTTGTGCCTGGATACCATTGAACGCACCTTCCCCCGTAGGTCATTCCACCGCTTCCTGATGTCGTCCCTATTTCTTGGGTGCTGTCCCACTGCATTTACCCTGTTGACTATTCTGCTCCATAGCTCCATCTTCCTGGCAATGGTGGTGTGCTGCACCTGTGTCCCGAAGAGCTGTGGCTCTACCCGTACAATTTCCTCCACCATGACCCTGAGTTCATCCTCAGAAAACCTGGGGTGTCTTTGCAGTGCCATGGGGTGGTGTGGGTGATGTGTGGGGTGGATTGTGTGGTGCTAAGTGTGGTGATGTGTATTGGTGTGTTGTGTGAAGTGTGTGGTAATATTGCTGGGTGAAAGTAAAATGCGCGTCTGGGTGCTCGGATCTCTATTTCTCTGTGCGTGGTCCGATTCTGGAGGAGTGGGGGTTTGAGGGTGATGTGGGTGTGTGTTTTATATTGTCTTGGGTGTGTGGGAGTGGTGTTTGTATGTGTATCAGGTGTGTGTATTTTGATTTGTCCAATGTGGTTGTATTTTGTAAGTGTGTGTGTATTTTGAGCGCGGCGGTGTGTACCGCCAATAGAATACCGCGGTTGAAAGACCACTGCGTGGATTCGTGTGTCGTGATAGTGTGGGCGTATTTCTGTTGGCGTGACGGTGGAGGTTTGGTCATCGCCAGTTTCTCGCTGGCCTTTGGTGTGGCGGACTTTTGTGGATGTCTGTATTTTGGCGGTTTGCCTGTTGTAGGTCAGAATGGCCATGGCGGTTTACCGCGGCCGCGGCGGTATGTTGGCGGTCTTCTGACAGCGGTAAGCTGATTTTACCGCCAAGGTTGGAATGACCACCTATATTTTAATCAACAAAGTCCCCATACGTGCCAGATATCTTGAGCTTGGTATCAAATTAATTGTTATAATAAGTCCCACAACTTGCCATTGTTTGATTGAATATAACTAGTTCAGGTAAAGAGTTTTAAAACTCTACCTGAAAGTTGCCAACTTCAGCTCTGTAGTGCCCTTCTCTGATTGGCCAGCCTCTGGGGTCTGAAATGGCCTGGGCTGAACACAAAGATGTGCCTGGGGGAGGAGATCTGCCTCAGCAGATGGTGAAACAGGATGGGATGGGGGAAGAGCAGCCAAACTGGCCTTCAAAGGCAGGGAAGGACATTTGGAGCAGCTCAGGACCTCTTCACTCAGATATACAAGCCTCTTCACTCAGATATACAGACCTCTTCCTCTGATAGACAAACCTCTTCACTCAGATATACAATTCTCTTGACTCTGATATATGGACCTCTTCACTCTGATATACAAACCTCTTCATTCAGATATGCAAACTTCTTCACTCCAATGTACAGACCTCTTCACTCAGATATACACATCTCTTCACTTAGATGTACAAACCTCTTCACTAAGGTATGCATGTAGAAATGTGCAGACCCTTGCATCATGTTATACAAAAACCCTAAAGACTTTTGATATCCTTGTTGTATAAGTGGGAATGGAAGTGCATGGAATGGGATGAGATTGAATGCAAAGGATGGAATGGCACACATGAAATGGAATATCTGGCACTGAGTATAATGGGAGGCAATGGCATCAGTGAAGTGCATAGGATGGAATGAATTTAATAGAGTGGATGGCATAGAATCAGCTTATGATGAGACGGGATACGACAGAAGGAATAGAAATTGAGGCATAGCATGGAAGGTGGGGTAGTGGAGGATAATTAAATGCTTGGGATGGAATAGCATGGGATAGGATGATATGCAGCTAATAAAGCGGATGATCTTTGACTCTTGTGGTGCTACACAATTGCTGCCAGAATGAAGTGGACAGGCCAGGCCATTCCACTCAAGCCATGTACCATGTAGGGTAGGAGAAGATATATAGCATTGAACTGGATGAAATAAATGGACTTGCAGGCCTGGAATCACATTGCATGGATTCGAAAAATGCATTACATGGGATTTAATATGCTGGGTGGTCTTTGGGTGGGTTTGGATGGGGTTGGAAAGGGAGAGAGCAGGACAGAATGGAACACATTAAATGGAATCAAATTAATAGAATGGAAAGCAAGGATATATGGAATAGAACAGATGGAAGGGAATGGTAGTGCTGACCACCCATCCAGCTAGTAACCAGAATGGCCTGATGCCCTAAAAGGCAGAGATCAACTGGTGCAGAAAGAATGTAAACACTGGCTCACACAATCAGAGCAGCTAGTTGGACACAAGGGCACATAAATACACCACACCCATGTTCAAGGGTGTAGCGAAGCACCCGCTTTATCAGCTTAAGCGAGAGCCCCAATAGAGAAAAATAAATTGTTTTATGGCCCTTCCTAATTTTGATCTGTGGATCCCAGTGTGGCAAGACTAATTACCATGACAAAAGTGTAGAATTAGGGCCATTGGTTGCCAAAGAAGGCAAAAGGTGACAGACAGAAAGAGAAATGATTTCAATAATAAAGACAAACTAAGTGAGAGGCAAATGGAGTGAGAGAGTGTGAAGGAAGGAAGGAGAACACAATGTAAATGAGGCGAGAAAGATGGAATTAAAAAACGATGGAAAACGGCCCAAAAGAAAAATGGAAATAAGGAAAGAAATAAAAAAAGGAAGGAACAAAGACAGAAGGAAATAAACAAAATGAAGCATGGAAAGAAGGACACCCAGAATGAAAGATGCAAGGAACAAATAACTAAAATAGAAACTGGAACGAGTGAAAGAAATAAGTAGAGCAGGAGAATAGATTGAAATAATGAAGAGAAGAAATGGGACATAGGGAGAAGGGTGATGGAAGGAAAGAACAGAAACAACAAGTGGGAAGAGTAGGAGAAAAGGGTGGAAAGACAGGGAGAAGGAAGGGCCAGAGGATCATAAGAAGAAAGGAAGGAACAAAAAATGTTTAAAGAATTGAAAAAAAGAAGGATGGAAATAAAATGTAAGAGGAGTATAACCCCTCGGTTGCCCTGGATGAGCTGGTCTCGGCCACGGTCGCTGTGTGCCGGGGACGAGACCAGCTCGTCCTGCTATGGCTCGAGGGCCTGGCACTCCTTCCCCCACCCCTTCCACAACCACCACTTCCTGACCCCCCGTGGCGTCTGATGATCGCGCGCTGATGTCATTAGAGGCTGCCCCCACTGAGCTGAGCTTCCAGCGCGGATCGGAGGAGAAATGCTTTGGCATTTCTCCTCCGATCACGTGGAGGGGACAAGAGAGGCATCAAAGGAAAGGAAAGGAAAGGCCTTTCCTTTGATGTCTTCCTCAGCATTTCGGGCAGCAGAAATGCCCACTAGACACCATAGAGGTTTTCTTTTGTTAGTTTATGTATAAGGGGAGCAGGCCCTTGAGCAAGGGCCGCTCCCCAGGAGGGAAAAGCATTTTTAGGCATTTTCTGCCCCCCCGGTGGCAGATCGGCCTTTTCTAATTAGGCCGATCTACCCCTGGGGGGGCAGAAACAGGTAGACACCAGGGATTATTTTTATTTGTTTTTGTTTTATGTTTTCTTTGATGTGGGGAGCGAACCCTTAGGCAAGGGTCACTCCCCCTGGGGCAAAATTACCTTTAGGCCATTTCTGCCCCCCTTGGGGGCAGATTGGCTTATTTTTCTTAGGCCAATCTGCCCCCAAGGGGGACAGAGACCATTAGACACCAGGGATTTTTTTAGGTCAATTGCATGTGAGGGGAGCAACCCCTTAGGCAAGGGTCATTCCCCTGGGGGGCAAATTTGTTTTAGGCCATTTCTGCACCCCTTGGAGGCAGATCAGCCTATTGTAATTAGGCAGAGGCACCAGGGATCTTTTTTTTTTTATATATACATGGGGAGCAACCCCTTAGGCAAGGGTTGCTCCCCTCGGGGGGGAAATATTTTTAGGCCATTTCTGCCCCCCTTGTGGGCAGATTGGCCTATTCTTATTAGGCTAATCTGCCCCCAAGGGGGTCAGAAACAACTAGACACCAGGGATTTATTTTTTGGTCAATGTTATGCACGGGGAGCGACCCCATAGGCAAGGGTCGTTCCCCTGGGGTACAAATTTTTTTTTTTAGAACATATCTGCCTCTCTTAGGGGCAGATCGGCCTATTTTTATTCGGCCGATCTGACCTCAAGGGGGGGGAGAAACCACTAGGCACCAGGCAGTTTTTTTTTACGCCACTTTCATGCAAGGGGAGCGACCTCTTAGGCAAGGGTCGCGTCCCTGGGCGGCAAATTTGTTTTAGGCCATTTCTGCCCCCTTTATTTCTATTAGGCCGATCTTTCCCCAGGGAGGGGAGGGGCAGAAACCGCTTAGGGATTGGTGTGTGTGTATGTGTGTGTTTTGATTAGGGGGCAGCCCCTTGGGCAAGGGTTGCTCCCCTTGGGGGCACAATACTGTTGGCCATACCAGCCCCCTTCGGGGGCAGATCAGCCTATTTTTGGAAGGCCCATTTGCCCCACGGGGGCAGAAAGGCCACCAGAGACCAGGGAAGAATTTTATTTTTTCCAAAAAAGAGGGTGGGGTATGGCCATAGCCCCACCCCAAATAAATGGGTCCAAAGTTGTTCTGCCCACCAGTGAGCAGATGGGGCAATTACCCCCGATCCACTCCCTGGGGGGCAGAAAGCCTACTAGATACCAGGGAATTATAAAAAAAATAGTAGGTGGTAGCTACCAACCAGTATGGTCATGGTTATGCCCCCACCCCAACTGAAGGGGGTAACAGTCTTTCAGCTCTCCCCTGCACATTAAAACATCTTTTCCTACTGGCAAGCCAGAGGACATTTGATTATTTTGTGTTTTGGTTTTACATTTGGGCCATGAGAGCTTGTCTAACTCTCAAAATTGTCCCACTTGGAATGGTGAGAGCTGCACTTTTTGGACTTTGGGACGCTGCCATGCAGAAAAATCAACAAGACCTAGACACATCTGAAAACTAAACATCTGGGTGAGTCCAGGGTGGTGTGCTGCACATGCACCCTGCACCATTTTCTTACACACAATGCCCTGCAAACCTCCAGCTTTGCTGGAAATCACACATTTTTCCCAAATTGTTGTGATGGAACCTTCTGGAATCTGCAGGAATCCACAAAATTCCTACCACCCAGCACTGTCACATCCATACCGATAAAAATTCTGCCCCACTCGTCAGCCTAAAAATGTTTTTTTTTCAAACTGCCCTTTTGGACCCGTTTTGGTACCCCTCAATTTCGACATCTTTTTGTCTCTTCCCTGTCACAGGCACTTGGCCCACCTACACAAGTGAGGTATCACTTTTACCGGGAGGTTGAGGGGAACGTTGGGTGGTGGGGAATTTGTCACAGTGCAGTGA
Source organism: Pleurodeles waltl (assembly GCF_031143425.1). Lineage (NCBI taxonomy): Eukaryota > Metazoa > Chordata > Amphibia > Caudata > Salamandridae > Pleurodeles > Pleurodeles waltl. Next base: position 46,908,294 of record NC_090440.1, on the reverse strand, counting down.
TCCCACACAGAAATGTGGGAAAAGTTTGAGGTTTGCTGAGGATTCTGGGTAAGAAAACACTGGGGGATCCACTGAAGTCACACCTCCCTGGACTCCCTCGGGTGTCTAGTTTTCAGAAATGGTTGGGTTTGGTAGGTTTCCCTATATGGCTGCTGAGCCCAGGACCATAAACGCAGGTGCCCTCCGCAAAAAAAGGTTGTTTTGTATTTGATAATTTGATGTGTCCATATAGTGTTTTGGGACATTTCCTTTCGCGGGCACTAGGTCTACCCACACAAGTGAGGTACCATTTTTATTGGGAAACTTGGGGAAACGCTGGGTGGAAGGAAATTTGTGGCTCCTCTCAGATTCCAGAACTTTCTGTCACCGAAATGTGAGGAAAAAGTGTTTTTTTGTCAAATTTTGAGGTTTGCAAAGGATTGTGGGTAACAGAACCTGGTGAGAGTCCCACACGTCACCCCATCTTATATTCCCCTAGGTGTCTAGTTTTGAAAAATGTGCAGGTTTGGTAGGTTTCCCTAGGTGCCGGCTGAGCTAGAGTCCAAAATCCACAGCTACGCACTTTGCAAAAAACATGTGCGATTTCAATGTAAAAATGTGATGTGTCCATGTTATGTTTCCTGTCGCAGGGCCTACCCACACAAGTGAGGTACCATTTTTATAGGGAGACTTGGGGGAACACAGAATAGAAGAACAAGTGTTATTGCCCCTTATCTTTCTCTACATCTTTTCCTTCAACTTTATATTTCAGCAAATGAATTGCTGTGTACCCGATATAGAATGAAAACCTATTGCAAGGTGCAGCTCATTAATTCGCTCTGGGTATCTAGGGTTCTTGATAAATCTACAAGCCCTATATATTCCCGCAACCAGAAGAGTCCAGCAGACATAACAGTATATTGCTTTCAAAAATCTGACATCGCAGGAAAAAGTTACAGAGTAAAACGTGGAGACAAATGGCTGTTTTTTTTCACCTCAATTTCAACATTTCTTTATTTCCGCTGTTATTTTCTATAGGAAAACCTTGTAGGAGCTACACAAATGGCCCCTTGCTGACTTCATAATTTTGTCTACTTTTTAGAAATGTTTAGATTTCCATAATCCAGCGTTGGTTTCTCATCCATTTCTGTCACTAAGTGGAAGGAGGCTAAAAGCACAAAAAATAGTACAAATGGGGTATGTCCCACTAAAATGCCAAAATTGTGTTGAAAAATGTGGTTTTCTGATTCAAGTCTGCCTGTTCCTGAAAGCTGGGAGGATGGTGATTTTAGCACCGCAAACCCTTTGTTGATGCCTTTTTCAGGGAAAAAAACACAAGCCTTCTTTAGCAGCCCTTTTTTCCTATTTGTTTTTAAAAAAATGATATTTTTGCTGTATTTTGGCTAATTTCTTGGTCGCTTCCAGGGGAACCCACAAACTCTGGGTACCTCCAGAATCCCTAGGATGTTGGAAAAAAAGGACACAAATTTGGCGTGGGTAGCTTAGGTGGACAAGTTATGCGTGCCTAAGCGCGAACAGCCCCAAATAGCCAAAAAAGGCCTGCCATCTGAGGGGGAAAAGGCCTGGCAGCGGAGGGGATAAACAAGTATTTGAAATGCAATGGGTCTTGCATTTGCTCCTGTTAGATCTATTAGCCTAATCAGACTTTTCTTGCCACATAAATTAAAAATTAAATGAAATACAGGTTTATATACGCAAGCCGATTTAAAGCGCCACGCCATGAGCGTGAAGGAGCACACAAAAGGAAACAGAAGTTCGCTTGCAGTCAAACGTATTGGCAAAAGTGCAATTATCCATTTAACAGGGTCGATGTCATACAAAGCGCTTGACTACTGCCCAGCGAGATCGAGCTGCGTAGGAAATTAAAAGAAAAAGTAGTCCAGAAGCCATACGGAAAACATGGAGTCTCGAATGTTGCACCCGGGCACACAGCACATGCAGCAGTCCTACATCGTGAGGCTAATGCATCCAGTGCCTGCATTAGAAGTCACACACACACTGTGCATGATACAGGATCGTAAACAGTGTGTGTGCTTTACACAGCACACACATTACGAGCATTGGCAAACTAGTAGCTCTGGCTTCAATGTGCTCCAGCATGTAAATAGAGGGTTGCAGAAGCGCTATGCTGTGCGCACATGTATCCATGTAACAGGGCTGATGTATTACTTCCCAGCGAGAGGGTGCTGTGTAGGAAATGAAAAGAAAAAGTAGTCCAGAAGCCATACGGAAAACATGGATCCTCGTATGTTTTAAGTAGTTTACCAGTGCTCTCGAGGAGGGCTAAACACCAGAAAAGGCATGACGTATGAATGCCTTTCACAAATCAGAGCAAGTGAATTTTAAAAGGCGAGTTCACGAACCAACAAAAGTGATGGCCGTGACCTGGGTGTGGTTAAAAGCCCACAGAGAGATTACAACAGGGGCCAGGACGTTTGCGCGCTCAACCATAAAAAGGGCAGAAAAATAGAAAGAATGAGAGATGGAACAAAAGGATGGACAGAAAGAAAGATGGAAAGAGGAATGAAAGAAGAATGGAAAGAAAAAATAAAAAATAAAAAATAATAGAAAGCAGGAGAGAAAAGGACACAATGAAAAAAGACTAAAACGAAGAAATGAAGGTAGAAAGAGAGAAAGAATGAAAGAACAAGGGAAAATGCAGTTTTGACCAAATTCCTTTAAAACCATGCTATAAAATTCATTATAATGAACGATTCTTTACAAATTTTCCTTGGGTGAACAATTCTCACTGGCATGCATAGGAAAATTTGGGATCGCTCATGTTTCTCTTTCATTTAATGTTATAGGGCTCAAAGTGTGGGGCATTTTATTTACCTGGCTACTCCCTGGCCCATGTTCATTCCAACTACAACAGCAGTCTTGTGCAGCATTGATCTCAAGCATTGCATGAGTAGCATTGGACATGCCAAGGAAGGCACGAGCGTAGCTGGGGCTGAAGGATTGGCTCTTGCTTGCATCTTCTCTCCTGGGAACTGTCAAGCCAAAACAGAGCCAAGCCAACAGGGTTGGCTCCTCTGCTATGGCAGAGGAGCATCGCCCCCCACCAGCAGCAGCAGCTGCAAAACGTTTACAAAAAAAGGGTGATAAACTATGTTTATTATTGTTTTCTTGTAAAAGGGACAGGGCCACGGGCGATGACAGGACCTTAGAGGAAGTGTACAGCACTCCCCCTCAGTGCGCATGTATGTTGGGCCGGCTGTCTCGGGCCAGCCAAACACACATGCTCACTAGGCTCTCTCCAACCCGGTATTAAGAAATCCCATTGCATTTTAGTCGATGGGCCGGTTTTGCATTTCCTAAATAACGATTTCTTATTAAGAAATCACTATTTAGGAAATGCAGAACCCGGGATGGCATGGGGAAAAGGTCCCCCTCGGTGCACTCTGAAAATAGGGGTGCACCAGTAGAGCACACATATGCCTAAGGGGCATGTTTGTGCTCTGTTGCAATTTAAAAAAGCACTTTGGGGTGCTTTTTTTAAATTACACCTGGTTACCACCAACTTCAAGTCAGTGGTAATTCCTTCTCCTAAATGCCTAACTCACATTTAGGAAATGCATTGTACATCAGAACAGGAATCGCAAATAGGGAATATCTATTTGCGATTTCTTAAGGGCCTTTGTACATAAGAAAAGGCCGATTAGCATTTCTTAACGGCGCGAAATACTGATTCAGACCATTAAGAAATGCAGAAGGGCTTTGTACATCTGGCCCAAAATCCGCTATATGCAAGAAAGCTCAACTCACAAAATCTAAAAAGGTGCCTTTCTGCTATGTGTTTCTGCAGCTGATCTGAACTGCATGTGGTACATTGGCCATTTGCAGGAAGTCTCCTTTGTTTTGTTAATTAATATAATTGCCTTCATTGAGGTGCTCACCCCTCACTCTTTACCATTTGCTAAATCAGGAGAAGGCACTGCTGTTAACATAAAAATAAAGTCCTGCCTTTCCTGGCCCTTAACCTTGTTCAAGAAAGACACTTTGACATTTATGCGTATGGTGAGTTAGACTGAATTAATATGCGATGCATGTATTTATTGAACATAATGTATCAATTTAGGTCAAGAAATAAATTCATCCGGTGGCTGAATAGCCCAATGTGTAACCAAGAAAATTGGTTCATATCTAAGCTTCCCTGCCTGACCCGGTTGTGTGTTCCTTCACAAATCTCAAACCTTTGCCTACCCTCATTTTAATTGAATGTCAAATCCGAGACCACCTTGAAGAAATTCAGTTCAGGAAGTGTGCCATATAAAAATCTCACTTATGTAAGGCTTAATAGGCCATAATGGTGCCCTACATAGGACCACAATATTGGCCTTATACACAAAGCGTATGACAAACTGGCATTATTTGGTTCACTCAAAGCTGCGTCTAAATGGGAATAGAGATGAAGAAAAGTTCATGTTTAAATCTATTTTTTAAAATAGATGTCTGTGCAGTGATATAATCTAATCATGTACCAAAGTGAAATACAAGCTTTCAAGAAATGACCCATGTTTTATTTTAAAAGGGCCTTTATCTTACTCGGACACCAAGATTGCAGTGTCACTTCGATGCAGAATCTTGCCTCGGCTCATGTGTTACCTCTTAGACAGGACAGGACCCTGGCTCGGCTCTAGCTCAGCTCTCCTCGTGAATTTCCTAGCTTGTTCATCTCTGTTCTTGAGCAGCTTCTTGTCCTGGTGCTGAAGCTCAGAAATGGTGCCCTGGGGGCGCTGGCTATGATAACACAGGAACAACATTTTAAAGGTTCTGCATTGCTTATGATTGGCTTGTTTCTGTGCTCCAAAGCAGCCTATCACTAGACAAAGGGCACATTCTCCATGCAGTCCATTCAAAGCAAAATCTCAATAAGCACCACTGCATGTGGAGTTCTGGAGACTGGGGCCCTCATTACAAGTGTGGTGGTCTCTAGACCGCCACACTCGCGATGGCGGTTGGACCGCCGCAGACAGGGCGGTCCGACCACCCTATTATGACTGGCAGATATGCCACGGTCCGACTGTCGGCACCGCCAGTTTGCCACCTGTCGACAGCCTGGCGGTCTTGGTGGTCACAATCCGCCAGGGCAGCGCTTCATGCAGTGCTGCCCTGGGGATTATGACTCCTCTTTCTGCCAGCCATTGCATGGTGGTCTCACCGCCATCCAAAGACTAGCGGAAAGAGGGCATTGGGAGCCCCATGAGGGCCCCTGCACTGCCCATGCACCTGGCCTGGGCAGTGCAGGGGCCCCCCTGGACAGCCCCGTTGCACATTTTACTGCCTGAATTATGGGCAGGGAGATGCGCGACAGGTGCTGTCGCACCTGACGCACCACAATATTGCCGCCGGCTCAATGTTGTGGTGAGTTTTCCGCTGGGCTGTTTTCCTAGTTCGGCGGTCTCTAAAATTAAGAAAATCTTACTCCAGACCACCTCCTGGCAAGATTTCTTAATGCAGGCGGTCACAGATGCTTGCTACCGGTTCCATTAAGAAACCTTCTTTTTGCATTGAGGAAGCTGCCGCTCAAGTAGAAAATCTACTTGAGCGGCAGAAAAGAAGCAAGACGCTCTTGTGCTGTGCATGGTGCCGTTTGCGCAGATTTTACAGCACAGGACAAACACCAGGAGCTTAGAATTAGCACAAAAGGTGCAACCTAATTCACTCCGATGCTTGCTGAACTCCACGTAGCACAGCAGAGTTTTTTGGTCACTTCAAGGAGTTCCGCTCCGCCTAGGCCTAGTCCCAATGCAAGTCTCTCTCGATTCCCATGTTGAGTGGGTTTGAAGACCTAAGTTCATTATCAAAGCTAGGTATGTAAGGAATGATAGCACTTTGAGGGGAGTTTATGCAGGGACCCCACCCTAGGATGTGACACTATGCTTGAGTTCCTCCCTGTCGTGCCTCAAGGACCTACAGTTTGATTCACAAACTGATAGTGTCTGTAAGAAATGAGACTCCATACATTCTATGTGCGCCGTCTCTACCAAACAGTCCAATGACATAAATGGCACCTACAAAAGAACAAAAACAACATTTATTGTGCAGACCTACAGTAACAAGTATTGGCAAAAACAATAGGTCTGCCAATGCCTGCAGATGAATTGGCTTTGCCAATGCTTTTTCTCTTTTTTGCAACATGAATGTCTTTTATAAACGTTTGTTACAAAAACAGGTACATATGGTTGTGCACACGTGGCCATCATGAAAGCACTGTGGGCAATAAAGTTTTACAATAACACTTGAAAGATGGATGTGTGCATGCAGAGGTTTATAAAAGCTTGGAAGCAGTAGAAATGTGGTAGGAAGCACAAGTTATTATTCAAAATCATGGGTTAGATGGCTGCACGGCTGGCTATCTGGTGGCACTGAAGACTTAAGTTAGGTGGACTCTTAGGCCTTGGTACAACCAGCTTTTACAGGTAGGGAGCCTAGGGACATGACATTGGTTTGCTTCATAAAATGTGCATTCTGCTTTGCATAGGTAGCTAATATTCTTTTCAATTAACATAAGTTCAAACCTCGTAGCTCACCTTTCTTATACTTGATATAATTCAGTATGTATTCCTCAGTAAAATATTTTGAAAAACAGTAAAATGTTCCACAGTCTAGGTCCAAAGAATGTCCTCCTCCTCTGAGGCCCCCTTCCATAGCCCCCTTTCTCTCACATTGATTTTAATCTGGGGTGGACATAAGCAGGAATAGTCCTAGTGTAAGATTCTGCTTTAAAAAATGACTCACACCCAGTAAGTGGGATAATTCTTCACTGTTTGTTGTTCACACCACATTAGTGAAACTGTGTAGGCCTCTCGCCCATTGACATCAACAAGGCATGGGATTCACACACAATGAATGAGGTTGTCCTTAGTGAGTGGCACTGTGCTTCAGAGTGAAACCCTACACTTACTGAATGAGACTGTCCTTCAAGGTATAAAAGTCTGAAGTAAGTTATTAGCAAAAGAAAAATGAATATTCAGTAAATCTTAAGGTCAGTCGATCAGATTTTCCCTCGGCACGAATGAACAGAACAAGCGAAATAGCTTGCTTGGCCAAAAGTTTTTTATATAGTTATATAAATATAAAAATATGAAAACCTTTTAGTGAAGCAAGCTATTCTTTAATGCCTCACCATGGGAGCGAAGAGGCTGGAACACCAGAAATGTTCCTGTGGGCAGCATTAGCTTGTGCAAGAAAACATGCCCAAAGCTATTTAGCTCTTTTGGGGCTGGAAGCACTGGAACACATAAAGTTCACTACAGGTATGACATTAAATTAACAAGCATTGGTAAAGCCAAAAGGTTTCTCCTTTGTCTTTTTTCTATGCAAGGTATTGGCATGCGGACAAGATAGAAGAAGACAGCAGAACACAGAGGTGTCACATCTGTTTTCATTATCCTAATGAGACTACTGGATTTGGGCAGCAGAATCACCTGAATTGTGGGTACTGAATACAGTTCCACACCATGTGACGCCTGTCGGCCTAATCTGGGTTTTCTGGCTAACTAGCAGTGCCTCGTCTCCACCTAAGGGTGGGGATGATTGTGGCATGACCGAAAGGACTCCTCAGGGGAATTGTGGTCGATCAGATCTCATCCCTTTGTCTCAGTTACATTAGTCTCACACAGGCAAAGACAAACAGAAGCAGAGCATAATTCAATAAGTTTTATTGAAGTAACTGCATTCTAGACAAAATGGCATGTATTGCAATAACTAGGATGATAAAACACACTAAAAGCAAAATTGTGACAAGGAGAGTGAAACACAAAAACAGTCCCACCATACTGTCACTAGGAATAATATATATTTATATTTCTTACCTAAATTACGTTTGAGCACTGCGTCATAAACCTAATCCGCCCTTCAGGTTTCCCCCCTGGGAAGACATCATCCCCCATATCTGAGAAAGGAAGCCTGTTGTCTAGAAAGACACCGCCCCCATGTAGGCCAGGAATTCAGCAGTCTAAGCAAGCAGCTGCATTGAAGACATTCAGCGATCAGCATGCAGTCATGGTCATCTGGCTTGAATCTCCCTCTAATGTGTGTGGGACAGAGAAGTATTTCATAATAAAACAACTGATATTCTAAGAAAGGGTCCCCACGTAGATATGTATGTTTCTGGGAGTGTCGGAGCCACAGCGCACCACTTTTGCATGCAAACCTATCGAATTGCAGTCTTGAGGAGAGCACAAAGTGAAATGAATGCAGTGCTAAGAATGTGATGCTTTCTTAGGTGAAAGAACAACTAGATAGAGAAAAAAAAACAACACCACAAATATGGCTAATGCTAGAAAAATAAAGAGAAGCTGAATAAAATGTAACTGAGTTAAAGTGCACAATGGCAGGCCTAGTTTGCTAAAATAATTGTGTCTAAAACATGGCTAAAATAGCTATACAACACCCTCTCCTTGCCGGTTCAAAAGTGGTTCACGGCCGGTAACAATTTTTTGAAAAAATATGAAAGCTACTAAAACCTATTCATAAAACATATAAACAGGAATGTCAATAATGGCAAGTTAAAAGATACCTAAGCATGGGTAAAAAGGGCAATTTAAAACATTAGCAGTGGCGCCAATAGAACCGAATTCAAAAGTCAATGTCATTTTTCAAATCGCCATTTACATCTGGGACAATTATAGCCAGGAAATGTTCCACTTTGGCAAGTGGTAAAATATTCAACTTGTGTCCAAGGAAAACACAGAGAGCACTCATGTTCCAAAGCCTGAGCTCCAGCTGAGACAGCAGCATACCATGTTGTGCCCAATGTTGAGTTAAGAGCTGCATTATCCATAAAGGGCAACTCATAGGCAGCTTCCTGTAGTGAACACACCCTCAACACGCGTGTCTGGTAATGAGCCCTCAGCGAGAACATCAAAATTTCAGCGTCCAATGAAAGTAAGCACCACGTAGAAAAACAAACTTTCATGGCACATTTGAAAACGCACCTAAGGCATCAAACACGGGCTGCACACAATCCAAAACCGGTCTGAACGACAGACTGCACTTGAAGCGCATAGGTCTTGTGCACAGATATAAGAGCCACATGTTTTTGAAACAATAAAGCCCTGAGTCTGCTCAGCTTGTCAAAATTCTCATCTGAAGTGGCAATATGAGGCTAAATCTCTGCTACTTCCCTTCGTTGTGTAGGGGAAAAAAGACATTCCCACAACAGGTGACAATTTGGGAGACTGAAACGACATAAACTATTCCGGCTCGTATTCCACAACAACTCTCACTGTTAAGAAGCATATAGCTACCATTGGAGAGCACCTGGAACGCAGGTCTAATCAAGGGGACTGGAACTCCCTTCAGTTAGCAAGCCAAATTCGCTGCCGAAGAGTTACATGCCCCGTGCAAGGTCAGCTGCTTACAAACCACTGAATAGTTTACAGACGTCTTGCATTCACTACCGCTAAGAAAGACCTCTTTCATGCCATTGAAACATTTGTACAAAAAGGGAAGCTCCCACACCTTGTGTATATAACTATTTCAAAGCCTTTCATGTCTGCCAGCTGGAATGTGTTTCAAGCAGGATGTGAATGTAAGTGTTTAAATAGGCATCTTATTAACCCCTGTGCATTAACCATTCAGCAGATGGTATTTCAGCCACAGTAAAAGGCAACTTTTCTAATTTCTCAATGTTAAGCATGACATAAGTCGCTTCCTTTTTAACCATTATTTGTCATTGCATTAAATTAAATGTTGAAAATATATCCCTTGCGCTAACGTGTTGCCAGGGAACATGATTTGCTTTCAATGTTTGTAATGTCCAACCTAACCTGCATAATGGACCTTAGCTGACTCTGTCCATGGTGTAAAGATGACATGTCTCTCTGTACTATGTCTATTGCAGAAGAAAGAATATTATTTAAAGTATGTATCAAGTCGGACAAGGTATTAATACAATGGCTACTGCTTTCTGTAAATTTTCCTGATCTATTTGCTTAACCGGGCAGCAGCTTCTTGTTGAGAAAGTTTCCAAATCTCATTATAAACTGCATATAAGAAGTGCTTTCTGCGTTGTCTTCTGGGGCCTACAGGAAATCCTGTAAATCTGTATCATTAGACAGGAGACTGAGGTGTTCTTTAACAGCATGAAGTGGGAAGTTTTTCAGCCATTCCTGGCATAATTACCCTATATTATATGTTGTCACTATACCAAAGTGTTCCGATGATACATAGCGAGGGTCCGGCCTATTTGTTCTAAAAAACCCTGAGGAGTTTACAAAATGTGTATGGCACCCATTGGTGTCTAAAGGCCACAATAACCAACCACCAGGATGTGAATGTGATGTGTTAAATGTTCCATTCTAGACCCACTCAAATAGCAGATCTTCGGATGCATTTATAACTTTTGCCATTTATAAACGTTTGCAGGGGCAGGACTACTGGGCGCATTCTAATCCTTAATTTTTGCTAAGCCTAAGCAACTTGTCTGTTGTACAGTTTCATTTAAAAATATCATTTGAGCAGGTATCAAGCATGCTCTAAATAAAGCTTCCTTTCCCCTTATTTGCCAATTTGAGTTCCCCACACACTTTGTAAGTATATCGACTTCAAACAATATTTATAGTCTTCAATAGCTAACCGGGAAACAAAGGAATCAGAATGAATCATTCATAGCCTTCAATAGCTAAGCGGGAAACAAAGGAATCAGTATAAATCAATTTAGTATCAGTCATTAAAACGTGTTGATTTTCAAATACTGGCAATTTAAAATAATATGACTCAGCATTTTTAACATTGTGCCCAGAGAAATATGAAAACTTTTCAGTTTACGTTTTAGAACTCCCCACTGGCGGAGTCGGACAGTGTTCCCACTGCTTATAATTAAAAATAATATTTGGGGTACTTGCTCTGTCAATGAAATGATGTCCATAATAATTTGTCAAAGCCCAGCTCACCTGAGTCCTTGTTCAGTTCTGATGGAGGTTGAAGACAATCCGACCCCACCCTGAAACTGCTTGTTCCAGCACACTAGTTTTTAAAACAGTGCACTAAGAACAGAAGCTCAAGGGAAGGGGGGAAGTGGATAAAATAAAATAAAGAGACAACACCGTTCTTGCGTTTCCACTGTTGAAGTGCTGCACAAATCTGCGGCCCTCTCTGACTTCTGTAGAAACTAGTGCCTAATGAAACATAAACAAAGAACAGATAAGTACAACCTATTCCTAACTGGGTTCCTGACTATCCCTTTATTTATTAAAATTTTTCTTCTAAAAGTACCTCTTGGATCCTGGTCTCTAGTTTCCAGGTTTGGAATGTGTTACTGCTCTGGGATGTGCTTTCTATTACTCTAAAGCTTCTAAAACATTAAACAAATACCGTTATCAGAATTACCAATATCAAACATTCATCTTAATATAACTAAAGCCTAAATTCCCAATAGCAGACTCACTTTTCCCATATTTCCAGAATCTTTTATAAAACAAATACTGTACTTTTACGTCAAAATACAGCATGTAATGTGTGCAAGTCCTTGATTTACTGTTTGCCTCACAAAGTTCCGCAAAGTATTCTTGTAACAAAGAGTTTGAATCACAATGTTCGTGGAAGGTATCTTGTTTCAAATTGTCTATACACGAATCCAGAAATTGTTGTCAAAGTTCTTTCAGGTAATAAAAGTTTTGCACTTACTTGTTGCTGGCAAGAGATACTGATCAGTCTAACCTTGTCTTCTTTCTCTTTTGCAGGTTGCTTGTAGGAGAGAGGCTGAGGCAAGGAGGAACCGGAAACCGGAAGAAGGAAGAGCCAGCAACTGCGCCCATTGAAGCCAATGAAAGTCTGTAGAGAGCAGGAGTGCCAGCGCCGAGGGATCTGTCCTCAGGTAAGCGGGAGGTAGACGAGCACAAGCACTGGATGAGGCTCGGGGGCTGCCTTTTATAGACAGGGCTGGGTGTGGTCCTCACATGCTGCACATGTTCTTGAAAGGTGTGCAGAGCTGGGTGTGGTTTGAAGAGCTGGGTGTGGTCCTCACATGCTGCACATGTTCTTGAAAGGTGTGCAGAGTTTCAGTTATTATGCAAATGAGTTAAATTAACACATGGCCTAGAGCGGAGTGTTTTAAAGAAGCCTTTGTAAAAGCAAGGCCCAATGTGTAAACAAAACAGCACATTAAACAACATACACAGAAGCCTAGGGGGGGGGAAGGTGAGATAACAAGAAAGGCTTTCAATAGTAAGTTTAAAAGGGAGCTATTACAGAACCCACTAGTGCAGTGAGAGGGGACATGCTCTTTGCTGTGCACAAACCCTAACATAATTATAACAGAACATATCTCCATAATTTTATTTTGGATTGATAACCATCCTCACTTTCAAATACAGTGAAGTAGTGCAGATCAGTCATGATAGAATAAACAGTTTTTACATCCCCGTCATCAGAAACTACTCTGGGTGTTATAACATAATTCATGGAAAGTTTAAATACATAAGGAATTTGAATGACCTCCGTCGGGCCCTATATACTGCAGTAGAGGGAGATGAGTCAGTGAAAGTGTCATTGATGTCGGCAAAGTATCCAGAAGCAGATTGTGTAAAAACTGGAGCCGTGTTTGGAGGAGGAGAGCTAGCAGAAGTCTCCCTCAGTGGTTCATAGTAGACTATACCATCCGATTGTGTAGAATTTGAGTAGAATCGCTCAATGTTGTTGATGTTACTTGTCACAGAAGAGTTTAATGGAACTAATGAAAGGTTATTCTCCATAATCCGCAAGCTAGGAGAGGTATCAGCATTGCTGCTTAAAACCTGTAGAGGAACATCCTAGTCTGTAGTGAAAGGGTTTCTGATACTACCCAGGAGTCCTCTAGGTCTGCTGTGCAGGATCGGCCGTATAGTGTAGCTTGACATTGTCAATGGAGACAAAGTGATTTTCTTTAGAGCCAGGCAGCAGTGGTAGAAATGACAGTTCTGGTACTGTGTATTCAGAACCGGTGCACAATAGGAAGGACCAAACTCCTTTTTCACAGCAATCTTTTCACCCACTAGATCCCCAACTTATGGAATCCAGCTGGTAGATGTTATTGGTACATCCCTTATTTCCAAGGAGGCAGCACTATCAGATGCATTGTTAACATGGAACTGTTGTAAGTCCTGCAAGGCAGTGACACGTTCATTTATGTCAAAAGGTGTGTTCGCGCCTCCATGCCAGGACCATCCAGATCTAGAATATACATTTGTGTTCCAAACAGGCATTCGTATGAAGGAGGCCCCCCCAGGGACCTTCTGGCCAGATTATTAAGTGCCTTCTGGACTCCATACAGGTGAGTAAGTCAACTACGACCCGTGCCTAATACTCTGACTGTTAAGGATTGCTTTAAATCGCAGTTTCTTCACTCCATGACACTATTTCCCATGGGATAAAATGGAGACTGTTGGACCTGGCCCTTTTTGCAGGGTCATCCCCAAACTTGTTGTCTCCTTCCTCCTATTTTTTCTGACCAGTTTCTGTTGGCTTCATGACTCTGGGCACTTCACCACTGCTAACCAGTGCTCAAGTGCATATGCTCTCTGTGTAAATTATACTGGTGATTGGTTAATCCATGATTGTCATTTCTGATTTAGCAATAAGCCCCTAGTAAAGTGCACTAGAAGTGCCCAGGGGCTGTAAATCAAATGCTACTAGAGGCCTGCAGCACTGGTTGTGCCACCCACATGTGTAGCCTTGTAAACCAGTATCAGACCTTCCACTGCAGTGCCTGTGTGTGAAGTCTTGCGCTGCCAATTCGACCTGTACCCACTTGCCAGGCCCAAACCTTCCCTTTTTATATATGTCAGGCACCCCTAAAGTAGGCCCTAGGTAGCCCCATGAGCAGGGTGCTCTGTATGTTAAAGGTAGGATATGTACTGATTAACATGGGGGATGCCTTTAAATATCCTGAAAGTGCTGTTTCCCTTTGAGAGAAGATAGAAATATGGAGTTTGGTGTCCCTGAACCACAATCTAAAAATACATCTTTTAGAGAAGGTGGTTTTTGGATTCTTAGTTTGAAAATGCCACTTTTAGAAAGTAGGCATTTCCTTGCTTTAACCATTCTGTGACTCTGCCTGTGTGTGGATTCCCTGTTTGGGTCAGACTGACAGTTCCCTCTAGGCAGTGACACAAAGGGCTGGGGTGTAGCCTGCATATCCTCATGAGCCACCTGAGCTGGAGTGGAGGGAGGAGCTGTCACTTACACCTGAATGGGCTGTGCCTGCCCTCACACAATGCAGTCTCCAAACCCCTTGTGTGTGTCTGAAGCCTGCCTGGGCAAAGCAGGATCTTGTGAACAATAGAGACTTTCCTTTGAAGTTTGCCTACTTCAAAAGCAGACAGGGATATAAGTAGTGGACCCAAACCCCTAGACTTTAGATTTCTTCAAGATCACTTTTGGAACCAAGAGGAACCTCTGCCAAGGAGAAGAGCTGAAGAGCTGAGGAAAAGTGCTGGCCCGGCCTGTGACTGTGCTTTGGTGGGGTATGGTGTAGTTTCTGCTTCTGCCTGTGAAAGGGGACAAGGACTGGACTTTGTTGTGCATTCCTGCTTGAGAAGAATTTCCAAGGCCTTGGACTGAGGTTGCCTCCTGTTTTGAAGTCTCAGGGCCATCAAAGACTTCCTCTGCTAGCACCTGGACTATCTGCTGAGACTTCTGCCCTGCCAAGTGGTGTCGTATCCAGTCCCTGGGCCCTTGAAAGGTGAAGCTGGCAGAACAAGAGCTGAAATCCACGCACAAAACCATGTACGGGGAAATTGTTTATGGAGCATCTGCAGTGCGGCTGATTAATGATGCGCCACCCAGTTCATGGCTAAAACCAACGTTCCACCTGCATTGCGGCTGGAAGATCGACACATCACAGCTGGAGAAACGACGCACACCTGCTTGTGGCTGCTGATAACAACGCAAACCCAGTGCAGCATGGTTCTCTAACACCGTGCGACCGAACTTCTCACACATCATCTCTGGGCGTCAAAGTCCTCATGAATCGACGCAGACCCGAGGTGCCCTGTCCGGACATCGATGCGTCACTCTCTTGCGAGGAAGAAACACTATGCATCGCCTACCTGACCGGAGAAGAAACAACACACGGCCTCACTTGTGAGTAAGGAATTAACTCATTGCTGACTTTTCCGATGCACGCTCGCCTGTGCGGCTTTATTTTTTACGCAAACCAGGTACTTTGTGTAAAATCAATGTTTCAGTTGTTTTCTATGGAGTAAGACTCTTATTCTTTTAAAAATTCATATCTTAACTTGTGTATGTTGGATTTTTGTCATTTTGGTCTTGTTTAATTTAAATAAATATTGTCCATTTTTCTAAACCGGTAAGGTGTCCATTTTGTAGTGTTTTCAATGTATTACTGTGTGTGTTGGTACAAATACTTTACACATTGCTTCTGAAATAAGCCTCACTGCTTGTGCCAAGCTAACAAGGGGGCAAGCAGGGGTTATCTAAGTATGTTTCTCCATTGCCCTGACTAGAGTGATGGTCTCTGCTTAGACAGAATGCAAACTGACTGCCAACCAGAGACCCCAATTCTAACATTGGTGGCAGATGTGGAATTGGACTTGTATTTGTACTTGACATACAATGATTAAGTGAACACTACTGTTTTCAGTGCCGACCATTACGCAACAACATACTGTTTTTTCCTCTTATGTACTCTGTTGTCCCCCTGGAGGTATTGTGACTTTTTGGACTCTGGTTTTTGGTTACACCTTTGAGGGCTTTGCAGAATGGAAGTCCACTTTGGGCCCCTGGAGATCAATTCAATGAGGAAGCTAAGAGTTTTCTGCAAGGAGAGGGGGCTGACTGTGAAGAAAAGGTCCCAAAGGTGGGTGCTTGAGACAGCCAGAGACGAGTAATGCAGTTGGACCCCTAATAAAACCAACTAAAAGGGGGGGTGATGTAGAGTACTTGGCGCTCTATATCCCACTAATTAAATCTAACGTATGATAACGCTGCTGCTAAAGGATAGCTACACCCCCACTAAAGCCCTACATGATAACCATGGTTATCACTAACATTACATCGAAGCAGCCTGCGTTATAGCTTTCAAGCATTCATCTACAACAAAGTGTTGAAATTAAATATTATGAATCTTTTCCAAATTGTTCAAGGGCAAATTTCGTTTTAATTTCTCTTGTCACAACTCCCAAGTTCGTCATACACTGGTGTAATGTTCCAATTCACATCCAAAAGTCATCACGAAGTCTTTAACACATTTCCATAGGTTAAGTCCATTGCCTGATACTCAATCTGTTATAATGTCCATTACGCCAAGCCAACACATGTTTCGTCTTGGGAGTACCCTTAGACTTCCTCAGGACTTCCTAAATGGCATTTACATAAAATATACATTAATAATCATTCATATTTACAAATTACTATAATTATTAGCAAAATCCATGCTCTCCACGTGGAAACCGTGAAATTTCAACCAAATATTTCAACCAAATTGTTCCGTGAATGTGCCCAAATGATTTTGTCATTATCCAGCTGTAACTGCTGATATCATAATGTATTTGCTCCACTCATTAGTATTTATCCATTTCGTCTGGATTTATAGTACCCATTTAGTGATATTACAAACCACTGTGTTGTGTCCATACTGTGCTTAAACCCTCACCGAATTGTACTGAGAATCTATGCTCATGACATACCTTCAAGTGTAAATTCCTGCCCCTTCACTTGCCATATCCCGTCACTATTTGCAAATGTTTCATACAGCTACATTTGTAGATCCTTAAATAATTGGGAAGACTCGTTGTCAGTAAATCTTACCATTACATTAGTGAAATACGCTTTAGCATCTTGGCCCATTATTCCCCTTTTCCCTACCTTTACGCTAGAACTAGCGTTGTTGATTAAACTGCCCTCGCGAGTACACCCAGAACTTCCAAAGAAACCCACCGTAATTCTCAACGCCGGTAAAGTAGTCAGAAAAGTAAACATGGGCAACGGACTACCCAGCCATAAAGATCAAAAACGGACTATCGTTGGTGCGCTCCCCGCAATATGGACACGCTGTAATTAACTTCGGGGAGTCCCATATTTAAATTCTGACTAATAGAGGACAGACAATTCGAAACTTACAGACTATAATTTATCTCTCAAAGAGAGTAACTCAGATTGTTGATATTTTAAAGCATGCTTATAATTTGGGCTGTTGTTATAATTATATGCTTGAATACTTAAAATGTAAATACCCCATTTCTCATAAATGTCTTCTCTAAATACAACTGTAATAAAATAAAATAAATAAAAATAAAAATAAAGATAAATGGTAAACCTACCCAAAGGGATTCCCTATCCCACAGTTGCTCCAAATTACTCATCTTCAAATTTTTAACCCCCTCTTTATTAAATTCTTGCCAGTCATTTTCTCACTTATCCCCTTGATTTATACCAATTCAAATCCCAACAAGGGCACATTCCATTCCAATCAATGGTAATGCTCATCCCCAATTATGGAATTAAACCTTAATTATTCCTCTTCACAATGTCCCTAAGTGTAATATATCTTATATGTTCTATCCATCACCCAGAAAGTACTCCATTTCGTAATCTGAATTCAGACCTAATTCCACTGCCCCCAATCGCATTATCCACATTGATTCCTTCCTACATAAAGCCAGTTCTCTATTTCCACCTCGGGGGTTTGGTGCACATGAATCAAAACCAAAAAACTTAAATTCTTTATGGGTACCCTGTTTATCACACGTTTTCATATGGAGGGCAATTGGATACCGTTCATCCTCCTGTTTTATTGCTCTCCAGTGTTCGGAGATTCTCACTTTTAAGGGACTGATACTGCTGCCCACATATATCTTTCCACATTTGCAGGACAACATATATACTACAAATTTAATATTGCAATTCAAATGTGATCTAATACTATGCTCCCTGCCATTAATATCCTGAAAAGTCTTCTTCTCTTGCCAAGCCCATTTGCACATGGCACAGCAGCCACATTTGTAAAAACCTGAATTGTGAAGATCAAGCCAACTAGATTTGATAGTATCGGACAGATAACTTGGGCTAAGAATATTATTGAGTATTGAGTTTACAACCTTTTCTGTATGCTACTTCTGGCTTATTGCCAATGTATTTGTGAAGAGTTTGATCTTGTCTGAGTACAGCCCAATGCCTCTTCATAATCCTCAATAGTGTGTGTGAGTTATCAGTGTAGTCTAAGATCATCCTGACTTTCCGAGAGTCCATACTTTTCTTCTCCTCACCTTTACGACTATGATATAATAATGTCCTGGATCTAGATATTTTAGAGGCTTTACATTGTGATCTTATTACTACATCCTCCGAATAGCCTCTATTGATAAATCTCCCTCCCATGTCCTTAATACACTTTTGAAAATCACTATTCAAACTGCAATTACGCCTAGCACATACCATCTCTCCAAAAGGCTTCTATTTGGTGTTTCGGATGTGCACTCTTCGCATGTAATATAGTATTGCAGGATGTTGGCTTGCGGTATAATCTGCTCTCAATCTTATCGTCCACCACAAACAATTCTAAATCCAGAAAGTCTATACTGGTCTTGCTAAATTTATGTGTAAATCTAATGCTAACATCATTCTGATTGAGGTTTTCACAAAATCTCATTAGTTTTCCTTCATCACCTGTCCATAACATGAAAATGTCGTCAATGTACTGTCCCCAATAAAGAATATCCGACTGCCACTCCACCTCTTCAGGACCTGTTAGAAATGGGGTCTTTGGTTGACAGTCAGGTTACCCCCTGTTCAAGCAAGGACCCTCACTCTAGTTAGGATAAAAGAGAATCACCCTCAGCTAACCCCTGCTTACCCCCTTGGTAGCTTGGCAGAGCAGTAGGCTTAACCTCAGAGTGCTGGGCGTAAAGTATTTGTACCAACACACACAGCAACTTAATGAAAACACTACAAAATGACACAACACCAGTTTAGAAAAATAGGAAATATTTATCTAGACAAAACAAGACCAAAACGACAAAAATCCAACATACACAAGTCAAGTTATGATTTTTTAAAGGTTTAAAATAAAAAGAGTCTTTAGGTAGTTGTAACACCACACTAGCGCTGCTAGCGTGAAAATGTACCTGGTTTGCGGCAAAAATAACCCCGCACGGGCGGTGTGCGTCGAAAATAACCCTGCACGGTTATATGCGTCGAAAACAGCTCGGCACGGCGAGGCGCGTCGAAAAAGCCAGCCACGCGACGGTCCGAAAGTCCCGCGGCGCTGGTTGTGATCTCTCAGCCTTCGTCAGCGATGCTG
The DNA here is from genome assembly GCF_031143425.1 of Pleurodeles waltl. Lineage (NCBI taxonomy): Eukaryota > Metazoa > Chordata > Amphibia > Caudata > Salamandridae > Pleurodeles > Pleurodeles waltl. Next base: position 46,889,045 of record NC_090440.1, on the reverse strand, counting down.
CGCGTCGTTTCTCCTGCTCCGGGCGTCGATTCTCCGGTCGCGTTTCCTGCGGCGTCGTTTCTCAGCTGCGGAGCCGGCGTCGCGTCGTTTTCTCAGCCGCGATCGGATTCGCGTCGATCTTTTCTCCGCACGGCCCTCGGTGCGTGTATTTTTGTCCTTAGGCTGCCAGCCTCTCCTTTCAGGGTCCCAGGAACTGGAAGGGCACCACAGAGCAGAGTAGGGGTCTCTCCAGAGACTCCAGGTGCTGGCAGAAAGAAGTCTTTGCTATCCCTGAGACTTCAACAACAGGAGGCAAGCTCTACATCAAGCCCTTGGAGATTTCTTCTTCAAGATGGAAGGCACACAAAGTCCAGTCTTTGCCCTCTTACTCAGGCAGAAGCAGCACTGCAGGAAAGCTCCACAAAGCACAGTCACAGGCAGGGCAGCACTTGTTCCTCAGCGATCAGCTCTTCTCCAGGCAGAGGTTCCTCTTGATTCCAGAAGTGTTTCTAAAGTTTGTAAGTTTGGGTGCCCTTCTTATACCCATTTTAGTCTTTGAAGTCACCTTCCTTCAAAGGGGACTCACACCTTCTTGTGAAATCCTGCCTTGCCCAGGCAAGGCCTCAGACACCCACCAGGGGGCTGGAGACAGCATTGTCAGAGGCAGGCACAGTCCTTTCAGATGAGAGTGACCACTCCACCCCTCCCTCCTAGCAGAGATGGCTAATCAGGAAATGCAGATCACACCCCAGCTCCCTTTGTGTCACTGTCTGGTGTGAGGTGAAAAACAACCCAACTGTCAAACTGACCCAGACAGGGAATCCACAAACAAGGCAGAGTCACAGAATGGTTTAAGCAAGAAAATGCTCACTTTCTAAAAGTGGCATTTCCAAACTCACAATCTTAAAATCAACTTTACTAAAAGATGTATTTTTAAATTGTGAGTTCAGGGATCCCAAACTCCACATGTCCATCTACTCTCTAGGGGAATCTACACTTTAATCATATTTAAAGGTAGCCCCCATATTATCCTATGAGAGAGAGACAGACCTTGCAACAGTGAAAACGAAATTGGCAGTATTTCACTGTCAGGACATATAAACCACATTACTATATGTCCACCTTATCCATACACTGCACCCTGCCCTTGGGGCTACCTAGGGCCTACCTTAGGGGTGCCTTACATGTAAGGAAAGGGAAGGTTTAAGCCTGGCAAGTGGGTACACTTGCCAAGTCGAATTGACAGTGTAAAAATACACATACAGACACTGCAGTGGCAGGTCTGAGACATGATTACAGAGCTACTTATGTGGGTGGCACAACCAGTGCTGCAGGCCCACTAGTAGCATTTGATTTACAGGCCCTGGCACCTCTAGTGCACCTTACTAGGGACTTACTAGTAATTCAAATATGCCAATCATGGATAAACCACTTACATACAATTTAAACAGGAGCACTTGCACTTTAGCACTGGTTAGCAGTGGTAAAGTGCCCAGAGTAACAAAAACAGTAAAATCAGAGTCCAGCACACATCAACAACCTGGGGAACAGAGGCAAAAAGTTAAGGGAGACCACGCCAAGGATGAAAAGTCTAACACGTGTCCCCCCCAGCTAAAAGTGGGGAGCAACTACCCAACCTCATGGGAGTTCTCATCACTGAGGCGGAAGAACCTGGACAGACCATCAGCATTGGCGTGCTCTGTACCGGGTCGATGTTCCACCGTAAAGTCCATCCCCTGTAGGGAAATGGACCACCTCAACAGTTTTGGGTTCTCACCCCTCATCTGCATTAACCATCTGAGGGGTCTGTGGTCGGTCTGAACTCGGAAGTGAGTCCCAAACAAGTAGGGTCTTAGCTTCTTCAGTGCCCAGACCACAGCAAACGCTTCACGTTCTATGGCACTCCACCTACGTTCCCTGGGTAGTAACCTCCTGCTAATGAAGGCTACGGGTTGATCTAGGCCCTCTTCATTCAGCTGTGAGAGTACTGCTCCAATACCATGCTCTGAGGCGTCTGTCTGTACAACAAACTCCGTGGAGTAGTCAGGTGCCTTCAGCACAGGTGCTGTGCACATGGCCGCCTTCAGGGCATCAAAAGCGTTCTGGCAAGCCTCTGTCCAGATCACTTTCTTGGGTTGCTTCTTAGAAGTCAACTCAGTTAAGGGGGTAACAATGGTACCATATCCCTTAACGAACCTCCGATAGTATCCTGTGAGACCTAAAAAGGCTCTCACTTCAGTCTGGGTCTTGGGAGGCTCCCAAGCCAGAATTGTGTCAATCTTAGGCTGTAGGGGTGCCACCTGGCCACTCCCCACCTGGTGTCCTAAGTACACAACAGAACCCTGCCCTATTTGGCACTTGCTCGCCTTAATAGTGAGGCCTGCCTTCTGCAGGGCCTCTAAAACTCTCCAGAGGTGTTGCAGGTGTTCCTCCCATGTGGAACTAAACACAGCAATGTCATCCAGGTAGGCGGCACTGAACTCATCCAGTCCTGCCAACACCTGGTTGACCAACCTCTGAAAGGTGGCAGGGGCATTCTTCATCCCAAAGGGCATCACATTGAAGTGGAAGTGCCCATCGGGGGTAGAGAATGCTGACCTCTCCTTTGCCCCTTCAGTTAAGGCAATCTGCCAGTACCCAGATGTTAAATCAAACGTACTGAGGTACTTGGCAGCTCCTAACCGATCAATGAGCTCATCAGCTCGGGGGATGGGGTGTGCGTCAGTCTTGCTGACCGCATTGAGACCCCGGTAGTCCACACAGAACCTAAGTTCTGGAGTGGCATCAGGAGCAGTAGCCTTTGGGACCAAGACCACTGGGCTGGCCCAAGGACTGCTGGAGTGCTCAATAACCCTTAGGGTTAACATTTTGGAGACTTCCTCCTTAATGCAAGCCCTCACCCTGTCAGTCACCCTGTAAACCTTATGTTTAACAGGTGTACTGTCCCCAGTGTCCACATCATGTGTGCACAGGTGTGTGACTCCTGGGATCAGGGAAAACAGTGAGGCGAACTGTCCCAGCACGTGGCGACAGTCCCTCTGCTGTTCCTCAGTCAGGGAGGGGGAGAGGATCACTCCCTCCACAGACCCATCTTTCTCTCCTGCAGACAGGAGGTCAGGAAGAGGCTCACTCTCTTCCTCCACCCCGTCATCTGTCGCTAGGAGCATGGATAGCTCAGTTCGCTCAAAGTGTGGTTTGAGGCGGTTGACATGTAGGACCCTCAAGGGGTTCCTGGGGGATTGCAAGTCTACCAGATAGGTGACCTCGCTCTTTCTTTCCACCACCTCAAAAGGCCCAGTCCACTTATCTTGGAGAGCCCTAGGCTCCACTGGTGCCATGACCCACACTTTTTGTCCAGGCTGAAACTCAACCAGAGTGGCATTCTGGTCGTACCACCGTTTCATGTCCTCCTGGCTTGCTTCCAGGTTCTCCTGAGCGAGACTCCTGAAGCGGGCAGTCTGGTTTCTTAGTGCCAGCATGTAGCTAAATACATCCTGGGGTGGTTTACTAGGAGCTTTCTCCAAAGCCTCCTTCACCAGACTGAGCGGTCCCCTCACAGGGTGGCCATAGATGAGCTCAAAGGGGCTAAAGCCAAGTCCCTTTTGAGGCACCTCCCTGTAAGCGAACAGAAGGCATGGCAAGAGGACGTCCCACTTACGCTTCAAGGGCTCTGACAGGCCCTGAATCATGCCTTTCAAGGTGCGGTTGAATCTCTCAACCAGACCATTACTTTGGGGGTGGTAAGGGGTGGTGAACTTGTAGGTTACCCCACACACCTTCCACAGAGACTTCATATAAGTGGATATGAAGTTTGTACCCCTATCAGATACTACCTCCTTGGGGAACCCCATGCGGGTAAAAACCCCCATCAAGGCACGTCCCACCACGGGGGCGGTGACCGTCCTTAGAGGAATAGCTTCTGGGTACCGTGTGGCATGGTCCACCAAGACCAGGATGAACCTGTTGCCCATGGCTGTCTTGGGATCCAGAGGCCCCACAATGTCAATTCCTACCCTTTCAAAGGGAGTACTGACTACCGGTAAAGGTTGGAGGGGAGCTTTGCATTTCCCCCCACTCTTGCCACTTGCCTGACAAGTCTGACAAGATCTACAATAAGCAGCTGACTGCTTGTTCATCAAGGGCCAGTAAAAATGGGAGACAAGCCTCTTATAGGTCTTGTCCTGCCCTAGATGTCCTGCCAAAGGCACATCATGAGCCAAACCCAGTAGGAAGGCCCTGAAGCCCTGGGGTACCACCAGCATACGAGCTGACCCCGGCTCAGGAACCTTAGGCTCACTATACAGGAGGCCATCCTCCCAATAAATCAGGTGAGTACCTGGCGCCCCGCCAGCCGCCTGGGCTGCAGCCTGCTGCCGCAGTCCCTCAAGAGTAGGGCATTCCTTCTGCGCTGTGCAGAATACTTCCCTGGTGGGTCCCCCTTCCTGCTGCCACTGCGACAGCTCAGGGACCTCCCCCAGTTCAGCCACCTGTTCCCCTGTAGGTTCCGGGGCATCACCCTCAGGCTCTGCCTCCTCCCGGACCGTGGGAACTTCTGGGGCGGGTTTCCCGCGCCTCCTGCCTTTCCTCTTCTTGGCGGTCCCCTGGGCCACTGTTTCAGGCTCCAGGGGCTCTTGACTACCCTGATTGGCTGCCATAGACCGGGTGGATACGCATACCCACCCAGGCAGACCCAACATCTCCAAGTGAGACCTGTGTTCCACCTCCTTCCAAGGGGAATGCTCCAGGTCGTTGCCTAGCAAACAATCAACAGGCATGGTTGGACTCACAGCTACTTTCCAGGAACCTGAGACCCCCCCCCATTCAAAGGGAACCTGCGCCACTCTGCAGAGGCGCTCAGAGTTGTCTACTGCAACTACTTGGTGAAGTACCCGGGGATCAATCTGCTCTTCAGACACCAGGTGACTCCTCACTGTAGTCACACTGGCTCCTGTGTCTCTCAGAGCCTCCACCCTCTGTCCATTGATGGTCACCCATTGCCTGTACTTCTTAGTGTTATCAGGCACTAGGTTTCTCTGGACCATCTCACTGTCCCCTAGTGAGACAAGGGTCATTTCTGCTGGTTCCCACCCACCTGAAACCAACTCCTCCCCAAGCGCTACACTGGCCAAACCCTGGGACGGTGCACCAGTGGGTGCCGGTGTACTTTTGGGGCATTTGGGGTCCCCCCTCACATGACCCACCTGGTCACATGAATAGCACTTACGTAGGGGACCACCTGCCATTGGCTTCCCTTTGGAGAACCATGGCTTCTTTTCACTGGGGGGTTGGGAATCCTTACCCTGGGAATCAGTTTGGGGCCCTTTAGAGAACTCATCCTGTTTGCCCTTACCCCCCCCTTTCTTCTGAGAGGGACCCTGCCCACCCTTGGCGTGGTCTCCCCCATACCTCTTTTGGACCCTGGTGCTCTCCCAGCGGTCCGCTTCCTGTGCAAGCTTCCTGGGGTCAGTCAGCTTGCTGTCAATGAGGTGTTGGCGCAGCTCTGGAAAACATAAACTGTACAAGTGCTCCCAAGCAATTAAATTGTAAAGCCCCTCATACGTGTTTACCTTACTGCCCTTCACCCAACCATCCAGTGACCTGCAACAAGAATCAACACATTCCAACCATGTTTGGGATTCCTTTCTCTTGTAGGATCTAAACTTCTCTTTGTACTGCTCAGGGGTGAGACCATACCTGGTAAGTAAGGCCTCCTTCATGGCAGGGTAGGTGAGACTCTGAGCATCCCCTAAGGCCGTCAGTGTGTCCCTCCCCTCTGCCTCAAAATGCTTCCACAGGGCTGCCCCCCAATGAGCTTTAGGGACCAGGTTCATGTGGAGAGCTGACTCATAACCCTTGAACCACAAGTAGATATCATCCTCCCTCTTATAATCCCTCACAAGGTCTTTTGGGATGTGTACCCTTCTCTCAGGCTGCACTGTAGAATTGCTGCCACCATCCCTACTGGGCTGACTCCTCTGATCTATCTCTTTTAAACTGAGCTCATGAGCCATGTTTATCTTCCTTTCCTCAAGACTGAGCTTTTTCAGCTCCAACTGGTACTCCCTCTCTGCCTGTCTGTCCTGTAACTCTCCAGGTGTCAGACTCTTGGAGGACACACTGCTACCTGCCCTGGAGATTCTCCCCTGAGACATAGCAGGCCCACCCACTACATCAGTGTGAGTGACTTGCAACTCCTCTTCCCCCTCTGGCTCCTCATCTGTGTGCCCCTCAGCTGCTTTGGCTGTCACCCAGGCCCTCAGCGCCTTTTGCAGCTCATCCTTCTTGGATGAGCTCTTAATGGGACAGCCAACATTACTACAAAACTGCTTCAACTGAGCCACTTTGTAGCTCTCCAATTTCTCCAAGTCAAAAGCAGCTTCAGCTAGGGCATCTCCAGACTGAGACATGATGAGAGGTTAAAAAAAAATATGCACAGTTCCAAAAACAGAAAAGCAAGTTCTCAAATGAAGTTTCAGCAAAGTCAATCACGGGATCAGCGAAAAAAAAGAAACTGAATGCAGAGAAAAACAGTCCAAGTAAAAAAACAAAAATCACAAGACTAGTAGTATGTGGTCACGTAGTGGTCTGAGATCAAAACAGTAGTGTACACTTAATTACTGTATGTCAAGTACAAATACAAGTCCAAATCCCGACCGCTGGTCACCAATGTTAGAAATGGGGTCTTTGGTTGACAGTCAGGTTACCCCCTGTTCAAGCAAGGACCCTCACTCTAGTTAGGATAAAAGAGAATCACCCTCAGCTAACCCCTGCTTACCCCCTTGGTAGCTTGGCAGAGCAGTAGGCTTAACCTCAGAGTGCTGGGCGTAAAGTATTTGTACCAACACACACAGCAACTTAATGAAAACACTACAAAATGACACAACACCAGTTTAGAAAAATAGGAAATATTTATCTAGACAAAACAAGACCAAAACGACAAAAATCCAACATACACAAGTCAAGTTATGATTTTTTAAAGGTTTAAAATAAAAAGAGTCTTTAGGTAGTTGTAACACCACACTAGCGCTGCTAGCGTGAAAATGTACCTGGTTTGCGGCAAAAATAACCCCGCACGGGCGGTGTGCGTCGAAAATAACCCTGCACGGTTATATGCGTCGAAAACAGCTCGGCACGGCGAGGCGCGTCGAAAAAGCCAGCCACGCGACGGTCCGAAAGTCCCGCGGCGCTGGTTGTGATCTCTCAGCCTTCGTCAGCGATGCTGCGCGTCGTTTCTCCTGCTCCGGGCGTCGATTCTCCGGTCGCGTTTCCTGCGGCGTCGTTTCTCAGCTGCGGAGCCGGCGTCGCGTCGTTTTCTCAGCCGCGATCGGATTCGCGTCGATCTTTTCTCCGCACGGCCCTCGGTGCGTGTATTTTTGTCCTTAGGCTGCCAGCCTCTCCTTTCAGGGTCCCAGGAACTGGAAGGGCACCACAGAGCAGAGTAGGGGTCTCTCCAGAGACTCCAGGTGCTGGCAGAAAGAAGTCTTTGCTATCCCTGAGACTTCAACAACAGGAGGCAAGCTCTACATCAAGCCCTTGGAGATTTCTTCTTCAAGATGGAAGGCACACAAAGTCCAGTCTTTGCCCTCTTACTCAGGCAGAAGCAGCACTGCAGGAAAGCTCCACAAAGCACAGTCACAGGCAGGGCAGCACTTGTTCCTCAGCGATCAGCTCTTCTCCAGGCAGAGGTTCCTCTTGATTCCAGAAGTGTTTCTAAAGTTTGTAAGTTTGGGTGCCCTTCTTATACCCATTTTAGTCTTTGAAGTCACCTTCCTTCAAAGGGGACTCACACCTTCTTGTGAAATCCTGCCTTGCCCAGGCAAGGCCTCAGACACCCACCAGGGGGCTGGAGACAGCATTGTCAGAGGCAGGCACAGTCCTTTCAGATGAGAGTGACCACTCCACCCCTCCCTCCTAGCAGAGATGGCTAATCAGGAAATGCAGATCACACCCCAGCTCCCTTTGTGTCACTGTCTGGTGTGAGGTGAAAAACAACCCAACTGTCAAACTGACCCAGACAGGGAATCCACAAACAAGGCAGAGTCACAGAATGGTTTAAGCAAGAAAATGCTCACTTTCTAAAAGTGGCATTTCCAAACTCACAATCTTAAAATCAACTTTACTAAAAGATGTATTTTTAAATTGTGAGTTCAGGGATCCCAAACTCCACATGTCCATCTACTCTCTAGGGGAATCTACACTTTAATCATATTTAAAGGTAGCCCCCATATTATCCTATGAGAGAGAGACAGACCTTGCAACAGTGAAAACGAAATTGGCAGTATTTCACTGTCAGGACATATAAACCACATTACTATATGTCCTACCTTATCCATACACTGCACCCTGCCCTTGGGGCTACCTAGGGCCTACCTTAGGGGTGCCTTACATGTAAGGAAAGGGAAGGTTTAGGCCTGGCAAGTGGGTACACTTGCCAAGTCGAATTGACAGTGTAAAAATACACATACAGACACTGCAGTGGCAGGTCTGAGACATGATTACAGAGCTACTTATGTGGGTGGCACAACCAGTGCTGCAGGCCCACTAGTAGCATTTGATTTACAGGCCCTGGCACCTCTAGTGCACCTTACTAGGGACTTACTAGTAATTCAAATATGCCAATCATGGATAAACCACTTACATACAATTTAAACAGGAGCACTTGCACTTTAGCACTGGTTAGCAGTGGTAAAGTGCCCAGAGTAACAAAAACAGTAAAATCAGAGTCCAGCACACATCAACAACCTGGGGAACAGAGGCAAAAAGTTAAGGGAGACCACGCCAAGGATGAAAAGTCTAACAGGACCCCATACCCATTTTTCTTCAAACCATCCCATGAAGAGGTTCGCATATGAGGGAGAAAATCTCGACACCATTGCTACCCCTCGTTTTGTTTGTACCATTCCTTCTTAAAAAGAAAATAGTTGTGATTCAAAATGAGATCAATCATTTGTATTAACATGTGTGTATAATAAAACCATGCCGCCCCTGAAAGCTCTCGAGGCAAATGCAGGACCGTGGTCTGAGTGGAAAGCTGCAATAGCATATGTGCCGATAAAGGATTGCAAATCTTTAATAACAGTTTGAGCATCACCCAAGCGTTGTGGCCAAACCTATAGAAATCTGGAGCATGAGTCACAAGTGACTAAAATGTATTTGTATGCACTGTCAGGTGGCAAGGGACCACAGTGCTCCAAGTATACACATTGTAATGGTTTGTTTGAAATTAGAAGGGATGTCTCCGGTGGGCGTTTGACAGTGGACCCTTTTATTTTTTGACAGATGTCACAACAAAGGACATAATGCTTGGTCTGTTTGTATAGACCTGGCCACGAGTAACGTGCTTGTAACAAGCACCGGAGTATTGATGTTTTGTGCCTATAGCTGGTTGGGCTCAACCATCAGTGTACATCAGTGTACATAATTGTTTGATATTGTTCAATAGGCAAAGTGTTTGCTGTAACTGGGTATTCAAGTTTGTATTGTAAACATTCTTGAGTTTGTAATTTTGAATCAAAATCATAGTCAACATCAGTGGCCATCAGAGACATTGCCCATTGAATCCAAAGTGGATGTAGTGCCTTAGCGTTGGGAGCACTAGCTTTAGGGGTCGGAGATACGACAATAGCGCATTTCCTCAGGGTCAATGTCGTGTAAAATAGATGTAACACGAGCTGAAAATAGTCCTGGACTGTTCTTGTACCCTAGTCAGAGTAGGCAAAAATATTTCTGAGAGCCTAGAGCGCTGAAACTTGTTAAGTCCCTACTTTCAGGCACTATATTTTGGCAGAAAAAACAGTTGGAAATATCCAGGGTCGTTTTGTATTTTTTGCGCACTATATTGTTCATAAGTGCTGTGTGCATTTTGTATAGCAAATAGGCATGTGTGACTATTCTATATGAATGGTCTGGTTTAGCTACAGGGAAGAATGGATTGTTCATTGGTGAGACATAGGGGTTCAATTACGCCCTGGTACTCTAACTGTGTGAGTATTTCCCTCAAAGGTGCTTTAGCTTCATGCTTTATTGAATATTGGGGTTGAGGTTGGGGTTAGGATTTGAAGGGTATTAAATGATAGGGGGAGTCTTTATCCCACCCTACGTGGCTGCGGTATAATGCAGGTGCCTGCACCACTGCCCAATCAATGGAGTGAATTTCTACGAGCTTTCTGGGAACAAGGGGGCGAAAAAGACGTTTCAATTATTTCTCCCCCATAAGGGAGATTACGAACAAATTCTGGCGGCCAATCCTTCTTGGCCAGCAAAATATCATAAATGGTAATGACGCAATCCCAAAAGATGGTGTCAATTGTGCGTTCAATGTCTCCTTGTAATTGTATGGTTACTTTATACACCCTATCGGGCGTGGAGACACACATGTTCACAGTCCCAACTTGTAAGAAGACATAATTTGTTGTCACCTCCAGATGCTCTTGAAGATCCCAGCGAACTATTGTGACCTCTGCTGCACTATCTAGCAGTGCTATTGCCTACTTACTGTTCTTCAGTAAAGCACTCTTTGTGAGTGGCATGTCGTATTGTAACTGCTGCCACCTTCTTCTTTTTTAATTGTGCTTTTTGTAGGGGAAGTTTCTCTTCTTAACTGAAACCTCAGACGATCATTGTGAGTCCTTTCTCAGTTTCATGTACTCTGTTCACTGCTCTGACCACCCACCTCTCTCACTGCGGAAATCCGGTGAGTCCTGAAAGGAACAAGATTGGCATGTATCAGTATATTGATATCTGTCAGGCATTTTTATACTATGTCTATTTCTAAGATTATAGCGATTTTGAGGGGTCTCCAAATGTGGAGATTCTCCCACAGGAAGACAGAATACGGTAGAACACAGAGTAAGACAGAAGATGACAGAGCACAGAGGAGGACAGTAGATAACAGAACACAGAGGAAGACAGAAGATGGCAGAAGAGAGAAGCTGGAAGAAGACGGAAGACAGAAGAAGAGGGAAGACAGAAGAGAGAAGACGGGAGAAGATGGAATAAGAGAAAAGGCGTGAGAAGACAGAGGAAGACAAAAGTCGGAAAAAGAGAGAAGACATTAGGAGATAGAAGATGTGAGAAGAGTGCAGATGGCAGAAGATGGCATGGCTAAAGAAGACAGTGAAGACAGAAGATGGTATGCAGAAAGGAAAAAGAAGACATCAACAAAGAAAGAAGACCGAGAAGACAACAGCGAAGAAGGAATACGTCGGCGAAGAAAGAAGACAGCACTGAAGAAGTAAAAAAAGGTACCTTCAGTGTCACAAGCGGCGGGAAGGACACTGGCCTGTGTCCAATAGGAAATGACCAGAAGGAGGACTAGGTCCAGAGACAAGTCGATGGCAAGATCGGTGAAGAAGATGAAGACAATGGCAGGAAGTGACTTGAAGGCAACGTGCTGGCCAATCCAAAGCAGGTAAAACAGAGCGACACCGGAGTAAGCCAATGGTACGTTCAGGTAAGTAAGGGGCTGGTTCCAAGCCCCTTTTAAGTTTTTTTACCAACAAAAGATTTCACAAGCATGCGCGCCAGCGCTCGTACATGCGAAACCTAAACATCAACATAGCACATTACATTGAAATACCTAACCCTCAAGCACCTCCAATAAGGTATAAAATCTCTCATAGGTGACCTTCCAACGCCTTTAAATGTCTAACATTACTTGGTTAGCCTGTCCCTCTTAGGTACCCATCAGCATCTCAAATCTCCTGTTCAGGTTTGTTCATTGTACAGCGCGTCCTCCTGTTGCAATTCTCCAGTAATAGTTTGATCATGCACAAAAGATATTTTGTGGACCCTCACACTGAACACAGTGTGCCAGCAACGAGAGCTCTACAGCCACCAGCATACCGTGAACTAGCCCCAGAGGCCTCTTCCTTTATTGGTCACCTGTACAGTCTATCCTCAAGGCTTATTACGCAGCCAGAGCATGGTTTTTGGAAATATTCAGCGATCTGCAATTCACTGAGGGGGAGATGGTCATCATCTATTTGCCCTTTGCCACATCTGGCTTCGTTTGTCACAATCCTTCTCTTTTATGTCTACCCTCACTCATGAATGATATTACAGCCAACAGATCAAACTCCTCTGCACCCCAACATATCTTCTCCGCTGCAAATACGAAGACAGCCTAAGTGTGCCCCTGAATATTAGTGAACCCCCTTCCCCTTTCGGGGAGTTAAGCATGCTACGCTGCATCAGACTGGGAGACTAGGTCTGTGGCCCGCTCACTAAACCTGCCTTACGGAGTCCAAGCTGTTGTAGTTGGTGGTACCGAGTAAATTGCTCAGGCTGTGATAAGTTATCTTCATTTGAGATAGGTTAGCAATCTCCAATTAACTGAGGTATTATTTATGAATAACAATTCGATAAGTAATGGGCAGCTGCATATTATCCTCCAGTCCATTCGTCTTCCCACTGATGGGTGATATCCCGAGAATCCAATTCTAGAATCTCACAGTCACGGCTCACAGGGGTTAAAGGGGGTAGGGCGGCGCAGGGTAATATTAATACAATTAAAAAATAAAAACTTAACTGTATGCTGTGCCGCTGCTCCTCCATCTCCTCAGCAGCAGGCAGGCACAGGCTCCCAGCCTGCCCTGCGGCCAGTCCTGACGCTGCTCAGAGCCGCATTAAGATTGGCTAGGAGTGCCCAGCCAGGGTGCTCCCAGGCAGGCTGGGAGCCTATGTCACTCTCTCCAGCCCAGCAGCACAGTGCCGGGCTGGAGAGACCACAATGCACACAGAGTACTCCCCTCTGTGCTCGTCATCCCCAATGCCCCACCCCTTTAACAACGAAAGGGTAATAAACATGGTTTATTATCCTAAGCATGGTTTATTATCCTTTCGTTGTTAAAGGATTAGCAGCAGTTGCTGCTGGCGAGGACCAACGCTCATACGCCATAGCGGAGAAGCCACCACTAGAACTTCAACACATCAACCAGAAACCAAAAGACAAGTACACAACACACCTTCCCCCTTTTAATTTGAAATTAGAAGAGACTATAATATAACAATATAAACAAATAAAAAACATTCAAATCAACCTAAATTTACATAAACTACATAGTACAAGAAATCATTTGATATTTCCTCTTTCAAATACAAAAAAACACTTTTGAAATATACTGTTATCATGAGTATAGAAAAGGCATATTCATCCTAGAATGAAATCATTAAATGTGTCTAGACAGTTACTCTTGCTTTTATTGTGATCATTGACAGCATCAGTTTCAGAATCTTCCATAACAGCATTGTTAATTCCTGTGATTACTTTAACCACACACACCACAATTCCAGTATTGAACATTAGACAACATGACAGCGCAAACATGATCACTAACATCTTCTACTAAGCATGCCTGAATCTCCCTCTCCCTTTCATCACTCTAGACTCTTGGGGCCTCATTTACGAGGCCCGTGGCACACGGCGGAGCAGCAAATGCCTTGCTGCTCTGCCCTGCGTCACAAGGAAAAGGCAGAAATGTGCCGTATCTACAAGATACAATGTATTCCCGTCCTCTCCCCATGCTCTGGCGCACAAATTGCTGCCATGCGCCAATGCAGGCACCCTTGCACCACGGTGTAAGGGTGCCTGCATTGTGGGAATGATTGTTTTTGTGCAGGAAGGGACATCTTCCTGCACAAAAACAATCACAAAAGGTGTTTTCCTCTTTCTATGTGGGCTGCAGAATGCAGCCCACATAGAAAGAGGAAAAAACAGGGAGAAATAAAAATACTTCTCCCCGTTGCTTCATTCTTATGCCACCCCTCAGGTGGCAAAGGAATCTGACGCATTCCCAGACTTGTCAATCTCAGAATGCATCAGATTCTATTGGGTTCCAACGTGTGTTGGTGTGGGAAGACCCAAAGCAACACCCATTGAACGCCCCTTTCACACAGTGTTATGCATGAAAGGGGTCCATTTTTATAAGGCTCTGGCAATTTAGCACAAACCCAATGTCCTTTTTTCAAATACACTTGTTTGACTCCTTTCAAAACAACGTATGTTCCCTTTTTTTTTGTATGACTGATACAACTCACCTTCTTGCCAGGCCTAAACCTTCCTTTTTACCACATATAATCCACCCCATGGTATGCCCTAATCAGCCCATAGGGTAGGGTGCAGTGTATTTAATAAGTTGGATATGTGCTTTTAACTTTAACATGTCATGGTAGTGAAAAACTCAAATACATTTTTCACTACTGCAATGCCTGACTCTTCCACAGGACAACATTGGGTTACCTTATGACATTTAATAAGTGATACTGTCAATTAGGAGAATCTTTAATGGTAAAGTTGGATTTTAAGTCACAATTCTGAAAATGCCACTTTTAGAAAGTTGGCATTTTCTTGTCCTAACCATTTGGTGTCTGCAGCCTGTATCCTGGGTCACATGACTATGTGTAGCTGGCAGTTGGTCTTTGTGTATTACTCCCTGACAGTGGGACAAAGGGGGAATAGGTGTTGGCTGGATGGGCCATCACTGACTTGATGGGGTGGAGCTGTCACCTACCACACTTGCACATCACAAAGACTCTGCCTCAGCACACTCACAAAGGGTTTCACACTAGCTCTTTGTGCCCCCACATAAGTTAGGGCCGGAGCAGGAGGCAAGAAATTTCAGAAACCTCTGTAAAGGGAGGATTCTAGAAGCTTCTTCTACATCAAAGTGGGCAACAAGTATAAATATTGAACCCTCAGACCGGACTCTTCAGAATACATCTAGACTTTTGGAAGACTCAGAAGGACTGCTCTGATGAAAGAAGGGCTAATCCTCTTCTAATCTGTTACTCTGCTGTCTTGTTAATTTAGTAAGAAGGACCCAGAACCACTGCAGTGCATCCAAGGGCTAGCTCTCTGGCCTCCTAACCAGAGCCTCAAGGACAGAAAAGGACTATGCCTGCTGTGAGTTCTAACCCCCCAAGCGGTGCCTTTCCAGTCCTGGACCCTTGGAAGTGGGGATAAAGCTGCTCTACCCATCTGTGGTCCCTATCGGAACTGATGCAAACTGACACAAAGCCCTGCAAAGCTTCGCCACACAGCTTCCAGTCTCATTGGCAAAGACGCAGGGTGACACAGAGCTCTGCAAAGCCTTACCACACAGCTGCCAGCTTAATTGGAACTGACTCAAAGTGATACAAAGCCTCGCCAAAGTTCACCCCACACCACCCCAGAACAGAAGCAGGGCAAAGAAAAGCCCCACAAGCCTCGCCACACAGCTTCATCGGAACCGACTCTGGACCATGTGAAGACTCGTGCCACACAGACCGTGCACCAAGGACATAAGGTACTTTTTTCAACAGGCCTAACTTGGTCCCTGTAACTGGCCTGTGCTGCAATGCTGTTGGCCTGAACTTTTGACTTTGTCCCGGACCAGCGCGACCAGAGGACTACAGTTGGCAGTTTGTACTTTTAAGCACTATTTTTACCTAAATCTTCAAAAATGTTTATTCATGATTCTACTGATTGGACTTTTACTGTTTTGGTATTAAATAGTTTATTAACTTTTATTCTATTTTTCAAAATTGGTGTAGGTTTTTTTGTGTTGTGTATTGACTTTTTTACTGTGTGTGTGCTACATAAATGCTTTACACGTTGCCACTAAGTTAAGCCTGACTGCTTTTGTGCCAAGCTACCAGAGGGTTGAGCACAGGTTAATTTGTGATTGGCTTGTGCTTCAACCTGACAAGAACTATGGTTGCTGCTTGAAGGTGGTTTCGCCCCTCTCAACCAGTAAACCCATTCCCCACAAGATTGGTACCTCCTCTTTGGCTTTCAATAACCCTGGTTGTGAAGGAATACCCTTGCTGAAACTACATACTCTAGATACTTCACTTGCACCTCAAACATACATTAGTCTTTTCTTGATCTTAGTCCTCTACAACTCAGTGTAGCGATAACATCATCCAATCTTTGTCTGTCTTCATTGCAGTCTTTGCCAAATACAGGTATAGCATTCACAAATAGGATGTTGTAACCTAGCTCCGGACCAGACATCGCCATCCCAATCCCAGATGGATACAACATCCTAAGGAAGGACCGGCCCTCCCGTCCAGGCGGAGGACTGCCCATCGTACACAAGTCCTCACTCCCATCACGGTCAACACGGAGGAACACTGCACCACAATGGAACCCCAACACTTCCTGATGAACACCACTCACAACTTCTCCCTCCACAGCAGCTTCCGCCCGCATAACCCACCCAGCATCAGAACCTACGACCAACCCAGCCCCCAGAACCCACCCAAACTGTCTACAGCTGGTCCACTCTCACCTCAGAAGAGACTGAAATCATCATGAACAGCATTCACTCCGGAGCTCCCACAGACGCCTGTCCTCGCCACATCTACAACAGAGCCAGTGCATCCATCGCCCCCGAACTCCACGAGACACTGAACTGCTCAATGGAAACAGCCACCTTCCCCAAAAATTGGAAATAGGCTGCAGTCCGCCCTCTCCTGAAGAGACCCACAGCCGACCTGTCAGAGCTAAAGAATTTCCGGCCCTTCTCGATACTACCCTACCCGGCCAAAGCCCTGGAAAAAGCCATAAACTCACAGTTGCGACAATTCATTGAAGACAACAACTCTCTGGATAACACCCAGTCTGGTTTCCATCGCAACCAAAGCATGGAGCAACAGCTCTTCTTGCAGCTTGATATCCGCAGACTCCTCGACCCCGGCCACACTGCAGCACTCATAATCCTCGACCTCTCAGCAGCCTTTGACACGGTCTCCCACAGCACCTTATGTACCAGGCTCTATGGCGCAGTAGTCCATGGAAAAGCCTTGCATTCACTCTTTCCTCACCGGAAGAACACAGAGAGTCAGGCTCCCACCCTTCATATCCAAACCAACAGAAGTCAGCTGCAGAGTCGCTCAGGGTTCCTCCCTGAGCCCAACGTTCTTCAACATCTACATGGCCTCGCTTGCAGCCATAGTCAGAGGCCATGGAATGAACATTGTGTCATACGCTGAAGACACACAGCTCATCATTTCCCTCACTGAAGACCCGGACAAAGCTAAGAGGAACTTTCACATGGGAATGAAAGCCATCTCTGCCTGGATGATGGAGAGCTGCCTCAAGCTCAACTCAGACAAGACCAAGCTCATCATCTTCGGAAACTCCACTTCAGCCTGGGATGATTCTTGGTGGCCCAGATAACTCAGCATCCCACCTACTCTGACTGACCACGCCCACAACTTGGGACTCATCCTTGACTCCTCTCTAACAATGACCCGACAGGTAAACACAGTAACCTCTTCCTGCTGGCACACCCTCCGCCCACTCTGCAAAATCTTCAAATGGATCCTGGACGACTGCTGAAAGATAGTCACCCACGCCCTAGTCACAAGCAAGCTCGACTACGTCAACTCACTCTACACCGGCACCATGACAAAGAACATCAGGAAACCACAACTCATCCAAAACGCCGCCTCCAGACCCGTCCTGAACCTCCCAGCCAGGAACACATCTCCCAACACCTGAGACTCCTCCATTGGCTCCCAGAGGAGAAGCAAATCAACTTCAGACTACTCACCCACACCTACAAGGCCCTTCATAATATAGGACGGGACTACCTGAATCATCGCATCTCTTTCCGTAACACCCCCAAACCCCCCGGATCCGCCCATTCTTCGCATCTGAAAAACCACCACTGGCAGAAGATCTTTTACCTACCTCGCAGCCAAGAGCTGGAACAATCCACCAACGCACCTCAAACAAAGCCCATCACTCACCATCTTCATGAAGAACCTTAAGGCATGGCTCTTCGAATTAGGAGCAGACCCACTACCAGCGTCTTGAGACCCTCAGGGGTGAGTAGTTGCGCTTTATAAAATCTGATTGATTGATTGATTGAGTACCCCAAGTTCAAGACATCATTGATGACTGACTGAAATAGGGCAGCAGCCAAAGGGAGTTCAAAAGGCATTCTACCATATTGAAGTTCTCCACAAAGAGTGACAAAAGCGATAACATGTCTAGGCCATTAGCTAACTGATGGTAAAAAGAGTACATACGAAGTTTAGAAAATAAATTTGCCCCACCCAATGTAATAATCATTTGTCCAATTTTAGGCTCAGGGTGACCATCTACCCAAATTCTCAAGCTTAAACTCCTAAAATCAATGGACATCCTTAATTTGTTGATTTTCGTCTGTGCAACCACCATTATTTATAACCACATTAAAGATTCTGTGGTATTAATGGCACCTTCACAGCACAATTGCTGAATATGTTTTTTTAACCCCACCTCTGAAGTTCATAGGCACATGCCATAAGTTATGCTTCACAGGAATAGTCCATTCTTTCAACCATGTGACATGTTCTTCAGAAACTTCAGTTTTCCTCTCTAAAATACTTTGCAAATCAGTTGATTTTCTCATTGCAATATTCACAGCATCCATCCACAACATTTACGTTATGATTATGCCACCAAGGATGTCAGGGCCAGAGTGAAAAATATACATTTTTCCCAGAACTTCACGCTTTTTGAATTTAGCTGTAATTTCAAAATGCTCTTCTAGGTCAACTTTTGTACTGTCATAACCTTGACGACAACTGTCAGAAGAACATAGCACTCTTTGTAAATTATTTGTTTCAAAAGTGCTCCAGGAAATAATGCTAATTTTTTACCTAGAATTAATTAACATTATTATATATACATTGCCTGCAGGAAAATTCTCATTAGGACCTTTATATCTTGGAACATCATGCTCATGTACTCACTAAGCTATATTGGTAGTTCATTCATTTTCAGTTCTAGTTTCCTCAGAAACAGTGTTAACCCCAGGTGACTTATTGTTTATCCTACATACTTTAGTGCCATGATTAGTAGTGCCACGCTTAACTAAATTTGACCAATAGCAGGGCACTGTTTAAAAGAGGCAGTATGAAACTTTGATCCACAAGTAATGCAGGACCCATTTGTGTTCTTTCTTTTTTGTACAGGAAATGACTTGGGCTTATTGTTCTTAATAACAGTGTTTTCAACTTCCCTGTTCAGTACTTTGACTGATTCTCTAGAATCCTGTAAACTTCTGGCTATTTCCATCAACTCTTCAAGAGATGGATTCTTACAAGTCAATAGTCTTTCTTGTATCTTTCTAGTGAAACACTGATCTCCAATAATCTGATCATTGAATTAATAAAATTAACATTTTGGTGTCAAAACTCGCAGGAAAGCTGCATACATATCAATAGTTTCAGTGACAGATTGTTCTCTTGGGTCTTCTCATCATCAAATGTGGTGGCTTAGAGGTTGTTTTCTCTAATCTTTTAACAGCTTCATCATATTCATCAAGTTGCTCATCATCATCCTCTGGAAGATATGCAGAAAAATGTTCTAAAATTTCCAGAACTTACATGCCTAAAGAATGATCAAGTAACAATCTTTTCCTGTCTGGTTTAAACCATCTAAGGCACCTAGAAAAGCACTAGAAGCCCTGTACCCCTCCTTCCAAGCAATGGGAGATTCTCCAGGTGAATGTGAAAAAGGTGGAGGTGGGTTGATTGCATGCATGATGGAAGACTGCAGAATGAGGTCAGTATATATCTGTCCACACCTCGATTTGAATGTAAAAATCAAAGCATGCACATAAGTATAAATAATATACAAATGAGAATTATTGAGACACTGCCAAAATAATCCACTGCCTGCCTCAATAATATGATATTAACCTCCACAAAAAACCAGCCACAAGAATCAATAAGGAAGTTTTAGAACATCAGGCACACATTTGTGTGACAAGATGGCTGCACCCAGCAACAAAAAATGTGGGGCTCTGAAGTCTAATAATAACTAGTGAAAGTCAGACATTTAAAAGATGGCTACAGGACATACTCATGCTGATGTGCATACATGTGACGTCACGGTATCAGGAAATGTGGAGAACTAAATCTAATGGTAGAACAGAACATTGCCGTAACCGCCGCTGAAGCCTCTGATGGTGGTCAATAGCTGCCCATGTGCACAAGATGCCAAACAGATTCCATGTGCACTCACCTTTTCAACACATTAGTGACACCTCTAACATTCATAAGGAAAGAAAACTGCATTGGATGAATGAAAACTGCAACACCACAGAAGTGAGACGCAGCTACGTTGCTCAACTAGTCACCAGTATTACATTGAAGAAGTCGGCAATCTCCAAATATTTGAGATAAGTCTTATTTGTCAAAAGTAGATTAGTAATGGCAGATGTATATCCTCCTCTCATCTGTTCATCCTCCTGTTGATAGCTGACTTCCAGAGACCCCAGTTCGAGAATCTCAAAACATCAACCAGAAACCAGAAGACAAGTAAACAACAATTATTCTTAGTGTGACAACGGTGCCCTGGTATGGACCTTTACCCTTCCAAATGATCCATTTCCACTGTCCCATCCCCTAGCAGTGACCTGGGATCATGCCCTTGCTGTCCACCATATGGCCTGGAACTTAGTGATAACCATCACACTGGTAGTGCTGTGGTCATGTTGGATGTGGACTGCCAAATTTTGATGACGTCATTGTACTCAGGTCTAGGAACACTGCAGCACATGCACTACGGTCCACATTTTTTGTGTCCTTGAAAAAGAAGAGGGGCAGAATATGATTGTATTCCTTACCAGGTTTATTCCACCATTCATCACTCTAGAAATAGCTTCCACCTCTTATTCAATTTCAGCTGCCATACAGAATCCATCCACGTCTGCCATACAAACAAAATGAACCATTATGGCTCGTTTGACTCTCCACTGACAAGCTAGACAAACGAGACTAACAGTTAAAGAACATGGTCCCCATAAGAACAGGGGGCATAAGGTCTCATTCTGACCTAATTTCTATGGAGACACAATCCTGCAACAAGAGTTTCTTGATATATATCCCCCACCATGCACATCTATCTCATCAATACTTTCATTGCAAATATTGCACTGATATTATCAATGATGTTATCAAAGATGCCATGAGCGTTGTAGGTGCGAGTTTAGGGCATGAGTTATAGTAACTTGAAATAACTCTTAACAGCTGAATTTCTATGGTTTTGTACGTTTAAAATGTGAGCCTCACTATAACGACCCTTTGGTGTCTACGGGGTTTTCAAAATCTATTTCCTAACTATAATGTCCCTGTAACATTTGTTTTTTTCAGGGCATTTCTATGTTTCATAAAAGTAAAGTAGTTTTAATTACTTTACGTTAATACAACCACTGCTGCACACAGCCTTTGGCCATGCACAATGGGGACTGGCCATAGGGACGTGCAGCCAACCCCCTAAACCACCTAACCCCCTATAAACACCCAATCCTTTCGGGCATGCGTGGAGGGTCTGGCCGCAACCTGAGCAGAATTAGTCTATCAGAGTATCTAAGTGGGTGAGTCATTGGGTGTGTGAGTGTCTGAGTACGTCTGTGAGTGGTTGCATGAGTGTTTTAGTAGATCTGTGAGTTGGTGCGTTAGTGTCTTAGTGGGTCTGTGAATAGATGTGTGAGTGTCTAAGAGGGTCTGTGAGTGGTTGCATGAGTGTCTAAGTGGGTCTGCGAGTGGGTACAGGAGCCTATGAGTGGGTCTGTTAGTGCGTGCATGAGTGTCTGGGTGAGTGTGGGTGGGTGCAGGTGTGTCAGTGGGTCTGCAAGTGGGTGCATGTATGTCTGAGTGGGTCTGCCAGTGGGTGCACGAGTGTCTGAGTGGGTCTGTGAGTGGGTGCATGAGTGTCTGAGTGGGTTTGTGAGTGGGTGCATGTGTCTGAGTGGGTCTGAGAGTGGGTACGTGCGTGTCTGTGTGGGCCTGTGAGTGGGTGCGTGACTGATTGTTTGAGTGGGTAAATCTTTTTTTTTGTTTTTGTTCGATATTCTCGAAGCATCGCTATGTATTCACGTGCTCTCCAGACCAAAAGCTACCATTCTGCCAAATGTGGTATAATTCTGTCCAGTAGTTCAGGCGTTTCTAAAGACCTTATGGGAATTAATATGGGAAGCACACTTTTTTTGACCACCACCCTTTATCTTAGCCCCCACTTGACAGATCACCCCAAAACATTTCATGCACAAGGCCCAAATTAAAACTTTTTGGGGAATATTTTGTGAAGTTTCGCCAAACAACCCTAAAGATATAGCCAAATCAAAAAAACGCTTTTACAATGGAAACAAAGTCTTAACTGCACCTACTGGGAACCGCCAGTAGATTACACACATATATATATATATATATATATATATATATATATATATATATATATATATATATATACCTATATATAGATCTATATATATATATACATATATTTATTTTTCTCCAAATGGCCCCAATCAAAGCGTGCTCCATTAAGTCGGTGCTCGCGCCAGGGACGGGCCAACCCTGTAATTACTTTCTTCACCAAATGACACAAGGTCAAACACGGCACACACAGGAAACCTTGTGTTTGAAGAATTTATTCTTCCAAAAGAGAAAAGAAACAAAAACTTCACCAACGCGTTTTAACCACCAAAGGTCTTGATCACGGTGAATGAGTGATCCATGTACCACTCAATTTATATTTTTTCCTATTGTCTGCCATTATGCGGCATTCTGGCAAATGTAGTTATAAACACCTTTTTGTCATTCTATACATTTACTCCTATAAAAAATCCAATAAAAAACTTCTATCCCACATACCACAGTGATAAATCAAAGCATAAATTTTACAGATATTAAAACAAGAAAAAAATATTAGCATTAGACCAGTGACCTTGTCTTTTTTTGTAATACAAAAAATCCAACTTTTTCTTTTTTTTTTTTTTTGGATTTTAGATATTTTCTGTAAAGTTTTTCAATGTCTCAGAAATTGGAAACAAGGAGGAAAAAAAAAAGGAGGAAAAAAGGAGGAAAAGAGGAGGAAGAAAAAAGAGGAAAGAGGAAGGAAGAAAGAAGAAAGAAGAGAGAAGAAAAAGGGGCAGAGAGGAGAAAGGGGGTACAAACATCCCATCACCAGCAAGTTTTTTAGCTACAAAGTAAAAGAGCGAAAGAAAAGGAATATTTCCATACATACCCCTATTGTTCATACAGTATATTATCCACTTTTGGGGTTTCCTTTTCTATTGTTTAGAAATCTTCAGTTCTCTCTCATGGCGACAAATCCCATATTTGCTGCTCAACTGATACTGGGAAAATATCTGCTTTATATGCTATCCCTATCTGATTCTTTCCCTAGACAGCTCTTAACATTCTCTATACTATGAGGCATATTTATCTCCATATGTATCAATATCTATATCTTCATGTAATGGCTAGTCCTAATTCCACACACAATACTATGCATGGACCATTACCTTTCTGCATGTATTTAGAATTCTAACACAACTTAAAGATGACAGTAAAGTTCTTCATCCCCATTAATCCCATATGGGAACTAAGGGCCAGATGTAGGTAGGTAAAAAATAGCGACTTGCAAATTGCGAGTATTTGCGACTCGCAATTTCCGACTTGCTAACTGCAATGCAGGTAGAAAGTGCGAGGACAATTTGCGACTCGCACACGGAGTCGCACCGCAGATAGCGAGTCCGCTGTTTGCGAGGTCGCTTTTTGCGACCGCGCAAAAAACGGACTCGCAATTTGCGAGTGGGCGTCGCAAATAGCGACTATGCTGAAGATTGAATGCAGGTGCTGCAGAACACTCTGGAAAACACTTCAGAACACTCAGGAAAACACTTCCTGGCACATGATGATGACATCACAGCCAGGAAGTTTACAAATACACTTGGGAGGAGGGAGGACCACACCCATTTCAACTCAGCACAGCTAACAAACAGAGCTCCTGCAACCATGGCTGACAATCCTAGGAAAAGGAAGCTAAAGTTTGCTGAAAAGGAGTTGGAGGTGCTGACTGATGAGTGCTGTCAGCACCAAGACGAGCTGTTTGGTAGGGCAGCCCTCACCGTGCCAGACACAGAGAAGAAAAGAATCTGGCAGGAGATTCAGGACAAGGTCAACTCCCTGGGGGTCAGCCACCGGAGTGTGGAAGAATTGAAGAAAAGGTGGTATGACCTGCGCTCCCGGACCAAGGAGAGGGTGGCAGAGTGGCTCCGGGAGATGAGAGGCACAGGAGGGGGACCATCGATGGTACCACCACCCACACCCCTGGAGGAAAGGGTAGAAGAGACCCTAGAGCCTGAGGCTGTAAGCGGGATGGGAGATCTGGACACCTCTGAGTCAGGACCATCAACCGGTGAGTACCATGTGACATGCATGTACCCTCATCAATGCCATACCCCCACCCACCTTGTACACAGGGGCATGCACAACCAAGATAGCTCCATTTCAGAGTAGCAAACACCAGAATGATGCATTATGGGCATT